>NW_019154090.1:10950384-11268427 GCF_002288905.1 Enhydra lutris kenyoni | reverse complement strand
CAAATAAATAAGTAAAATCTTAAAAAAAAAAAAAAAAGAAAGAAAGAAAGAAAAGAAAACGCATATGTATTTACCATTTTTTATTCATCTAAGAGAAACTTCCATCCTGTCTCTGGTCCCAGGGACTACTTTTTTGTTCATCTGATAAGAATTTAAACAGAGGGACATCAAGCCTCCTAAATACTGCTGTGGTTTTTCTCCAAGGAAGTCAGCTTTGAGCCTATAGAGGCGGATTTTTTTTTTTTTTTTTTAAACAAAGTCAGCCACCCTCAAGCTCAGGGCCTGCTGCTCTGTAATCACACCACAGTCCACACCCTTGTTTGCTGCTAGCGCACAATAAACAAGGAAAAGGGATCTGAATAGCCCAACTGGTATTCCAAATCCTAAAGTCAAGGAAAGGAAACCAATCTATGATGAATCCTGAACCAATATATAGGCAGGTGAGGAAACAAGTGAAAGGAAATGAATGCTGAGATAAGTAAGGAAAGAGAAGGGAACGAATAATCACTGAGGTCCTACTATGAGCTAAGCACAGGGCCTTTGGCTTTAACTGCATCATCCCACTTAACCCTCATGACATTAGAAGGAAACCAAGGTTCGGCCATGAAACCACCTGCGCAGTAGAGCCTCCAAGGGTCAGAGCTGGAGTTTGAATCTGGCAGGCCCTGAGGCCCAAGGCAGAAGTGGATCTGAGGCCCGAACCTAAGTCCAATGCCAAATCCTTGACTCAAGCTCTGAGCTACGCAGCTTCTAGACAAAGCCGCCCTGCGGCACCTGCTGGACAGCTCTACTTGAAAGGGCTAGGCTAAGTTAGAACACCCTATGGCAAGCCGAGCAGAGTTAAGTTCTAAAAATTCCTATAGTAGCAAAATTCACATCTTCCCACACAGAACGGGGCTGGAAGAGCCACAAATCTCTTTATGATGTAAGTTCAAGGGCCAAGGGAAGAGGCTGGCCAGAAACCGGCCAGTGGTGAGGCAGCTGACATCATCCCTCCTGAATACATTTTCTGAGAAAACAGGCTGCATTGTAGCTGGTCATAGCTGGTGTCTGTTCTGAGCACAGAGCCCGCAAATTTTTTCCCAGCACTCTGCGAGAACAATAAAAAAACACACTCTCTGTAAAAACAGCGTGGTTACAGGAGACTAGACAGCGCAATGACAGAAGCCGTTAATTTCTCCAAGCAACCCAAGGATTGGAACACCATGACGTGCCAGTCTGGTCGGGGGGGGGGGCGGTTTGGCACTGTGAACATCCCTAACAGCGTCAGGCGGGTGCCCAAAGCCAACAGGCCTGGTCAGCACTTCCTGCACCCACAATCTGGACTCCCTTTGAAAAACAAGTCGATGAAGAGAAATATTACATATGTAGTCAGAGAGGTAGCGGCTTTTTAAGGATTTTTATCTTTCTAAAGATTATTTTTTAAGCATCTCAAAGGAAAGCTGCATCTGTTTAAAACCTCACCGAAAGGAACTGAAATGATCTGGGGGTAGCAAAGCATTAGCTTGGCTTTACCTCAACTGGCCCATTCAAGCAGAATGCTCCCCAAGCAGCATTTGAAGGCGCCCCCTCCCTGCACAGCCAACAGCTATTTTGGTCCCAGCAATGCCCCAGTCCACAGGTTTACAGATCTCTGGTCTAGCTTCAGCCAGCTCTGAGTTCCCTCAGCCTGCAAAGAGCTCCGAGAGGAGAGCAAGCAGTTCAACCCCTCCACCTCCTAACCCGTCACTCCTCTGCACTCATTCCAATTCCAAGGCTCCTGAGACACATACATCTAAGGCACGCTGCACTGGTTGTGAAACATCGGAGGGTCTCCAGACCCCAATCAGATTCCAGAGAAATTCAGAGGCCTTGCAAACCTCTGAATAAAACCTCAGTGGTGCTGAAAACGGGCTTCCTTACTGGCAGAGGGGCTCTAAAGGAAGCAGTTTCGCCTCCCCGCAGGGGCAGAAGCTAGCGGCTGCTATTCCCAACCTGGTCATTCCTACGGCCTCTGAGGGCCATACCGGTTGTGAAAAACACCCAGTCCCAAACTCTGACCCTTTCTGGGTGCATGAATGAATTAACAGCAGCTATCATTTATAGGACGCCTGCTGTATGCCAGAGACGGTGCTTCACAAGCATCATCTAATTTGATCCCCACCACAGCCTTAGGCACGTTCACTTCCATTTAACTAATTAGGCAAATGAAGCTCAGAAGATGAAATGACTTGTCCAAGGTCACACAGTGAGTACAAACCCAGATCTGCTGCCAGAGACTAGACTGGGGACCACTGCGCGGTAACTGCATCCCGGTGGAGTCAGGGTGGCCTCCCGCTTGGTTAGTCCCCGAAGAGGGGGTGTTCCTGCTGAGCTGCCCTGAGCCACTCATGGCCGGTCCCAGGAGTCTGCGAGGCAACCCTCGGCGGAGTGAGGATCCTAAGGACAAGCTGGGCCCTCAGGAGGCCGAAAAGGCAGGGCCGCCCGTCGCCCGCGCCGGCTGCAAGGGGACCCCACCCCCGGGTCGGCCAAGCCCCGCCGCGTCAGGCGCCCCCTCTGCCCTGGGAAGCGCCGGACGCCGTTTCCGCCCGCTGCCGCCCCGCACTCACCCCGGCACTGTCGCCGAGGACTCCCGGGCCGAGGAAATCCAGAGGGAGCCGCGTCCGCCGCCGGAGCCGGGCCCGCCTGGGCTCTCGTCGCCCCGGCCGGCTGCAGGGGACCGAGGCCAGTACCCCGGGACAAACGATGACCCGGAAACACTCGTCCAGGAAGTGACGTCCTTCGGAGGCGGGACCAAAGAGAGGACGGATCGCAGCTGCGCGTTGCGCCGGGGAGAGGCCGACGGTTGCGGGCGGCGGAGGAAGAAGCGGGAGGCAGGAGAATGAGCAGAGGTGTAGCGGAGTCCGGCTCTAGGGCTTGGAGGGTCGCCGCCGCGACTGGGGCTAGACCCGGAAACAAACGAGCCGGACGTGACGCAAGCCAGCCTCAGGATGGTGGCTGGCCGGGTTGTCATGGTAACCGGTCTGGAGCCGGGCGGCGGAGGCTGGGACTGTGAGCGCAGACTGAGTGACCCCGGCCTCCGCCTCCCGGACGGGTCCCTTGTCCAGGTGATCCGCGAGCGGCGCTCCCAACAGCGCCTGAGCAGGAGCTACCAGTTGGAGCCCTCGCCCCATTTTACAGACGCAAATGCCGAGGCTTAAAGAGAGAAAGTGAGATCCCCAGCATCATGCGAAATGAAATCTAGCCTGGAGAGGACTGTTGATGTTACCGGCCTTCTTTAAGAACGGGGCTCCCAGCTTTGCCTTTGCCACTTACTAGCTGCGTGAATTTGGGCGAGTTACCTAACCTCTCTCAGCCTCAGCTTTTTCACTTGTAAAATGGAATACTAATAATACCGCCTGAGGGCATCCATGTGAGAGTTAAGTGATTTAACACATGGAAAATGCTTATTGCCATAATTAGCATATAGTAAAGCTCCAAGTATGTTTTGTTTTTAAAACCTGGTTAAGTCAAAGAAAACGACCTCTCTCTGCACTCAACTTCCCTAAATGGAAGCCAGCGTTGAGGAAGTCCAAGCCAAGGTGTTGCCTCCTTGCTTTGTAACTTTTCACCAGACATCTGGAGGTACCTGCATGGTCTACACTGGCATCAGTCATGGTGGCTTGTCACTTCACTTCATGGATTTGTCTCTACTCCCACCAAACCGTGAGCTCACCAAGGACTCAGCTTTTGTGGTTCACCACTCACTGAATCCTTACTGCTTGCAAAGTGCCTAACACATACCCAAGACTTTGTCCAAAATATTTGCGATCGGATCATCATTCTCTCTCTCTCTCTCTCTCTAACTTACCCTAGACATTTATTGAAGACTCAGAGTGGGACACTTGGGTGGTTCACTCAGTTAACCACAGGATTCTTGAATTCACCTCAGGTCCTGATCTGAGTCGTGAGCTGGAGCCCTGCATGGGGCTCTGTGCTCAACCAGGAGTCTGTTTGGGATTCTCTCTCTCCCTCTCCCTCTGCCAGCTCTTGCTCTCTCTCTCTCTCTCTCTCTCTCTAAATAAGATCTTTATTATTTTTTTTTTTTAAAGAGAGACTCAGAGCCCACTTCATGCCATGTTCTCTTCCTCCATCTTGCTCTTCTACCTTTCTGGCCTCTGTGCCTCTATATGCTGTTTTCTCAGTGTAAGTGTTCTTTCCCTCATCTCTTCCTTTCTATACATATACATATACATATACATATATGTATACGTATATCCATTCATTCATTCATGTTAAGCCTGACATCCCCCCGAAGACCTGGAACTCCTTACTCATCTGTCTCATCTGTGTATCCCCTGAGTTCTGCACATTTCTGATCAGGATGTGCCCAACAGATGCTCCTTGATTGCACTATTCTCTCTCTTAGCCTTAGTGTCCCTAGCTACAGTCAGCGGATCTTGTCTCAGAGGAGTCAGTGATACAATACACAGGGAAGGATGTGGAGAACCAGCAACATGCTGTTCAAAGAGCAGTGATGACTATATCTGTTGCTCTCTGAGCATCATTCAAGGTCTTTGTGTATTTCACCCTTTATCAGCTCAGGTTTAAGCTCCTTGTTTAATCATTTGCAATTGATGGTGTTTATAGGAATTTCAGCTGGGAAAAACCACAGAACTTGCTGGCTTTGCTACAACTCAAAACTGTTACAAGACTGCATGAGACTATTAAGAAGCCCCTTACCAATCTGTGGTTCTGTGGCAGCCAAAAGGGAAATAAATTTTTAAGGAGGCTTTACTAGTAGGAAACCCTAGTCATTGATATGCGGTGATGTTTTGTATCAGAGAGGGCCCAAAGTCTCTGTAGAGAGCTGTGTTTCTCATCTTTTAGACAGGGTTGAAGGCCTGAGATTTCTCTGCTTGGGGATGAGGAATTACAGAAGCATCCTTTTCAGATTTCATTACATAATGATTAGCAGATTATATAACAACAGTCACGTGACAGTGATTAGGCACCTCTACTTCCTAAGAGCCAACAACACAAAAAATCTACCTACTTCTTTCTATTTTTTACTTTTTCATCACAAAAATAATGCATGAATTCCAATGATCAGATGTGTTCAGAACAAAAAATGAAAAAGAGAAGTAACCCTATGACCCAACAATTTGATGTCTTGGAATCTACCAGATAAACAAGCGTAACTACACTGAGAGACCTGTTGCATCCTTGTTTGTAGTGCAAAAGCGAAAACCGAAAGCATTCTAAATGTCCAACAATAGGGAAATGAAATATCCATACTCGTGACTACTACGTATCACTTAAAAACGATGATGTAAACCTATTCAACTCTGCAAGACATACTGTGGGCTGAAAAAAAAAAGACACCCTTGAAATGGAAAACGAAACATCAGTACCATATATTTTCTAAAGGTATGTGTGTATGTATAAAGTCAACAGGGGACAACAGTGCAAATATACGTCATTTAAAAAAAATTTTTTTAAAGATTTTATTTATTTATTTGACAGATGGAGATCACAAGTAGGCAGAGAAGCGGGCAGAGAGAGAAGGAAGCAGGCTCCCCACTGAGCAGAGAGCCCGATGTGGGGCTCGATCCCGGGACCCTGAGATCATGACCCGAGCTGAAGCAGAGGCTTTAACCCACTGAGCCACCCAGGCACCCCCATCATTTGTTTTTTAAATCACCCTATAAATATATATGATATGATATGATTTTAATATCTTCCCTAACAGTCAAATAAGCTCTGTGAGGACGTAACTCTCTTAGTTCTGCTCACAATTATATCAGCACTATCTGCCATATACACACTACCCAACATGAAATAGGAGGTTCAAAAGTATTTGTTTCTGATGGAAATTGTCTTTGAATGCCAGGTTTGATGTTAATATTTAAGGAACATACTACAGGCAAGATGGACACAGCCCCTGCCCTCAAGGAGTATATAGTCTCCTTATCAGAAAGAGAATATTAGGGGCACCTGGGTGGCTCAGTGGGTTAAGCCTCTGCCTTCAGCTCAGGTCATGATCTCAGGGTCCTGGGATCGAGCCCCACATCGGGCTCCCTGCTCAGCAGAGAGCCTGCTTCCCCCTCTCTCTCTGCCTCTCTGCCTACCTGTGATCTCTCTCTGTCTGTGTCAAATAAATAAAATCTTAAAAAAAAGAAAGAATATTAATAAGAGTAGATGGAGTAAAAATCTATAATTCAGGATAGTAGGTGGTAAATGTTAGGAGAAGGGTGTAAAGCTTATAGAATGGAGATGTGACCACCAATAGGGCAAACTGGGGGCGGCTTCAAGGAGGAGGTGACATTTGAGTTGGGCTTTGAGTGAGTTGGATGTATTAGGATGTCCAGCTTTCCTTGCAGCTAGAGGGAAGAAAGCAATTAAAAGCAACGACCAGAAATTAATACTCTACTGCCTACAACTGTATAAGGTAAGCAAAACTGGGTACTAGAGTACTACAGTCTCATAATACATATTACCAGATATTAGTAGTAATGTTATCTAACACAGTGGCTGGCTCACAAAAGGCATTCAATACATGCTTTAGTGAGAACACTAATGTTATTGATCCTCTACCATGCTCCAACCAATTATTGCCAGTTTCCCTGCTGACCGTGATCAGATACTCAGATTTCTAAAGAGGAGGGAAGTCCAGATTTTTAAGTGAAATTCCTCAATTATAAACACCATGTGTAAATACACTTCATAGTGCTGTCTGCTGAGAGAGCTACAAAAAATGACACCCCTCTAACAATAAGCACCTAGTACCCAGATCTTGCTTTCTAAATACCATTCTCTACTTAAAAAAAAAAAAAAAAAAAGACTTCTTGGAGAAATGACTGAGTCTCAGTGTTGGGACAGGGAAATGACAACATGAGCCTGGACCATCTTACTGAGCCAGAAAGTAAGGATATGCCAAAAGAATCATGTGACATATTGAAAGGACACAAAAGTCAGATTGGAGGGGTTTCTTCTCTTGGCCAAATCTGGAACAATTTGAACATCAAAATAAGTAATGATAGTAATGAATTATAATCCTTGGTGGGGGAAGAGAGCATGATCCCATACTGATGATAAACGTAACAACATGAAATACTGTGTTGGCCAGAGGAACATGTCCAGGGCTATATGTAGCCCCAGGTACCAGGTCTGACTTCCGCACTAAGGATGGATGAGAAGCAACAAGTAGTTCAGCTGGTTAGAGAGATGAATGCACAAGGTGAGCTGAGAATGAGGTGATGGGAGATCAGCCCAGTCTCTGAGGACCTTGAAAGTCAGGCCAAGAGTCTGGATTTGACCCCTGGAAGCACCTAGGAACCAGTGAAGGTCTGTGAGTGGGATAGATGGTGATTATAGCCCTTGCTCTCCAGCCCAGGTGTCTGGTGCTTGGTGGATAGGGTATGGTGCATAAGAAATCAGCATGTAAGGCCCCAAGAAACACGGCACATTGGAAAAGAAGTGATTCTGCAGCTGGTACACCTGAGTTCAAATTCCTGGTACTGCATATCATAGCCCCATGATTTGGACAAGCCACTCAATCTCTTAGCCCCTCTACAAGCCTGGACTCTGGAACCAGAAACCCTGGATTTGACTTTGCCGCTTCCTGTGTATGAGTTTGGACAAAATGACCTAACTTCTCTGTGCTTCAGTTTCTTTACCTTTGAAATGAGAAATATAAAAACAGTACTTCTGTACAGGTTATGAGATAGTCCATATAATCACTTGACATAGTAAGTGCTCGTTAAGCATTATCTATTATCAAGCCTTTTTTAGTAAGGGGGATAATGCATGGGAAGAACTTCACCCTGGGAAGTTCCAGTGCCTGGAAGGCAGCAGGCCTGCAACGAATGTTGTCCATGATTAAGGTCATTGCTGTGCAGCATGAATTTGCTAGCGGCTAAGAATTCCATCTGCTTCTCAAAGCTCAAAATTATTAAAAAAAAAAAAAAAAGGCTCAGAATTCATTCTGGTCTTCACTGGTAGAGGAAGGACTGGGAGAATTTTGTAACCCCAAAGAAAGCATGTCTAGAAATGAAAGCTGGCATGTCCGGATTCTTCACAATCAGTAAGAAAGGCTTTCTTCCCTCTTTTGCTTGAAATATAAACCCAACTTGCCAATCACTTCAAAGTCTTTGCATCTGTCTTGGGAGCCAGCCACAGATCCAAAAGTAACTCAACCGACTTAAGGCTGTTTATTGGGAGGTCCTTCTTGCCCAGCACAGCTCCAAGGAGACACAGCTCATGGGGTTGGATGTGGAAGACTCAGCCAGCACTCCATGCCGGTGATTCTAAATTGCTCCTGAGAGCGGTAACTTAGACTTCATGAGCTCCTGGTACTTACTATTCCAGTTCCTTAAGGTGTTATGTCTTAAAGGACTGTTTGCTAGAATCAACCATCTTTGTCCTTCCCTTGAACAGGCCAGGGAAAACCACAAATAAGTTGTCTTTGTTCCATAGCTACAATACTCCAAGGCAGGAAGGCAAAGTAGACTGAAGCCAAAAGGCCTGAGTTGAGATCCCAGCTCTGCCACTTTCTAGCTGTGTGGCTTTGGACAAGCTGTATAACCTCTCTGGGCCTCGGTTTCCTTATCAGTGAAATGGGACACACAAAGATTAAAAAGTGTGGCCTACAATATCTTCAAAATATTAAGGTCTTGAAAGATAAAGGGAGATCGGGCTGCCTGGCTGGCTCAGTCAGTAGAGCATATGACTCTTGATCTTGGGGTCATGAGTTCAACCCCCATGTAGGGTAAAAAGATTACTTAAAAAAAAAAAAAAGATAAAGTGAGAGATGAACTGTTCCAGATTAACAGAACTTAAAGAACCTTGACAATCTAATGTGCTATCCCAGATGGAACCTTGAGCTGGGGTGAGGGTACACTTAAAAACAACAACAACACTTGTTTTTATTTAAATAAAGATTATTGAGACAATTGGTAAAATATGAAGAAGGTCTACAGATTAGATAATAGTGTTGTATCAATGTTACCTTCCTTTTGATATTTGTACTATGGTTTTGAAAGATAATGTCTTTATTCTTAGGAAATACACTCTGATAGAAGGATAAGGACATCACGTCTACAACTTATTCTCAGATGTCTCGAGAAAAAGAACATATGCATGTACAGTATCCATAAAAGCCAGCCGTATGTGTGTCTGTATATATAGAGAGAAATGGAACAATAAAGCAAATGTGATAAAAATGCTGAAGGGGTCTCTGGGAGTTCTTTATTTTTGCAACTTTTCTGTAAGTCTAAAAATTAGTTCAAAATAAGAACTTACAAAAAGAATGACCTAAGTATAAAATAATACTTTTTGTGATTTATTTTTAAGATTTTTATTTATTTATTTGACAGAGATCACAAGTAGGCAGAGAGGAAGGCAGAGAGAGAGGGGGAAGCAGGCTCCCTACTGAGCAGAGAGCCCGATGTGGGGCTCAATCCCAGGACCCTGGGATCATGACCTGAGCCGACGGCAGAGGCTTTAACCCACTGAGCCACCCAGGTGTCCTGTGATTTATTTTTTTTTTAAAGTTTAATTTATTTATTTGAGATCGAATGAGAATAAGAGAGAGAGAGAGCACAAGCAGGGAGAGCAGAAGGCAGGGGGAGAAGCAGGCTCTCTGCTGAGCAGGGAGCCCGGGGCGGAACTTGATCCCAGGACTCCGGGATCATGACATGAGCTGAAGGCAGACGCTTAACCAACTAAGCCACTCAGACGCCTTTTTCTAATTTCTTATTGACATTAAAAACTTTGTTGTGCTAACAAAAAAGATATTAATGTTTTTATTATTACTTTAAAGACTTTATTTTTAGGTAAAAATGACCTATTTTTAGGTAATACAGGGCTTGAAACTACAACCCCAAGATCAAGAATGCATATTTCCACTGAGCCAACCAGATGCCCCAACAAAGATATTATTAATGAAATATTTTTGTGAGAGGAATGTGATTGAAAATATTTCATTATTTTTTAACTCTTAGTTCACGTTTTTGTGATATGGCCAATTGAGAATATGTTCTTCAGTTTATTTTGATACTTGCTTTTTTAAACTTTTTTTTTTTTAAGATTTTATTTATTTGACAGACAGAGATCACAAGTAGGCAGAGAGGCAGACAGAGAGAGGAGGAAGCAGGCTCCCTGCTGAGCAGAGAGGCCGATGTGGGGCTGGATCCCAGGAGCTTGGGATCTGAGCTGAAGGCAGAAGCTTCAACCCACTGAGCCACCCAGGTGCCCCATGCTGCGGTATTTTAAATATAATTATGCTGGAGCCACAAATAGACAAATGTAAATATTACCTGAAAAGACATGTTCTTTTTTTCCTTACAAGAATATAATTTTAAAATTTTAATAATACTAGATAACTATTATTAAATGTTTAATATTTGCTAGCCATTGCAGTAAATTCTTTACGTGCATTAAGTTTTTTGTCTTTTAATTTTAATTTTGACTTATCATTTGCATACAATGAAATGCACAGATCTCACAAGTTACAATTCAATGAGTTTTGACAAATACACCATCTCTTTTAAAATACAAAATATTTGGGGTGCCTGGGTAGCTCGGTTGGTTAAGCATCAGCCTCTTGATCTGAGCTCAGGTCTTGATCTCAAGGTCTTGATCTCAGAGTCATGAGTTCAAGCCCTGCATTGGGATCCACGCTGGACATGGACCTTACTAAATAAATAAATAAATAAAATAAAATATAGAATATTTCCAAAGCCCCAGAAGGTTCCCTCAATGTCCTTTCCATTTAAGTCCACACCCAGAGACAATCACTGTTCTTTCTTTCATCACGATTAGTTTTGTCTGGAACTTCATGTAAGTATGATCGTGTGTAAAGTAAGTATGATCATATGTAAATACTTTCATTCAGCATATTGTTTTTGGGATTCATCCATATTATAAGTATAATGTATTAATAGTTTGTTCCCTTTTATTGCTGAGTAGTATTCTTTCATATGAAGATGCCACAATTTACCCATTCACATGTTGATTTACTTTGCAGTGTTTCCGGGTTAAGTCTATTTGAACATTCTTGTACAAGGTACAATGAACATTCTTATACAAATCTCTTTATGGACATGTGTTTACATATCTTTTGGGTAAAATTTGTGAATTTTACCTAAATTTTTTCTTTAGTGAAATTTGGGGTCACAGAGTGGACTTTTCAATGAACGGTGTTGGAACAACAGGATAGCCATCAGAAAAAGCTAATATTGGATCCACTTATCACACTACACACAAAAATTAATTCAAGACAGATCATAGCTTTAAACATAAAATCTAATACTACAAAACTTCTTTTCTTTTTTTTTTTAAAGATTTTATTTATTTGACAGAGATCACGAGTAGGCACAGAGAGAGAGAGAGAGAGAGAGTAGAGAGAGAGAGAGAGAGAGGAGGAAGCAGGCTCCCTGCCAAGCAGAGAGCCCGATGTGGGATTCGATCCCAGAACTCTGAGATCATGACTTGAGCTGAAGGCAGAGGCTTAACCCACTGAGCCACCCAGGCGCCCTAATACTACAAAACTTCTTAAATGAACGTGTTGGAGAATATCTTTGCAACCTCGGGTAGATAAAGATTTTTTAAGCATATAAACCCTAACAATAAAAGAGTGGGGGAAGGATAGGCTAGACCTTATAGGAATGAGAATTTTCTGCTCATCAAAAGATGATAAAGTTTGCTTCAAAATAAGGCAGGTGGTGGGTGAAGGGAGGATTTGATGAGGGTATAGAACACATAAAACTCATCATGATTTGTAACTAACAAAGCTGGGCAACAGATATATATAAATACATCATTCTATTCGCTTTACTTTCATATTTGTTTAAAATCTTCCATAATAAGTTTTATGATGTGGCATTAAGAAAAAGAAAGACACAGCTAAGAAAATGAATAGGCAAGCCACAGACTGGGAAGAAATATTTATAGTACATAGATCTGATAAAGGATTTGTATGTGGAATTTACAAGGTGTCCAAAAATTTGGTACAGTTCTAAGAGGTAGGCCTGAAATAGCGTTTAAGTATGTATGTATGTATGTATGTATTTTTTTAAAGGTGATTTTTATTTTTTTTATTCATTTTTAATATTTATTTATTTATTTATTTGACACAGAGAGAGATCACAAGTAGGCAGTGAGGCAGGCAGGAAGCAGGCTCCCTGCTAAGCCTGCTTGAGAGCCTGATGTGGGGCTCGATCCCAGGACCCTTAGATCATGACCTGAGTTGAAGGCAGAGGCTTAACCCACTGAGCCACCCAGGTGCCCCCCTATATGTATGTATTTTTAAAAGATTTAATTATTTCAGAAAGAGAGAGTGGGAAGAGGGGCAGAAGGAGAGAGAGAATGCTAGAGCAGGCTCCCTGCTGAGCGTGGAGTCAGACATGGGGCTTGATCTCAGGACCCTGAGATCATGAACTGAGATGAAACCAAGAGCTGGCCACTTACCCAACTGAGCCACCCAGGCACCCCAGCTTTTAAGTATTTAAAGCTCAAAATTGCTTGTGTGCCACACCTGTGAGCAGGTCCTTAGCAGAAGTTTCTGTGGTGGTGGAGATGTTCTGTGTTTGCTATGTCCAGTGCGTACGTATCTCCTAGCTACGTGTGGCTCTTGAGCTCTGGAAATAGGGCTAGTGAGACAGAGGAACTGACTCTCTAGTTTTGTCTTTAAATGTATTTACATTTAAATAGCCACTATATTGGATGGCGCAGGCCCTAGGGATAAAGCTCTGAAAATAGAAAAAATAAGAGTATATGTTCTTGTAATGTAGACAATTATAGGCAAATTGCCCACTCAGGAGATTGTATTGTCTGTTGCTGCGGAATAAATGGCCACAAATTTAGTGGCCTAAACAACACATGTGGATTATCTCAGTTTCTGTAGGTGAGGAGTGTGGGCACAGTGTGACTGGGTCATCTCACACAAGGGCAGGGAGCTCTCCCTGCAATTTTCCTTAGGACCCTTTATTTATTTATTTATTTATTATTATTATTTTTTATTTATTTATTTGTTCGAGAGAGAGAGAGAGCATGAGCACCGGCAGACAGAGTGGTAGGCAGAGGCAGAGGGAGAAGCAGGCTCCCCGCCGAGCAAGGAGCCCGATGTGGGACTCGATCCCAGGACGCTGCGATCATGACCCGAGCCGAAGGCAGCTGCTTAACCAACTGAGCCACCCAGGCATCCCAGGATCCTTTTTTTTTTTTTTAAAGACTTTATTTATTTATTTATTTAAGGATTTTATTTACTTATTTGACACAGAGAGAGATCACAAGTAGGCAGAGAGAGAGAAGGGGAGGCAGGCTCCCCGCTGAGCAGGGAGCCTGATGTGGGGCTCGATCCCAGGACCCTGAGATTATGACCTGAGCCGAAGGCAGAGGCTTAACCCACTGAGCCACCCAGGCGCCCCTAAGATTTTATTTATTTGACAGAAAGAGACACAGCGGGACAGGGGAACACAAGCAGGAAGAGGGAGAAGCAGGATTCCCACTGAGCATGGAGCCTGATGCGGGGGCTGATCCGGGATCCTGGGATCATGACCCTGAGCCAAAGGCAGACGCTTAACAACTGAGCCACCCAGGCGCCCCCGTTGAGTAACATTTTAAACCATCTGTCACTGCCAATTTGAGATCCCATATTTCTCCTCTGAACCTTGCCGAGGACCTGGCACACAGGAAGCCCTCAGGGACTCTTTGTTGCCTGGATGTATGAGTCTACACTGGCAGAAAAATCAAGTCTGCAAAAACGTTGAGCCTGACCGATTCCCCACTCCAGGCTCACAGCAGATCTTAGATGATGTGGGCAGTCCGAGAGAGGCTGACCAAAGCTAAAGGACAGGGAGAGACTGTTGTGGGAAATAGTTTCCTTAAGAACATTGAGAAGGGAAAGTTTCATTCATTTAACACACATTATTAGGTTGATTGCGGCTGAGTATTGGGTGTGGTGATGTGGACTGGCAGTGTATTTGCAAGCTGAGAAGGGATCATGGGGACATTCTCATTGGGAATGCCTAGAAAAAACAGGAAAGGGTGGAGTATATTCAGGCTGGTTGGGCACTGATGGGGGTCGGGGCATGAGGGGGTGGAGGGTAGAGAAGGCTAGTGGTTCTCAAAGTATGGCTCCTGGTGCAGCAGCATCAGCCTCACCTAGAATACTGTTAGAGAGGCACCTGGGTGGCTCAGTGGGTTGTAGCCTCTGCCTTCGGCTCGGGTCGTGATCTCGGGGTCCTGGGATCAAGTCCCGAGTTGGGCTCTCTGCTAAGTGGGGACCCTGTTCCCTCTCTCTCTGACTGCCTCTCTGCCTACTTGTGAATAAATAAAATCTTAAAAAAAAACAAAACAAAAAAAACAAACCCCACACAAACTGTTAGAAATGCAAATCCTTGGCCCTACCCTCTACCTCCACTGACCTGTTGCATCAGAACCTTGGGGGGTTGGCTCCCACAATTGGTTTAGGTGACTGAGACACAGGTACTCTTAAGTGCAAACGTGCCAAAGCCAGACTGCATGTGTCCAAATCCTATCATTTTCCATTACCATCAAAAGGTAATTTAATCTTTTTGTCTTCAATGTGCATAGCTGTAAAATGGGGATAATAGAGCCAAAGTCATAGGTTGCAATGAGGATTTATTTATGTAAAATGCTTAGACCAATAAGCATAAAAAAGTTCACTTAATATTTCAATCCTATCCTTTTGACTCTGTAACTAAGTGTATAAGGTCGTGGTAAGTTCATTTCAAGAGACCAAACGGGGGGCAATCCATCTGAAGCCTGGGTCTGGGACTCCCCTGCCCCTACCCCAGAGTTTGGCAGCAGCTACAAGGCTAACACAAAGTCTTATGAATACACACGGCACACCTCTGCCCCTGCCAGAGAAACCTCATCCTCGGAGGAGAGATGGGGCATATTTGGTTGGGAAGAGATCAGACGCATGAGTGCCTGCCACAGGGACGGGAAAAAGAAACAGTAGAATGTAAACCCCTTGGGCTGCTGCATATGGATGCCAAGTTATTTATTGGTGAAAAGATGCCCCCGTGGATAGCTAAATACAATCCTCCTGCATTCAATTAACCTGGTTAACAAACAGGATTTATTTGTCCTGTGTAGACTCCATATTGTGAGGCCTCTGGGGCCTTTCAGGATGGAAGCTTAATTGATCATTGATTTTCCTGGTCAGGAAAACCTGGTTAGAGTTGTTAGCAGAGCCAGCCTTTGAACAAGATGTATCTTTCCTTAAATGGGCTGTCCACAAGAGCCTAGTTGGTGCAGTACCGAGTGGAGACAGCTGGCGTTCAAAACATCTGGGCTCCAGGCTGGGGGCCTTCTTGTGAGATTGAAGTTTGGACTATCAGCTTCCCAGTCTCTACAGAGCTGTAGTTGGGCCCCATGGCCAGGAGGCGAGTGAACACAGCAGTAAAGCATGGTGACTCCCACTTCTGCTTTCCCAACTGGTTCACTGCTGGTTTGTGCCCATAGCCTGTCTTCAACACCTCTCCTAACGGCTGAGCTCCCTTTTCAGTGTCAAGAGTAACCGGCATGAATTAATAATGCTGTCTTGTTTCCACTGTATTTTTACATTGCTCTTAGAAATAAATGATTATTTTCTATTCGTAGCTCAGGGAGTGATAGATCTCCCTTTAAAATTTGTTTGCCTAAAAAACCCAATTTTTTTAACGAAATGTGTTTGCCTAAGTTTAAACCAAAGGTAAGTCAATTTGGGATGAAATATTAAGTAATTGTAATGATTTAAATTGAGGAAACAGTGGCTGAAACACAGAGCCTGCTCCAGTTCTGCAGGTGTCTGGTTCTGACTGCCGTATTTTCCACATTTCCCTCGGCTTCGCCCTCCTCCCGTCAGTCCGGGCAGGCGAGGGAGGAGGAGAGGAGACTGGGACAGGAGGCGTGGCCCACTCACAAGTCCCATCCCATCCACGCGCCCTTTCCACAAGCCACGCCCCGAGCGCCTCTCACCGCCCAGGGTCCCGCCTTTGCCCCGCCCCGGCTGGCCGCAAGCCCCGCCCCAAGCGCGCGCTAGCCCGGTACTTCGCCCCGCCCCCCCCGGGCTCCTCCTTCTCGGCCGCCGTTGCGCCGCTCTGCGCGGCAGGAAGATGGCGGCGCAACAGCAGGACCGTGAGGGTGGTGCGCAGCTGGCTGGGCCCGCAGCGGAGGCCGACCCGCTGGGCCGCTTTACGTGTCCCGTGTGTTTAGAGGTGTACGAGAAGCCGGTGCAAGTGCCCTGCGGTCACGTGTAAGGGGCGAGCCGGGGTCCGGTCGCGGGGCAGCCTGATTAGGAGAGGTGCGGCGGGGAGTGTCTGGGGCGGAAGCGCTAGGACCGGGCTAGAGGGTTCTTTTCCCCGGGCCCTCCGGGCACCTGAAGGTCGGTGGAAGTCGGCGGGGCGCTCTTCTCGCTTCCAAGTATTCCGCGGTTTGTTGAGCGCCTGCTGTGTTCCAGGCGGCCTGTCAGGCTCCTCACCCGCGATAGTGGAGTCGCACCCTGCTGGGGATTAGGTAGGGTCTGAGGTGGGCCCTTGGTGGGGCTCCTGGCCGGCTCATTCGGTAGAGCGTGTGATTTATGATCTTGGGGTCTTCAGTTCGAGCCCCACGTTGGGCGTAGAGTTTACTTAAAAAAATAAAGTCGGACTTTGGACCTTGGACAGTCACGGTTTCTCTTGAATAATCTGTGCATTGCTCCTAAAGTATGGTACACGTATGGCGTCGTGTATCCAGCTCTACCAAGTAATTCGAATGTGCACTGAAGTTGGAAAAACGCTGACGTAGACTAAAAGAACAAAAGGGAAGTCTTGGTAATAGATTTCACCGGTCTGCCATTAACTGTGGAAGGGGTTGGGAGTTGCAGAAAGCTCTTTTAGTATTCCTACTTGTGTACGGGCTTTGCTGCATTTTGTTTGAAATTGAGCCTCCGGGGCCTGCATATGGTTGCTGATGCATTGGTTGTGACGCTCCAGGAGAGGGGTGTGAAGGTGACCAGTACAGACTTTGGGCTGGGCTATGTGCCTTGACGTTGCGGGATTTGAATCTAAGCCTTGCTCCATCAGACATAAAAACACCTAAGCTGAAAGAACTGTAGGAAATGTGGCTACTTCTTGCTGCTGGGTGTTGGCTTTTCCTCAGTGGCCTCCCACAGTGCTTATCTTGGGCATTACCTTGGCATTGGTTTTAGGACATCGTTGTTGGAGAGTAGACACAACAGGCTCCTGCTGGGCCACAGGTATTTTTCCTCCTCCAGCAGCACTGCAGGGGAAGAGGGCTGACAGCCATTTTGCAGGTGAGGGGACTGAGGCTTACGTAGGGCAGACTCACCATTGTCTAACTCTTCCCAGATGAACTGCAGGTGTTTGCTTGCCAGCCCAGAAAATAATTTGGCACCTGGTAAGGGCTCCCCAGCCACACTGACTGCTTTTTGCTTCTTCAGGTACTCTAATAAGTTCTTTCTAGCTTTAGGCTGTTCCCACTTGCGGTTCAGTTAGCCTGGAACGCTTCCTGCCCCATCTGCACTTCCCCTGTCAGCTACCCCAAATCCTTTCCGGACTTCAAGTCCCAGTTTAACTTCCCTTATCATCATTCCTACTTAAATTACTTCCTTGCTTCACTCCCGGCACTTCCTTCCTCCCCTTCTTCCTTGCGGAGAGCCAGACTTAGGGATCATGAGGGCAGTGACCATATCTCTGTTGCCCCTTTCTGTATCCCCAGTGCCTGGCAGAGTGTCTGAGCTTCCATCTTCCAGTTTTACATTCAACACACTAAAATATTTGTATGCCCACCATGTGCCAGGTTCTTGGGGGCATAGTAAGAAACAAGGTGATTCTGCCTTCAAAGTTTACAATTCAGTGAATTGATGATAAATTAGGCTAACAAGTGTTAAAACTATTGTGAAAATTCAGTATGCAGTGGGAGGGTCTTATAGGGATCAAACTGGTGTGTTTGGGAGTGATCAGGTAATGAATGGATGGATGACATAAGAAATTGGTGGTGGAGGCTGGATAGTGTTCTCATTGAGTCATCTTTTCCTTGGATCAGTCCTCACTACTTTTGCCTGATTTTGGATTAATTCATTGGATTTCATTCACAATTAATATTTCTTAAGAGGCTTGACCCAGCACAGTTCACCGATGGAAGAGCAGCAGAAGTTGAGATTTCCTTGAGCCCTTAGGTCAGAGGTCAAGGGGCAGTACTGGGTTTCTTGGCTCTTTTCTGTACTCACCATCCTGGTTCCATGTGTTCATCAGTTCGTGCTGATTAAAGACAGATGGATGCACCTCTGTGAGGGCAGTACAAGTCCCCCTTAGTTCCAGCCAAGTGCTTTATTGCTCAGCCTAGTTAGTAGCAGATTTTTGCTAACTTTCTTGCTTGGAAACCAGCATCATTGTAGCTTTTGCTGGGTGAGGCATTGAGTTTTTATAAAACTTTATTTCAGGCCATGAATGACTGTGTCTCTCCAATTAAGTGGAATATACCTGGAGAAGGGCAGGTGGCTGGAAGCCCAAGAGAAGGCTGAACTAGATCAAGACCTGTGAAAAAGGAAAGAGAAACCAAAAGCAAGCCCAAGACTCGGGGACTGTTGAAAAGCAGGCTTGCATGGTGGGCATGACTCAGGCACAAAGTGGCTGGTGAATGTTTGGTCAGTGAGCTGTATCCTGGTGTGTGCTTGAAGGCTTGAAGCTGCTTTTTTCTATCAGCTGGGCTTGGTTTCTCTGGGACCTCTGCTCTCTTGGGTTCCTCTTGTGATCTGCCTTTGCGAAGAGTTACAATAAATGGTGCCTGCAAGGCCCTGTCTGTCTCTCCAACCTAACCACTTGCCCTCTCCCGGTGGTCTACCCATCATGGTCCCAGAGGGCTCCCTTTCTGCTTTGTAGAACTCCCTTTGTACTTCATATATAATTTCTTTGTGGAACTCTTTGTGTCCACGTCTGGGTGACTGTCTCCTCCTCTTAGCTCAAATATCTTAGCTCAAAGATCGCCTCCTTAAAGAAGCTCAGTATCATCCACCTCGGCTGATCTCTGCTCGTCTTATTTCCTTCCTGTACGTAATCGCTGTCAGAATTAACATTTGTGTCTTTCTCCACTTTGGAATATAAGCATCAAGAAGACACGGATTTTGTTTACTTCTCCACTGTGCTCTCAGTGGTGAATCACTAGACTCATCCTGTCCCAGACTGGTCTGTTTTGTGTGGCAGTGTTAACATCTAGTTTTATGACAAAAAGGAAGAAAATCCTTAGAGACAGTAAAAATTTGTCAATGCACAGGTTAGCTTTCCTGAGTTCTTCCTGGTGGGTTTTGTTATCTTACCTTAACTGTTGGGTATGTAGCCAGGCTGTTTTCATGCAGTATTATCCTCTCTCTGTACCACCACTCACCATCACTCCCTGCATAGTTTTCAGCATAGAAACTTGGTCTTCTTTGACTTTTCTTCTCCAAATTCAGTGAGTTCCCAAGTCCTACTGACTCCACTCTGAATCATTTCCTGAGTTAATTCTCTGTTGCCTTAGGCCATTAGAATTCCTTGCCTTAGCCATCTGCTTGGTTTCTACTTCACGGCTCCTGTCTTTTCTCATCTTTAAAAAAAAAAAAAAAAAATTGAAAACCAACAACTCTCATCCATGATAACCTCAGCTATTTTTCTAAAACTCGGACTTGGCCTTGTTGATATCTTTAAACATCTGGGTTCCTACTGTTTATGAGGAAAGGGGTTAGACTTTTATTAGGTGCCTCATGAATTTTTAAGTCTAAGTGCCTGGAATATTCTTACTTACCTCTGCCAGCTGAGCTCTTTTTAAAGCTCTTTCGTGAATGCTGCCTCTGAAGACTTACCAGCCCTGTCCTCCTTGGGTCACAGCGAGGTGGTCTTGTCTTCGTCTTCTCATAGAGCTTTGCCTTCACCTCTAAGGATAGTGCCTCCTGTTTGTGGTGCTTGACACTGGACTGAGGCTCTGCTGCATGTATTCCATCCCAGTAATCCCAGAGGTGGCTACCACCATCCCCATTTCATAGAGGAGAAACTGAGGTTCAGGAAATCCCACCAAGATCCCTCAGTGGCCAGTGCTAAGGTGTGAAGACTGTGCCACAACACCTTTCACTGTGTGTCTTGACAGTTTGTGTTTGTTTCTGTTGGTGGACCTGTGTGTTTTTGGCAGGACACTCCCCCCACCCCTTTCTGGTCTGGGAGGACTCAGTATCTGAATCAGGAAGAGGGAGCAATATGTTTTTATAATCCATTATTCATTGATGTCTTTTTAAAAGTTGATCCATTTTTGTTGTCTTGTCTCCACAATGCATGACGCTGGTTCTCTGTGTGTCTTGTTCTAGCTTTTGCTCTGCATGCCTGCAGGAATGTCTGAAGCCGAAGAAGCCTGTCTGTGGGGTGTGTCGCAGCGCTCTGGCCCCTGGCGTCCGAGCTGCGGAGCTCGAGCGGCAGATTGAGAGCACAGAGACTTCTTGCCATGGCTGCCGTAAAAATGTATGTGGAAGTAAAATGGAAGAGTCAGTGTCTTTTTGTGACTAGAGGGGGTAAAACGCAGAGCTGTTGCCACGTTGTTTCTGAAGTTAGAGCTCGACTAGGTGACTAACAGCACGTGTGCATGCTAGTTATCAGTGGCAATGGCTGTGCGGTTTCATTTTAGTGACCATATTGGTTTTACTTTGTTTTTTTTTTAAGAGTTCGTTTAGTGTATTCATATATTGTAGCTTTGAAAACCATAGGAGTGAGTTATCCCAGTTTCTTCCCCTATAAAAGAGCCACTTTCCCCAAAGCATTATGGGTATAATGGTAGGATGCTATTTCTTAATTTTTTTAAATATAAAATGAGATCAGCATCTCAGAAAAGCTACCTGCTGTCATGAGTTTAAGGGGAGATGTTACAATCTGTATCATTATGGACATAAAAGATACTTGAAGTTTTTTAGTACTTGATAGGGAGAGATCATGACATAAAGGTCATTATGAAATTACGTGATTGTAAGAGCAATACTTAACATTTGAAATGCATCCATGCTCTTTTGTATAATCGTATTAGAATCAGATGTATTTATTTCACCATCTATATAAAGGAGAAATACTACTGTTTTATTTCCTAAGAGATATAGCCTTATAGGTTTTGAAATCATGATTTTGTTTATTTTGGACTGTACAAACACAAAATAATGTAGGTTTGTTCCTTACTCCAGAGATTACCTCTTGAAAAGTGATTTAATTTAGAAGGGCAAAACATTTTCTGTACTTTGACAAATACACGTAAGGTTTTTACAAACACCTGTGTAGGAATTTCACAAAATAGGAGCATACTATATAATTCTAGAACTTTTTCTCACTTTTTAAAAAAATTTTTTCACTTAATGAAACTTCACTTGCTAGACATGTCAGTTTCATTTCTTTAACCACATTAGTATGGATGGCCGTGAATGGATATTCCTTATTTACTTCCTTTCAGAGTGATTTAACACTAGGGGTACCAAGTGGTTATCATTCTGAATAGGACTATTTCCCATCCCTTTTAATTGAGAGCTCTTTGGTTGGTGGTCTGAAGTCAAGTTCTTTAGCTGGAGGTAAGACAGAAAGGAGCATTACGGTAAGCCAGAGCTCAAATAATGAAGCTTTCTTTTTTTCTTGTGGTTTCCTTTAATTTTGAAACTCAGGATATTAAAATGAAATTACCCATTACTTTATGCATGCATGAGGGGTTTTTTTTTTTTTTTTCTGTATACTTTTGATTTTTCTCCATTTTTAAAGATAGTGATTGTATTGCATTTCCAAGTGTCCTAAACCTCCAGAAATGTTTATCTTCCTTTATCTCTCCTCTTCATTCCTTATGCTTTTTCTTTCCTTTTAGAACACCTGTGATGAAGCATTCTCCTCTAGGTTTTCTTTCTCTTTCCATCTTGCAAAGACTAGATTTTATAAGAGAAATAAAACTCAGATTTCGGTTTTTTTTTTTTTTTTTTTTTTTTTTTAAGATCATTTATCACTATCTGGCATTCTGTATTTTAACTAAAATTGCTGGTCTTTATCTCTTTTACTTAAATGATTACTTTTTACTGCTGCGCATAACAAAAGTGGTTCTTGGCTTGCTGTGAGGAGACTAGTTTAAACACTATGTGGAAAACTGAAATCTTCCCTGGGTTTGGAGTATGTGAGCAGAGAGCATACCTTGAATAAAAGCAAATTTGTAGAAGAGTTACTTTGAGTGGAAGCAGTTGTCCTGGATTGGGCAGGTCAGACATCAGCCTTGGTATTAACGAATACCCTGCAACAAATGTGCTTTCAGCCCCTGTCAGCATAGCCAGGAGTCTGGTGAGATTGTTTGCCAAGGTGGTACAGGTCTGGTTTTCATCTTGATCTTGCTTTGGGACTCTGTTGGCCCTGACTAACTTATGGGCTCTGATTCTTCCTGTCCAAGTTTTTACTATCCAAGATCCGGGCCCACGTGGCTACCTGTTCCAAATACCAGAATTACATCATGGAAGGTGTGAAGGCCACCACCAAGGATGCCTCCCTTCAGCCAAGGTAAATGACTCAAAACACTCCCTTGGGCAGAGGTCAGCTGTTGCTATGAGAACAGTGGACACTTGGCATGTTCAAGGGTTTCATTGTAGGAGTTTGGGAAAGTGGAGGTATAATTGCTAACCTGGCTACACCTGATGTCAGTTTTTGTTTTGGGGGTGGGGTGTGGAGGGCTCCGATGCTCACTTCATTTATTAGCTCTGCTGTTACTTTCAACACTTGACCTGATTCTGAAGTAATTGTCAGAATCCCTGTCATAACACACTGAATGTTGCTCCTTTTTTGGAGGGTACAGTGGATAAAGTGTGGAAAAGTACTCACAGAGAAGTTTTTTCTCCTGCCTTTCATCTTCCAGGAATGTCCCAAACCGTTACACATTTCCTTGCCCTTACTGTCCCGAGAAGAACTTTGATCAAGAAGGACTAGTGGAACACTGCAAGTTATCCCATAGCACGGATACCAAATCTGTGGTAAGAGGAACTAGGTTTTGTTGTTTTCTTTTTATGAAAAAAAGTCAAACTTACAGAAAAATGAACAGGATTAGTACAGTGAACGCCTGTGTGCCCTTCACCTGGATTCACAGATTAATAACATTTTACCCTGTTTGCTTAATGATACTCTATACGTACATATTTTTTGCTAACCATTCCATATTAAGTTAAAGATATCATGACTTTTTGGTCCTACTCACTTCAGCGTGTTATCTCCTAAGAACAATAACATTTTCTTACAAAATCACATTTTTGTGTTTGTCACACCCAGCAAATACAACATTGACACAGTTTAATCGCGAATTCATGTTTAAATTTTAACAGTTGTAGAGGCGCCTGGCTGGCTCAGTCTCGGTAGAGCATGTGACCCCTTTTCTCAGGGTTGTGAGTTCAAGCCCCATGTTGGCCATAGAGATTACTTTAAGAAAATAAAAAGTGGAATACCCTGAAATTTTAATAATTGTAATATCCTTCATAGCAGTATTATTCTGCCCCCACATCCTGGATCTTTGTGCTTCATGTAGCTGTCATGTCTCTGGTGCTCGGCTTTTCTTCGCCTTGCATTACCTTGACATTTTTAAAGAGAACAAGCCAGTTGTTTTGTAAGATGTCCTTCAATTTGTGTTTGATTTCTCATCATTCCATAAGCCATGTGTCCTCTGGGTGCCACATTCGGGGTCACGTGGTGTCTGTTGGCCCTGTGGTTGGTAATGTTACCTTGGATCCCTTGGTGTCTGTGAGGTTTGTCCTCTGTAAAGCTACCATTTTCTGTTTGAAAGTAGTTTGTAGTTGTGGAGAAACAGAATGTGTATGAAATTATTAGGAAAGTGCTTATCAGTCTTGTGACTGATCGCAGACTGGCATGTAGTTCTGTTTTGTTTTAATGTTTGGATGTGGTCCATGTCAGCAGGATTACCCCTTCCTCTTTTTTCCCCCCAAGTAAGCTTTGTGCCCAACGTGGAGCTTGAACTCACAATCCCGAGATTAAGAGTCATGCACTCCACTGACTGAGCCAGCCAGGTGCCGCCTTGCCTCTAAATGTCATTGACAGACTAGGTCTTTTTTTTTTTTTTTTTTTTTAAAGAGTTTATTTATTTATTTGACAGAGAAATCACAAGTAGGCAGAGAGGTGGGCAAGGGTTGGGAAAGCAGGCTCCCTGCTGAGCAGAGAGCCCCAGGCAGGGTTTGATCCCAGGACCCTGAGATCATGACCTGAGCTGAAGGTAGAGGCTCAACCCACTGAGCCACTGAGGTGCCCCGACAGGCTAGGTCTTGATACAGCCTCCTCCATAGTTTTTTTCAGTTTTCCATTTATCTCAGACTGTTCTCCTGAACTGTATACTTAGTTCTTTGGTCACACTTCAGCTCCCTTGCCTTAAAAGGTGATGCATGGACTTTAGAATGTGCATGAGCTTTTGTGAATAGGATTAGGCCTGGTGGCATTCTTTTTGTTTGTTTGTTTGTTTTTGGGGTTTTTTTTTTGCAAATTTTAAGATACACCTGACCTTTTTGAGAATACATTAGGTCTTCTCTAGTCTTACCAGGTCACATTCCAGTTAGTACAGCCACTTTTTACATGGGGCTCCCTGAGTTCTTACTGTTGTGCTGTGACAGATTTGACAGATAAATTCCCTCTTGTCTGCTTTTCCCAACACTCCTCACTAGGGAACCTGGCAAGCTCGGCTCACTGTAAGTCATTTTCAGCCAGGCCCTGTTGCTGCTAGGCACACATGCTGTCTGGTAACTGTTCTGGGGACTCTGTTTGCATTAAGTTCCTGGCATGAACCGTCCTCATCTTTTCCAGGCAACACTGAATCCTGCTTTTAACTGAGTTCAGAGTATCAGGTGTGGATTCCTTTCTTCTCTCTTCCTCCTTCTGTCTCAGGAGCTCTCTGATCTACCCCTGAGGTCACAGACTGGCAGTCTATGGGATATGTCTAGACTATACACATTTTACCTTCCCTTTTAACCTTTAAAAACCAGAAGATTCTCTGTCTTGATACTCTGCATTTGAGAAACTGGAAGTTCTGGCAAGAGCCAACTGGCCTAGAGTAGTTGCTGCCCCTCTAGATGGGATGGGCTTACATCTGTCCTCCTTTGCTCATGTGCCTTACTAATCTGGTCCCTGTGAGCACTTGAATTTGCAACCCTTATTCCTTGTCCTTAACATTCCTTTTTGTGTTGAGGAAGAGGCTCCTTTCCAAGTCTGGCTCTGTCGGGATCCTCAGGCTCACAGAGGACTGAGCAGAGGGCCCAGCCAAAAGTGAGAGTTACCCCTGCTCCTGCAGCTTACCCTGCCCTGTGTCTTGTCTTACCTCAGCTTCACTATCTACCCACGCCTGACTTGTTTTCCTGCAGACATGCCCGTCTTCCTTGGCTCCGTGGTGAGAGGAATACTTGATCTGTTCTCTCCCTAGATAATGTTCAGTTGATCTTTTCCTTCAAGCTTGTTGTTTTCCAGCTGCTGCTCTTTGAACCCGTTTTTTTCTCCCCTCCAGATTCAGCCTCCACCTCTGCTGAGTCATGTTCTCTGTGGTCCCAGCTGACTTATTGAGTCCTTGCTTTCTGTCACCTCTTTGCATTTTTTTTTCTTCTTAAGATTTTATTTATTTATTTGACATAGAGAGGGGATGCACAAGCAGGGGGAGCTGCAGAGGGAGAGGGAGAGGGCTTGATCCCAGCACCCTGGGATCATGACCTGAGCCAAAGGCAGACAGACACTTGACTGACTGAGCCACCCAGGCACCCCCCACCCCATCTTCGCAATTTTTTAAATGTTTTCTTTGTGTGTAGTCCATTCATGGTAAAAAGTGTCTCTCTGGCCCCTTCCCCCTAGTTTTCCGGCTCCCTTCGATATCATTAGTTCCCAGTATTTCTTTACATTCTTGCATTTTATTCGTTTGGATATGATAAATGCATTATGTTGCCATTTGCCATTTTTATTTAATAGAGGTCATCCTGATATAAAACTAAAACTCCACACTATGGTGACCTGCCAGCCTCTCATGAGAGATCACTCACAGAGAATTGATTGTTCTCAAAAATAAACAGCCTCACCACTTGATGCTAATATTTGTCTTTCTAACATTTATATCTTTATTACATAGATGACTTTGGAAATTTCTGTAGGCAGATGCCAACCTGAAATGGGCATCGAACCTGCTATTTCTCTGTGATGCCAGAGTAGCTTCGCAGTGCGCTTTCTTTGCCCACAGTGGGCAAGATAAGAGTTATGTTCTGTGAAAAATACCTGAAGCCAGGGTTTCAGCTCTTCCTTCAAGATGTTTTAGTTGTGATTCTTTTTTTTTTTTTAAAGATTTTATTTATTTGACAGGTCACAAGTAGGCAGAGAGGCAGGCAGAGAGAGAGGAGGAAGCAGGCTCCCGGCTGAGCAGAGAGCCGGATGCGGGGCTCGATCCCGGGACCCCGAGATCATGACCTGAGCCGAAGGCAGAGGCTTTAACCCACTGAGCCACCCAGGTGCCCCTTTAGTTGTGATTCTTAATGACCGATCGCTCAAAAGCAAATGTGAAGAGACACACTACCCACCTGCCCCCACTGCATATTTTCTGTTAAAGTTTGCCAGACAAGCTTAACTATTTTGATGATTATAAGAATGATAACGGATGTGAAGTAAAGTGTAGAGGCTGGAATTCATTTCCTACTGCCATCCTGCCCTGTAGTTTTTAGAAGGGAATAAACGAAGAAGTTTGTGTGCCGTCCAAGCCAAGTGGCTTGACTGTATTGCAGAGCTGGTTAGCTGCAGAGCCAGTACTGGAACCCGGGTGAGATAGCACGTCTATCTTTCAAATACCTCATTTTTTGCCAAAATAAGTGTGCCAAACTAAAATCTAGGTGTTGGGGATAAGGGACGGGTCATCAAAGTATTACCCACTTTTCTTTAGGTTGGAAGTTCTGTTCTGTTGCACGCTAAGTTTTACAGTGCAGACATACATTTTTTTAATTTAATTTAATTTTTTTTTAAAAGATTTTTATTTATTTATTTGTCAGAGAGAGAGAGAGTGAGCACAGGCAGACAGAGTGGCAGAGGGAGAAGCAGACTCCCTGCGGAGCAAGGAGCCCATTGTGGCACTCGATCCCAGGACGCTGGGATCATGACCTGAGCTGAAGGCAGCCGCTTAACCAACTGAGCCACCCAGGCGTCCCTACATTTTTTTTTTAAAGATTTTATTTATTTGACTGGCATAGATCACAAGTGGGCAGAGAGGCAGGCAGAGAGAGAGGTGGAAGCAGGCTCCCAGCTGAGCAGAGAGCCCGATGCGGGACTCGATCCCAGCACCCTGGGATCATGACCTGAGCCAAAGGCAAAGGCTTAACCCACTGAGCCATCCAGGTGCCCCCAGACATAAATTTTTAACACATCTTTGCCTGTGTTTATAAAATATTGTCTTAGATCTGGGTTAATTTGGTTAAAGGTTAAGGGCACTCAGAAATTTGATAGTGCTAGAGTACTCTGTGGTTTCTGGTACTGCAACCTACTTTTCTCTTCTTCCCCCTCTTTTGGCTTTCTGAAATCCCTCTGGTTCTTTTGTCTCTGTTGAAGCCTCTCTTCCACCAGCTGTTGGCCCTCTGTTCTGTCTCCTTTCCATCTACAGACTCCTTACCTGTTAATGTTTCAGCCCTTCCCATTGGAAGCCATCTCCTGCTTAGTCTCTGGACTAAGCCCCATAGCTTCCAGCCCCATAGCTGCGGCTTCCAGCCCAGCTCCTTCCACAAAGGAGTCTTCCACCGTTTCAGACCGATCTCTTGCCAGCCCCTTTGTCACCCCATCTTCCTTGTAAGCAGTGAGGTTCCATTTCCAAGCCGACCACTTAGGCCTGCTGCTCCTCCCGGCCCAGCTCCTCTCTGTCCGTATCTGGATTTTGTGTTCTAAGCAGACTGATCACCTGGCTGTTGGCCTATCCTGCTGCCCCCTGGCCTCTCCTCTGTGCCGATGCCTGTCTGCCAGAGCACCCTTTCATGTTGTCTTTGTCCTTCCAGATCCCTCCCTGTTTTCAAAGCCCAAATCGACTTCTTACATGAGGGCTTTTCAGCCTCAACCCTTTCTTCTAAGCTTTGACTTTGTAAAAACAGCACAGAAGGCTGTGTTTTACTTCCTCAAGATATGGTTTGTCATTTCCTGGGTTTTCTTTGTGCTTTTGGATCATTTTGTCTGCTGGGTCAGATGGCCAGAGTTTAGGCCACAACTGGGCTGACACATGGCCTGGTCACAGTAGAGGGTCAGAAAAGGGTGGTGTCATGCCTAAAGCCTTTATGCAGTCTCAGCTGTCATTTGACCGGAGGAGGCGGCTGACTGTTCTCTGGGATACAAACATGCATACTAAGGAGTGGCCAGGCCCTAACCCACCTGTCAGGAAAGCTGTCCTGGAGGAAAGGAGGCCCGATACAGGCCACAGAGGGCTAAGGTCAGCTCAAATGTCAGGTGCCTAAGACTGTGCTTCTTTGTTGAAAGGTTTGCCCGATATGTGCCTCAATGCCCTGGGGGGACCCCAACTACCGCAGCGCCAACTTCATAGAGCACATCCAGCGCCGGCACCAGTTTTCTTACGATACTTTTGTGGTGAGTCTGGAGCCCGGGCCCTGATCCTTCCCTTGGGAGACCAGCGCAAGGATCTCCCTTCTCTTACCTGGAGAACTGTGGGTCCCGTTGTTGAGTTTTGTCACTGGTGTGATTGGGTTCCCTGGAACAGCAACCGTGTGGTCCGTACTCGCGAACCCGGTGAGTGGCCAGAGTCTTTGTTGTGTCGTATTTAAGAAGGTGAACTGGCCAGTCATCTGCGGTGACACATAGTGAAAGCTTGCTCCCTGGGTTTTTTTCCCAAAAATGTTTCCTACTTCCTTTTGGTATGTATAGTTTTTTACCTGTTATGGAATCTGGCTTAGGATCCCAAAGGTCAGATGCTCATGCGGACCAGGCCCGTAACAGCAGTGGTCCTCATGAGCATTCGCAAGCTGTTCGGTATCCAGCCCGTCCGGTCCAGCTGATCGTTAGCGTGTGGAGGTAGAGGGATAGTACTGCCTGTCTCCTCCACCTGCCCCAGCAAGCTGGGAAGGCAGAATGTCGTAGGAAGTATCACATATTTTTTTTAAAGGACTTGAGGTCAGACGAAACACATCCACTCGCCAAAGGTGTTCATCCAGCTTGTATCCTTTCCCAAAAGCTAAGCGGTTTTGAAGGGACCCACTGTTGTCTTGGCATAATAGTAATGGGTGAATTTGGCCACCTGTTTTTCAAAGTAAACGGCCGGTTTGTTTACAGATACATGTCGTGAGGGTCTTAGAGTAGTATTCAGTCTTAACGGCTGTATTTCAGGACCTGAGAATGAAAGTGTGACTCTTTCCTAAGTTGTCACAAAATATTTATTCTCAGTCTAAGAGAGCGTCTGAGGTTCAGACTTCAAAATAACTGTCCTTTTTGTGAGTGCTGTGAAGAGGAATAAGGTTCCCAAGTTCTACCCAAGTAGATAATTTGGCCTCATTGAATCAAAAAGGCAAATTTGACTCCAGTGTACTCCCCTTTGAGTACTTGGCCTGTGACCCTCTTCATGCGCGTGCCCTCTGGTCCTCATAGTCCCTGTCTGAGGGAGCCATCAGGATTTTCATCGTCAGGCTGGGGCAGCAGAGGCACAGAGAGATCAAGTGAGCAGTTTGCCCCCAGTTCTACGGCTAGCATTGCACCCTGGAGCCGGGATCGGCCCTGGGTCGGTCACCTCTAGAGCCCAACGTCCCCGGGCTACACCGCTTCTCCTACTGAACGTGAGTCTTTGCAGCTGTAACCAATGCTGAAGCCGCGTGTCTGTGTTTTGCCTGCAGGATTACGATGTTGACGAAGAGGATATGATGAATCAGGTGTTGCAGCGTTCCATCATCGATCAGTGAGCAATCTCTGCTGTCCGTCTCCTGTTCCAGAGCTTCCATTGTGTGTGAGGCGTGGAACATGTGACTCATACACCTTAAATGTACAACGGACCTGGAAGTGAGCTGTGGTGTTAGCATAGGGTCCTTTCTGACAGGAAAAGAGGTCTCCAGGTCAGAGCCGTCCTTTCCTTTGGGATCTTCCCTCCTGTTCATTCTGTCACGTGTCCGGTCTCTGACTGCTCCTCAGCTCCTTCCTGGAGCTTCTGCTTCCTCTTCCGGAGGAGAATCCAGCTTCTCCACCTGTCCTTGTCTCACACACGTTCCTCTCATCTAGTGTTCATCTCCCAGGTCCTCTGAGCCAGCCAGGACCTTTCTTGGGTCATGAATAGCACAAATGAGACCAGCATTTCCTCTCCTTGTTCCCAAGGTGTGTGTGTGTGTCGTTGCTGACAGAGCTCCTTTTGTCCTCTGGGAATTCTTGTTCGTTGCCAAAAGCTGGAGTTTTACCTCTTGGGAAGCATTTCAGAAGGCCTGTTAGGGTGAATGTTCTGGGTTTAGCATGATCTGATGCTGGAAGTTTTGATTAGTGATATTTTCCCACCACTCCTGCACACCCTTAGAATTAACTGGTTCAGTCTTAAATGCCTGCATGGTGCCTTTTTAGGATAAGGTGTAACCATACATTTTTAGTGAGAATAAGTGTTTCTAGGTTAGGAAAGTTAAACTCCAATTATCCATAAGCGGGGAGGAGGGTCAGCTAAGAGCAGTGCGAGGGCCGTAGCTTTTTGGTTCTGATTTTCAGCCTAATGCTGTGTTTTCAAATGACTGAGTCATGTTTACCTCTCTCTTTGGGAGCCTGCTTACGTTTCTGTCCTCGAAGCACGAGAAGGAGTCCTCAGATGAATAAGAAGACGTTTAGGGGCTCCAGTGGATACTATAGTTATTTTATCTTTTATTTGGTAACTTAGATTAAACTGAGTATTGCTTTTCTATCACAAATGGTTTCCTTATGAAACTGGTTTCTGCGTGTAAATCAGTGTGTGAAAACCTGCCTTCTAAAGCAGAGGTTATAGGAAATCTAGTATCCCAGCCTGCTGTCTCTTTTTGACAAGACACACTGTTCAGAAGCGAAACACGTCTCCTCTGAGCACTTGTTGATGGAAACTGTCTTCTGGAAGCTTGCTTTGTTAATAGCTCAAGAAATGTGAAGTTCACCATGTTTCACGAATATTAATAAATACAGGGCTACGAGCTGTCAGTTTAATCTGTAGGAGCAGAACCTTTGATTGACCAAAAGGCCTGTGGCTTTAGGTTCACTTTTTTGTGTCAGACCTCTCTACGCTGAGCACGGAAAGTTACTCTGGTCAGTAGCTGAGGTTGCACGTGACCGTGTGCTTTGGGCCTGTGTGTACTCCCTTGCCAGTAGGGGCTGCAGATACCTTGTTCCCAGCAAAGACAGGGCCCTTTGGGGGCAAAGTAATGTTTTCTAAAGTGATACTGTTTGGGAGGGCTCAAATGTTAAGGTCTGTGTCTTCACTGTCATTTCTGGAAAAAGTTCACTCTGACCTCCCTGAAGTGAGAGGTCTAAGTTTGGAGGGAAATTTGACCAAGCTGTCATTTGAGGGAATGGATGAGAGTGTGTCCATTTCACTGGTGGTACCAAGAAACTGATTTCCTTGTATTAAGTGCACTTCATGTATTTCTAATAAGATGACTTTCCAGAAAGTGAAATTTGTTAATGTTCTGGCTTTTAAATGGTGAAATATAAATAAATTTCCTAATTTATCCAATTGGCAAGCTGTAATTCCTGCTTTCATTAACGACCTTTTGCTGAAGTCTGGGCCTTCGGGGGCTCCGGAAGATTGTTGCTCTGAGGGGAGGTGCTTGTCCGTCACAAGTTCCATCTGGCTCCGATTTTAGCTCCAACACTTCACCGGCTGGGCCTCACCAAGCTTGTCCTCTCTGGAAAACGAACACAACCCTCCCTTCTCATGGCTGGGAGCGCCGATGAGGTGAGAAATGACCGTGCTCCTTGAAGCAAGGCTTGACTGAGACATGTGGCTTCGGCTCCATTCTGATGACTTGGCGGCAGCCCCGACGTGTCGTAGTAAAGGGTCTCGTGCATTCATATCTGAGGTCATGGCATGCTCAAGTTCTCCATTCTGCCTCTGGCTGTGGGACTTCGGGCACATACTTTCCCTTTCTGAACCTGTTTCCCTACCATGAAATGGGAATAATTTTCTGGCTTCTAGTGTTTTTATAAAGGAGGAGATATTTACTGTTTATTAAATTGCTACCATTTCTTGGGCACCTGGGTGGCTCAGTGGGTTAAAGCCTCTGCCTTTGGCTCAGGTCATGATCCCAGGGTCCTGGGATCGAGCCCTGCATCGGGCTCTCTGCTCAGCTGGGAGCCTGCTTCCTCCTCTCTCTGACTGCCTCTCTGCCTGCTTGTAATCTCTGTCAAATAAAATAAATAAAATCTTTTAAAAAAAATTGCTACCATTTCTTAATCCTTACAGTTTATAATTACACAATTGATGAATGTGTACCCAGTACTGTGCTGGCACATAAAGGTGCTTAGTCAGTAGCTTATATGCCTGAATATAGAAAGTCAATCATTTTTGTCAGGAAGGAAATCATAAAAGTGTTTTGGCCAATTTGGACTTAAGAACTTTTATTGTTGCAAATGAACTACTCAGGTGTCTACTTACTTTTCATTACGTGTATTTAAAACAGACGTAGAAGTATTGCTTTTATCTAGTTGTGCATTTCCAGGAATAGCTGCCTCTTGATACAGGGATTCAAGAAGCAGCACAAGCCTGGCGCGGCGCCTGCGGCCTGGCTTATACTCCTTGTGGCCCTGGGCTACCAGAACTGCCTCCTGGGCGTAGCCCTTCAATCCCAGTCCTGTAGGAATCTTAGATTTACCGTGGCCCAAACTGAGCTCTGCATCTCCAGTTTCCTCCCTCTATGCCTCTCCCTCTTCTGCGTCATTACCTCTCACTGCGGAGGGTACCAGTAAGTACTCAAGCCAGTGATATGCGTCCTCTTACCCCCACCTTCATACCTCCGCCACCTTTGGCTAAGTTCCAATATAGTCGTGCGCTCTGGTTGCACATCAGGAAGTCACCATTTGTGCCTGCCTTTCCTCCAGGTTGACATTACACACGGTGGCTGTCCTTTGAAATCCCTTGTCATCCAAGACAGGTCAGGAAAGTGACGTTTGAACTGAGACCTGAATGAGATAAGGGACAAGCCTGTTGACCAGGTGGGGGAAGAGCGTTCCTGGAGGGAGTCAGTTCAGAGGCTCTCAGGTGGGAGCTGGTCGGTGTGTGACACTGAGCCACTGGAGCAAGGGGGCCGTTGTGAGGCAGCGTGTCAGCAAGGGGCTGTGGAGGGCAGATCTGGGGCTTTTCTGTAGCTGAGATGGGAGCGTTGGAGGTAATGAGTGACAAGACCCAGCCTGGGTTTAAAGAGGAATCTTCTGGCTGCATGTGGAGAAGAGACCATAGCAGGGAATGCAGAAGCAGAGACTGGGGAGGCGGTGGCCACAGGAGTACAGGGAGATGAGGAAGGTGGCTGACAAAGCAGCGGTGAGGTTGTCTCAAGGTGTTTGTAGAAGGGAGGTGTGAAAGCAAGTGAGGGGTCAAGAACAGCACCACGGTTTGGGGCCTAGACGATTTGGTGGGCAGAGGTATCTTTATGAATTGGAGGGAAAACTCCCCCAGTGGCAGTTGTGGGGGAATCAGGGATATTTGGGGTGTGGGTGCTTTGGCCTGGGGCTAAGACTTCCAGGTTCTCTCGTTGCACACCGAGAACGTGCCAGCTGTCAATGCCAGGATGTGCCCAGCGTGTCGTTGAATAAAATATTAGTCTGAGGACATTCCCTGTTTCGGTGCCGAAATGGGTGTGGATCAGCGGAGTCCTTAAAATGTGTGACTAGACAAACTGTCTCTACATGTGGTGTAGATAAGTAAGGAAGAATCAGGCATTTGAGTGTTTCATTTGCAGTGGTGAAAGCTCTCATGTTCAATTTGGCCAAAAAAATTTTTCTTCAATTTCCTATTGGAGGAGGAGGATTTCCTCATACTCAGACATATGTGGTATGTGCACCTAGCACTGCTAGGCACTGGGGATTCACGCATTAATCCAATGTAGAATTATAAACGGATTAAGTGTTCGTGGTAAGGGATTAATAGATGGTAGCGATTTAGTAAATAGTAAATATTCTTACTTTATAAAGGAACTAGAAGGCAGAAATGCATGGGCTTACAGCATCATCTAGACCTTTCTCCTTTCTCCACCTGGGCCTTCTTCACTCTTCTGTGACTTGAGTATCTCCTACTACCGGCTTTTCTCCCAAACAGCATTTGAACATGACTGGGTTTCCTCCACCATCTAACTATGGGCCCATATCTCTCTTCCTTCATACCCAGACATCGTGAACTGGTTGTCCTCACCCACTGCTTCAGTTTCTCATCCCAATTTTATCCCTGAACTGCTCCCACGTATGCTTCGTACCCTGCCCCTCACCAAAGACAGGGCCTGTCACTAATTCCAGCAGACACGTTAGTCTTCGGTTAACATCTTCAACCTGTTTAGTGCTCTTGACCCCTCCCTCCTTTTAGAAGCATTTGCTTCTGCTGGCTTTTCTGTTGGGACACCATCCGGTTTCTCTTCCTGTTTCTTTGCTGTGTTCCTGTTCTTTGGCAGTTGCCACCTCTTGGTTCCCACCTCTTAGCTATTGGAATTTTTCAGACTCTGCCCCAGACTCCATCTCACCTCACACACTGTCCCCCGGCAAACTCCCTCCCCCATTCACCACTCTTCCCTTGGCTTTCCTTGCTGTGTGCGTGCTGATGGACGCAGACCCATAGCTCTAGGGCAGGCAGCTCTCTGGAGCTCCAGGCCCACAGAGCCAGCTTCCGCGTGGAGCTGTCCACCGCGTGACTGAAGGGCATCTTCATTTCTGCATGGCCCAGACTGACTGCTCATCTGCCCTCTTACTATCACACCCTGCTCTAGGTCCTCCTCCTCCCACCACCTTACAGGAGGTGAGGACACCATCCCTCCAGTGGCTCCAGAGTTAGCCTGAGTATCATCTTTAACTCCTTAGTACCCCCACAAAATTGTGCTGAGTTTACTCCCATACAACGAATGCACTTATGTTTTCTCATGAGCCCACTGCCACTAGCATCTCAACACCCACCATGGTCTCACCTGAATTACTGCCACAGCTTTCCTTCTGGCCTCTCCAGTGTTCTCTAGCCAACATTCAGTGCATCTTGCCTCAAATGGCCAGAAGGATCATAGCTTTAAAACCCTTCAAAGGCTTCAGATACCCTCAGATACAGTCCCAACACCTGGACATGGCCTTCCAGGCCCCCCTATGCTCTGCGCCCCCGTCTGCCTCTCCAGCTTCAGCTCCCAACATGCTCGCTCACTGTGCTCTGATCATATATGAGCCTTTCTGCACCTCAGGTGTGTCTGTCGTGTCTCCCACCATTCCTCTGGAATATTCAGTGCTGCTGCACCCTCTCCCCCAATCACTTCCCCTACTGCCTTTGCTCCCAATTACAGTTTGGATGTGTCGATCAGAATTTCATGTCTAATGTTCCTACAGAAACTTCTGGTGCTAATGAGGATATGTATTAAGCTCTTGTATAAATACCCCTACTATGCCATAAGTTCCAGAGGTTAAGATTCTTGTCTTATTTACCTCTGTGACCCTATTGCTCAATATGTGGGTAAAATACAGGACTCCCAGGTACATGTTAATTTCAAGGGAACAACAAGTAACTTTTTAGTATATGTATCGCATATTCACGAAGTACAATCTGATCAAGTCAGGAGATGAAAGCCAGGAATATTCATGCTGGGAAGTTATTTGTTGTTTGTTTGGAATTCACATTTAACTGGGTGTTGTGTATTCAATTTTTAAGATCTTATTTATTTGAGAGAGGGAGGGAGGGCACCGAGGGAGAGTGAGAAGCAGACTTCCTGCTGAGCAAAGAGCTAGACGTGGGGCTCCATCCCAGGACCCTGAGATCATGACCTTAGCCAAGAGCAGACGTTTAACCGACGGAAACCTGGGTGGTGTGTATTTTTATTGGTTAAGTCTGCAAAACCTATTCAATGTATATTAGCACAGTAAATGTTCTGAACATCTACTGTGTGCTAGGCAACACATACCTTCTCATTAAATTATTATTTGAGCAGTTATTTGTGCTCTCATATTAAGAATTTAAGCTCTTGAGGGCAAGGACTGTGCCCATTTTTGTGTGCTTCTGTCCTCCATACTTGGCCCCAAGTACCTTCAATAAATATTCCTAGCATTGAAATGGAGCTAAAAGGGAGCTCTTTTACAGTGGTACTTCCTTCCTGTCGCCCAGAAGTAGGGCCCTATGCGGTGGTAGGGGAGAACCTGAAGGGGGTCCTGTCTCCTAGTGCCAGGGACTGGGTCCGTGGTCCGCAAGGAGGCTGGCCCTCCAACTGGAAGCGCAGGAGCAGAGCTGGGCAGAGGCGGCGAGACTCAGGCAGGCTGGCGAGATATGATGGCTGCTGCCTGTTGGAAACCTGATCTGCCCAGGCCCTCTGGTCCCTGGATGCTTTCTTGCCTGTATTAATCTCCATATCACCTGACCTTCCTTAGTGTCTGCGGACGTCCCATCCGGGGCTCACTGGGGCGCTGTGAATACAGGAATAACGATGGTGGTAATCCTTCTCATCCCTGGTTTCTGACACAGTGCTTACCCTCAAATAATTTTTATTTAATCCTCAAATACCTGAAAGGTTTGAATCAAAGCCAGGCACTCAGGTTACTCTGGAAAAGTCCATCTCATTGAATCCGCCTAACCAGCCCTTCAGGAGAGACACTGATAGCATTCTCATTACCCACACGAGGGAGTGGAGGCTCCAGAGGATGAGTAATTTGCTCAAGCAGGATCCAGCTATACAGTGTTGTAGCACGGAGGTGCGATCAGACACGTGGTCTCAGGCACAATGCACAGCACCCGTGCTGCTAGCTCTGTGACCTTGGACGGATTATTCTAACCTTTGGTTTCCTTATCATCAGTAAAATGGGGTTATGTCTTCCTCATAGAGTTATGGGAACCTAGTTTAATCACGTAAAGCTATAGTACAGGCCCAGAACAAAGTAAGTGCTTAATGCCTAATAAATGAGCTAGCCCTGTCGCTGCGGTTTTTAATCCATTCCTGAGACCACCCAGTGCCTGGTGCTTCCTGAGCAGCAGCTGCAAATGTTTGATGACCAAATGCTCTTATGAAGTGGGGTGTTTCCCAAACTTGGCCTGAAGACATGAATTACCTGGGAGTCACTTGGTATAAAATAGATTCTCAGGCCCTTCCCTTGGAGATTCTGATTGGTAGGCATGGGTGGGGCCTGGGAGTCTGTATCTTTTAGAAAGAACCTCAGGTAAAACGCATCCTTAGGCTAATTTAGGAAATCCCTACATAATGTAAGGCAGGCTTGTGTTACCACAAACTTCTTGCAGCTTAGGTGGGGCAGTGACTCAGGTGATGTTTAGAATCAGGTGGACAAGCTTAGTCCCTAGAGGTCATAAGACTTTAGTGATACCTATACCTACTTTAGTGATATCTAAAAATCATCTAGGGGCACCTGGGTCGCTCACTTGTTAACCATCTGCCTTCGGCTCAGGTCATGATCCCAGGGTCCTCAGATCGAGCCCCCCATCGGGTTTCCTGCTCAGCGGGAAGCCTGCTTCTCCCTCTCCCACTCCCCCTGCTTGTGTTCCCTCTCTTGCCGTCTCTGTCAAATAAATAAAATCTTTAGGAAAAAAAGTAAAATCATCTAAACTACTTGGTCTCAAACGATCTTACCACAAATTATCTACAAAGGAGAAGTTAGTGACTTTGTAGTTGAGAAACCTAGCAGACACCTTGACCGAGTGATTAAAGGTAGTCTCATTGGTAATGGGACAAACCATGGGTCCTTTGTTGGAAGACACTGAGGACACAGAACCACTTCTGAGGTTCCCTGCAGAAAAACTTTTAACCTGAGTCTAACCGTAAGAAATCATCAGGCAACTCATCCAAATTGAGGGACCTTCTACAAAACAGCCAGGACTTCTCCTGTCAAGGTCAGATTCAAGGAGCCTACAGAGGTCTGACAGCTAGTTGCCATGCTGCGTGATTTTGACTGGAGCCTTGATAGGTGGGGGTTACTGTAAAGGACATTATTGGGCCAACTGCTGACATTGGAATATGGACTGTGGAATAAGGAATGGTATTTTATCGATGTTAGATTTCCCAATTTTGATAATTAAGTAGTCACATAAGGGGGATATCCTTGTTCTTAAAAGGTATGCATAGAAGAATTTACAAGTAAAGGACATGACGTCTCTATTCTTAAATGGTTCCAAAAAAAGTGATGCCTGTGTATAAATATGTAGATAGGACAGGAAATAGGCACTGTGTTGAAAATCGTAAAGCAGATATGCAGTATTAAAAATCAATGCTTACTGTTAAAATAACAGAAGACACATAGGGCAGAAAAATATAAAGAAGACAAAACCATTCACCCCACCCCACAGACAGCCAGACAACCCATCCTGTCAGTAGTGGGATACTTACATGTCTTTGAGTCATCGTGTTTCTGTTTGAAACTTAAAATGGGCGAATGTTCGACTTGCTGTCTGTAACGTGTTTTCACTCCCAGGTGTATGCACCCACATCTTCCCATGTCAGTGTCGTGTTACTTTAGCAGTTGCAAGGTGCTCCTGGTAACGGTGGGCCATGCTTTCTTTATTCTTGTCCATTTAGGTGGTTTTCACCTTGCCTTTTCTAGACTGTGCCAGAGTGAGCATCCTTGCAAATACATTTTTGCCTCCTTCTCTGAGTGTTTTATTTTTTTTTTAGATTGTTTATTTATTTGACAGAGATCATAAGTAGGCAGAGAGAGAGGAAGAAGCAGGCTCCCTGCCGAGCAGAGAGCCCAATGTGGGGCTCGATTCCAGGACCCCGGGATCATGACCGGGCAGAGTCTTTAACCCACTGAGCCACCCAGATGCCCCAACCTTCTCTGAGTGTTTTATTTTTTTTTTTTTAAAGATTTTATTTATTTATTTACTTGACACAGAGAGAGAGAGGGTGAGAAAGAGATCACAAGTAGGCAGAGGGTTAGGCAGACAGAGAGGGAGAAGCAGGCTCCCTGCTGAGCGGAAAGCCAGATGTGGGGCTCGATCCCAGCACCCTGGGATCATGACCTGAGCCAAAGGCAGAGGCTTAACCCACTGAGCCACCCAGGTGCCCCTCTGAGTGTTTTATAATGCAGAACTGCTGGGTCAGATAGAGCGAGGTTGAGATAAACATAAAATAGGGAGACAGAAGCAGGCAGAGTCTAGGGGAAAAGAAGCATTCCTGAGGAGACAGAGGGAGCCTGTGTGAGTCGTAGAGGCCCCAGTGGTCTGGCCACAGGAATCCAGCCAGAGAAGTGACTGAGTCACTTTTCCGAATACACCCTACAGATATACCTATAGGTAAGGTCAGAGTCCTCGATGCAGGGATTTTTGTGGGTCCATTGTTCCTGAGAAGCAGTCTAATTGCACATGACGGGGCTGGTTTAAGATTGTGCCGTGTTCCTCAAAGCTGGTCTCCAAGTAGGGCTGCCAGATTTAGCAAATGAAAATACAGGAAGCCCAGTTAATTCTGAATTTCAGATAAAGAATTCTGTTGGTGCATAAACAATGAATCTTGGAACACTGAAAAAATAAAATTAAAACAAACCAAAAAAAGAATAAGTCTGTCCCATTCAGTCTTATACTAAAAGTGTATTTGTTGTTTATCTGAAATGCTAATTGAATTGGGCATCTGTATTTTATCTGGAGACCCTGTCTCCAAGATCAGTGAGAGCAGCAAGGTGAAGTCAGGATAGATGTTGTGTGTGTAAGTGTGTGTATACACGTGTGCACGGAGGGCTTCTGAGGCGGGATTGGAGGTTTAGCTCCTGACTGGGTGGCTGTTGTGGTTGAGGGGAAGGGACTTGTCTAGGGTCTCACAACCCTGGGTGGTAGAGCTAGGCAGGCCCCCCAGTTTTGTGCCCTGCGGTGATTTGTGTCTATGTCTTAAAAAGTATTCATATAATAAACACAAATATTTTTAAAAATCACAATATCCTAAACTCCACTTAAGTATTTTTGGTTTTAAAAAGTACTGGCAGGGTCCTGGGGCTCTGCCTTCCTGAACTGTTTTCACATCCTGGAACATTCATCTGCCCCTGGGCTGCTTAATCAGGGTGGCCGCTGGTCACTGCTGCGTGAATGTCCCTCTCACTTCCCTTCCCCTCTCACCTGCCCATCCTTGTGACCTCAGCCTGGAGTCGGTTTGGATCTCACTCCTCTGACTCATCCTGCGTCCCTTGGGGCTGGTGAGTTGCCTCTTCCTGTCTTCCTCCCTCACCTGTGAGCTCCACAGGCACAGAGACCTTGTTTGTGTCCAGCTGGGTTATCACAATAGCCTCACCTCCTAGGCCAGGTACCTTCTGCGGCTCACTCGCTGTGACTTGGGGGTATCTCACCTCCGGGCCTCAGTTTCCTTATCTATAAAATGGGGCTAAAGATCTTGACTACCACTCAGGGCTTGCTGTGGGAACCAGATGGGCCCCGTGTGACAGAGGAGGGAGAGTGAGAGAACATTAGCGTCTCTGAGGTGATGCTTGAACTGAGGCCAGCTCTGGGAAGATCTGGGGAGGGCGTTTGGGGTGGACGAGCAATAAGAGCGAAGGTCCCGCTCTGGGAAAGAACCTGTGTGAAGAGGAGAGAGGAGCGGAAAGACAACCAGCAGGGCTGGGTGAGCAAGGGGGAGAGTGAAGGTGGGGGGCCATGAGCAGGGTTTGGGTTTTGAGTCTGTGAACCTAAGAGTGGACTCTGACCTGAGGAAATCCTTTGCACTCACTTTCCCCTGCTTGGCAGTATCTCCTGCCCGAGAGGTTCATAGAGGCCCAGGGGTCTACAGGGGTGAAAGGTAGGGCAGAGCGGAGGCTCCCGGGGCTTTTCCTGGAGACAGGTTCAGCCTTCTGCCAGGAAGGTGCAGATAAGAGGGTGATAGCAGTGCAGTCCGAGGGGCGAGGCTGCCAAGGCCAAATTAGTTTGCGAGATAGTTGGAGAGATAGTAGTTTGAAAGATTGCCTGTGCGCGCAGTGTGTGCGCGCGTGCGCGTGCCCCTGCTGGTGAAACTGCGGGGAGATGAGTGGGGAAGGGTGCACTGTGCCCCTAGGACAGATGCCAGCGGCCGGTGTGGAGAGGCTTGGCTCCGGAGTGTCTCCCTCAGCCCACACTTAGACACCTGCCACCCTCAGGGCCTCAGACAACTGCCTTTTCACCAGGGGTGCTTACCTCTTCCTGGTTCCCCAGGACTGTTCCAGAACTTCCCCTTCTTATTACCCCTGCTGGACGGATGAAACCCTGTCTCAGGCAGTCTGGTGGTTGGGCTTTTTTTAATCCCCATGAAAACGTAGTGTATTTGAAATTGTGACTCGTGTATCTGAAATAAAACATTCATACCCTTCAGAAAAGGCTAGGAGGCAAAGCAGCCCACCCACCCCTGTCCATGTCCCCCCTCAGACGTGACCAGATTTGGGGTCAACTTTCACAGATGGTCGGGGCCTACATGGTGGGTATTATCTTATTTACTGCTGCGCAAAAGACACTGTTCCCCTGAATTCTTTTCACTTAAGGTCTTGGGGTTCATTCATCCACTCAGCGAATATTTATTAGGCACCTACTGTAAAGCAGATGCGGGTTGGAGGTCATGATAGTGAGTGACCCCTTCCTGCCCAGGTGGAGCCATGGGGGCCTCAATAGTGAGGACATTCTCTCTGTAACAACAGAAAACACATTTCTACACATTTTTTATTGACAAAATGTAATATTTAGGGGCATCTGGCCACTCAGTAGAGCATGCAACTTTTGATCTCTCAGGGTCGTGAGTTCGAGCCCCATGTTGGGGGTAGAGATTACATAAATAAAGTTTTTTTAAAAACGTAATATTTAGGGGCACCTGGGTGCCTCAGTGGGTTAAGCATCTGCCTTTGGCTCAGGTCATGGTCTTAGGGTCCTGGGATCAAGACCTGGGTTGGGCTCCCTGCTCAGCGGGGAGTCTCCTCCCTCTCTGCCTACCCCCCCCTCGCCCCGCCCAGTGTTTGTGTGCCTTCCTCTCACCATACCAAGACAAGCCTCAGTCCGGATTTGGCCCACGGGCTGTATTTGCCAACCTTTGGTCTAAAGGGCAATCAGCAGAAAAAGTCAAACATACACTCTGTCCGGTAGTGGTGAGTGCAGGACAGGAAAGTCAAACCAGGAGGGGGGATGAGGAGTCTGAGACTGGAGGGAAGAGCGGTGGGGGGTGACATGGTGCCAGAGAAGTCTTCCCTGAGGAGATGTGGGGGTGAACCTGGAGGCCATCTTGGGAGGAGAACATTCCAGGGAAAAGGGAGCATCACATGCAAAGTCGCTGAATCGGGAGCAAACCTGGTGTATTGTGGCTGGTGCCTCATTGGCTCTGAGGGGCCACAAAGGCCAGACCCTGTGAGCCTCCTGGTGTAGTGAAAATTGTGGCTTTCTCTATTAGAGAGATGGCAGCCGTGGAGGGTTTAGGTACACAGATAGGCTTTGACATTTTAACAGCTATAAAATATTTTATTGATTGGACTGTTAGGTACTTAACAAGCCTTCTATGATGGGTAACTTCTGCTGACCCTTAAAATTAATGAAGCCAATATTTGAACATGATAAAAAAAAATTCAGACACAGGATGGGGCACGTTGTAAAGCTTCTCCCTCCCACCCCTGCCTGGCAGCCACCCAGATCCCCTCCTCAGAGACAACCATTATCACCAGTTTCTAGTGTCTCCCTCCAGAGATGGTTTCTGTGTCTCTAAGAAATACCTATGTATTTCTCCCTCTTTATATGCAAATTGTCCATGTGTTCTATACCTGTACCTTGAATCCATTACATGTAGAGCTTTCTCCTTTCTGACAGGTGTGTCATATGACTGCACTGTAATGTACTAACTGGTCTCTAGGTGGGCCTTGGCCTGAGTGTGGGAGCATCGAATACCACCTTGGGATGCTAGAGAGGTGCCCATGTGAGTGAGTCTCCTGCACAGACCGAGCACACAGCAAGTGCTCAGCAGATTGGAATGAAAAGGGTTTGCACATCTTTTCTTGGGAGTCCCCAACTCTGGGCCACACACAATAGACTTGGACCCCAAAACTCCCTTGAAAGCCATTTATATCTGGGGACGGTGATTTCGACTCCTTCGAAGGGCCTATGGGGTCAGGCCCAAGGCTGAATCCTTGCTTTCAGGCAAGTGCGAGACACTCAAGAGGTTTTGTTTTTTAAATCAAAGAAGGATAAGGGTGGAGGTTGAGCCTTGACTCATTCCTTGAACTTTCTGTAGACAATGTCTTCTTCCTGGGTGAGATTAACTCTTTGATTGATTTGCTCACTGATTAATGATCTAATCAACAGAGGCCCATTGGCCTAATATACAAAGAGCTCTCAGCAACTAAGAAATTCATCAGCTCTGTGACCAAAGGACGTGAAGGGAAAGTTCAGAACATGAAGAAACAGAAATGGCTTTGGAGGATGAAAAAAACCCTCCACCCCATCCATGTGAAATGCACGTTGTGACTAGGAGGTCTCGCGTTCCCTGATCAGATGGGCAAAGATAGAAAAGTCAGACAATACCCTCCCTGAGCCAGGTTTTAAGAAGGGATCCTCACCACCCTGCTGGTGGAAGTATAATTTATTTTAACCTTTTGGACATTTGGACATCTGGACAAATGTATCAACATTTTATATAACATAACTTTGACCCAGAGTGCAAAGATGTGTGTACAAGATATTCATTGAAATTGCCACTTTGTTTATAGTAGCAAAAAACTGTAATCTAACCGAAAGGCTTAGCAGGAGTCCTCCTGTTAGATAAATAGTGTAGTTGTGGTATAATTCATACAGTGGAAGAGTACATAGTCCTGAAAAAGATTAAGGAAGCTGCGTGTAATGATACAGAATAATCTTCAAGACACTGAATATTGTTACTTGGGAGAAAAAGCAAAGTGTAGGCTAGCATGTGGGTTCCCATTGATGGTACATATAAAGAAGATATATATATATATATATATATATATATATATATATATGTGTGTATATATATATATATATAACATATATATAAATTATTAATATGTACATACCTTGTTTCTATAAAGACCATCTCTGGAAGGTCCTAAAAGACTGGTAAAAAATAGTTGCCTTTGGGGAGGATATCTGGGATGAAGAGAGATTTTCTGCTTTGGATGGTCCTCAGTCACATTTTTAGTTATTGTTTTTATTTTTTAACTTTTCTTGAGGTTTTATTTATTTGAGAGCGTGCAGGAGAAAGCAAGCATGAATGGGGCGGCGATGGGGGAGGTGGAGGGCAGAGGCAGGGGGAGAAGCCGGCACCCTGCTGAGCCTGGAGCCCCTCATCGTCATCGTGGGGCTCCGTCCTAGGACCCCCTGGGATCATGGCCTGAGCCAAAGGCAGACGCTTAACCCACTGACCCACCAAGGCCGGTTTTTACTTTTTACTTTTTTTACTTTTAAAGATTTTATTTGACAGACAGAGATCACAAGTAGAGAGGCAGGCAGAGAGAGAGAGAGAGAGAGAGAGGAGAAAGCAGGCTGCCAGCGAAGCAGAGAGCCCAATGTGGGGCTTGATCCTAGGACCCTGGGATCATGACCTGAGCCGAAGGCAGAGGCTTTAACCCACTGAGCCCACCCAGGCTCCCCTATTGTTTTTACTTTTAGTGGGGGATGGACACTTGTGGAAAATGCAGGCTTCTGTTCACCTTTATCTTCCTCTCAGAGGCCATTCCTGGTCACATGAGATAGTCCCAAACTGTTCTCCGGGGCAGGTGTCCCAGTTTTCACTCCCTTAGGGGCGTGCGTGCCAGCCCCGCGCCAGGTGGCCCAGGAGCGGGCTCAGGGAGAGCCTCCGCCAGCAGAGGGCGCGGGAGGACCGCGCCCCGGGGCGTGGGGCGGAGAGCGGGGAGCAGTCGCCGGGCGCCGTGGGGTCCGCGGTGGCTCCGCCGGAGAGGCCACTTCCGGGAGGACCTGACACCACTGTATCTAAAGTGTCACCTTTCCCCTCCCCGCTTATGTAGCCTGGTCGGAGAACGGGTCTGTCCGCCCGGGGGCCTCATCTGAAGCCCCCACCCCGCCCACCTCCCGGTCTGCGTCGCTTCCAGGAGGGAGGAGAACGAGGGCGGGGGCAATTCGGTCAGAAAGGAGGGGACGGCGCAGGGTCCTCCCCCAGCTTTGTACTCCCTCCCAGGCGCAGGACCGAAGCCGAGGAAAATGGAAAGCCGGAGGCCCAGGCCCTGGTGTCTGAGAGCTAGGGGCCCCTGGACGCTGCCCCTCGGCATCTCCAGGAGATAGGATTTACTCCGACCTTATGGGATTGTACCATGCATTGTTAATCCATGATACTGTTGATAAACATTTGGGTCGTTTCTAGATTTTCGCTATTAGGAACAAGGGTTTGGTGAATATTCTCTTGTTTCTTCCGAGTTTAGGGCTGGGCAGCACTTCTCAGCTTTGGTGGCTCACTAGAATCACCTGGAGAGTTTTAAAAAAATGCTAATACCGGAGGCCGCCCCCACCCCTACCCAGACTAATTAAATCAGGATGTCTGTGGAGGTGGGGCCCGGGTTTGGGTGTTCCCTAGGAGAATCTAATCTGCCGCGGGGTCTGAGAACCCCTGTGACTCAATTGGCCTAGGACTAGAATGCTGGGAGGAGGAGAGTCACCTGTTACTAGCGGATGCCAAACCTTTTCAAAGTGGTTGTGCCCATTGACACTCTCCTCAGGATGGGACAAAAGTCCTGCTGCCCTCACACCCTCATCAACACTTGACTTTGACCAAATTTTAACTTTTTTTTTCTTTTGATGGGTGTGAAATGGTATCTCGCTGTGGTTTAATTTGCATTTCTCTCATTACTAATGAGGCATTTGGTGAAAATGATGAAACACTGAAAAGAAGCCAGCCAGGTGAAGATCTGGGGGAGAAAGGGGGGGCGGTGGTGGCCAGCAGGTGCCAAGGGCCTGTGATAGGAAAGGGCTGGGATGTGAAGGAACACAAAGAAGTGTGGAGGGAGATCATTGTGCCTGGGGAGTGGGGAGAGTGGCTCAAGACAAGGTCAGCATAGGTCAGATCGGCTGGGCGGAGGGCTGTGGTGAGGACTTTGGCTTTTACTCTGGGTGAGACAAGAACATGGGAGGGTTTGAGCAGAGAGACGTGGCCTTACTCCTCCCTCTGGCTCCGTGTGGAGAATCAGGACATTTTGAAACGAAATAGACACAGGAGGGAGGTGTGTTCTTCCTAGTGACTGCATATGGCCCGCCTCCCCCACCTTACCTTCGACTCACCAATTAGAACACAAGTTAGTGGACCAAACAGACAGTTGTCCCTTCCCTCATTCTACGTGGTGAGTAGGGGGACTTACGGGTTTTCATAGTTCTTGCTTCAAGATGGACTCAAGCTGGGGTGGGGGTGGGGGGTGGGGGGTGGGGGGTGGGGACCTGTGGATTTATTTCCGTGCCCTGACTCTTACCCCAGGCCTGGCATGGCCCTGTCTGGAGTTAGTGGGTGGGCTCCCAGCAGAGCTGAGAGTGAGGCTCCAGCTGTTCCTCCCTGGGCCGTCCCCCTCCCCCCACCCCCCCCATCCGGGCATTAGGTACCTTAGACACAGGATTTATGACCCCCGGACAGGTGAGAAGACCCACCTTGGCCCCTCCCTTCCCGCTTCTTTCTCCCACCTGCCCAGAGTGATCTTTCTCAACCAAACTCTAACAGGTCCGTCCTCAGCTGAAAATCCTGTCTTGGCTCCCACTGTCCTTGGGGCAAAGTTCAAACTCTAGGCCCTGGAGGCCCAGCAGACCTGACCTCTCCAGCCTGCCCACCCCACCCCCATCCCTGGGAGCTGCTCTCAGTGACTCTGAAGTAGTTACTGATTCTAACCTCGGGCCTTTCCCCTCGGTGTTTCTTCACTTCCTCTGGGAAGTTGCCCCGGACCCCCTGTCAGGTGATCTGCTTCTTGACTGTCACAGCGCCCTGTGGCCTCCCCCCGCATCGAAGCACACTTCCCTTTGCTTAATTATCCCCTGTTTACTTCGTCTCTCTCCCCCACCAAACGGCGAGCTGCCCTTCGGTAGAGACCCCGAGTGTTTTGTTCAGGGCTGTGTCCCCAGCTCCGGGAATAGTGACTGGCACGTAGCGGGTGCTCAGTAAACATTGGCTAAGTGAAGGAATGGATGCCTTTTGCTAGATGATGCCAGATTGCTTTGCAAAAAGGCTGTGGCATTTCACACTGCCAGCAGCCACGTGAAGGTGTTCATTTCCTCGCATCCTCCCCCGAAATGTGTACCGTCCCTCGTCAATCCCACGCTCTTTGTGAGGCGCCAGCCTGACCGAGGAAATTTCCGCCCCCCTCCCCAGCCCGAGGCGGAGGCGGTTTCGGAACGTCAGGTGCCCAGACCCGCAGTGCGCGGCGCCAGGGGGCGCCAGAGGCGGACGACCGTGCCGCGCTGAGCTGGCGGGGGCGCGGGGTCCCAAAGGGGGCCCCGCCTAGCCTGGAGCTCCCGGCGCCCGCCCGCCCGCCCGCCCGCACTCCGCTGCGGGGCGATCCGCGCAGCGCCCGCAGCCGGGCCTCCTTAGCGGCCCCCGCTCGGCCCACAGCGCCACGCGGCGCTAGCCCCGCCAGCCCCCGGCGCACCTGCTCGGGGCGTGGCCTATGGCGAAGGCGCGCCTCGATTGGCGCGGAGGTGACAAAGGGGCGTGGTCTCATCATGCCCCGCCCCATCCCGAGGCTGGCGTACTTAAAGGAGTTGGCGGCGCGTCTCCACTCACAGCGCAGCGGCACGGCCTCGCGGGTGGAGTGCTTCGCGACCCCTGCGCGACCCGGCAACCCCGGCTGCTTCGGCCACTATGCCGCGCTCTTTTCTCGTCAGGAAGTCCGCCTGCTCCCGCCGGAGGCCCAACTACAGCGAGCTGCACGACTCTTCTCCAGGTGAGTGGACGAGGTGAGGGACTCCGGGGGCTTCGGGGAGACCCGCAAAGGCCGCGTGGGGGGCACCTTGGGGGAGGGGGCCTCGGGGGCCAAGTCCAGGGCCCGAAACGGAGCCCAAGGGCCTGGCGCGGGGCAGTGGGCGCAGGGGCGTGAGGAGCCCGGGGCAGGTGGATGCGGGCGGTTGGGGGAGGGCTTTCCGAGGGCGGGGGTCTGGGGTGAGGAGACTGCGCGGCGGCCGGGCCCCGACGGCGGGGAAGCGAGGGGGAGCGCGGCCGGAGGTGGGGCGGGGGGCACGCGCCTGGGGAGGGGAGGCACCGGCGCTGGCCCGCGGGCCGGGAGATGGGGGGGGCACAGGGGGAGCGCCCCCGAGTCGGGGTGAACGGCGGCGCCCTTCGTGTAAGATTTGGAGGCCGAGGCGGGCGAGCCGGGCGAGCCGGGCGGCCCCGGGTGAGGAGGGGCTCCGGGCGGGCAGGACGGGCCGCCCTGGCCGAGATCCCTTCGTCCCTCCAGTAAGGACTGAGTGCCGCCCCGCGGCCCCCGCCCGCAGCAGCCCTCTGTTTGTTGACTGACTGCGCGACCGAATGCCTGACCCTGCCCTTTTCTCCGTCTCCCTTCAGAGTTTACCTTCCAGCAGCCCTACGACCAGGCCCACCTGCTGGCGGCCATCCCACCTCCCGAGGTCCTCAACCCCACGGCCTCTCTGCCCACGCTCATCTGGGACTCTCTCCTGGCACCCCAAGCCCAGCCCATCGGCTGGGCCTCCCTTCTGCCCCAGGAGGTCCCCAGGGCCGTGGAGCTGACCTCCCTGTCGGACGAGGACAGTGGGAAAGGCTCCCAGCCCCCCAGCCCCCCCTCACCGGCTCCTTCGTCCTTCTCTTCCACCTCAGCCTCTTCCTTGGAGGCCGAGGGCTATGTTGCCTTCCCAGGCTTGGGCCAGTTGCCCACGCAGCTGGCCGGGCTCTCCGTGGCCAAGGACTCCCAGACTCGCAAGGCCTTCAACTGCAAGTACTGCAACAAGGAATACCTCAGCCTGGGTGCCCTCAAGATGCACATCCGCAGCCACACGCTGCCCTGCGTCTGTGGCACCTGCGGGAAGGCCTTCTCCAGGCCCTGGCTGCTGCAGGGCCATGTCCGGACCCACACCGGTGAGTGTCCCCGTGGGCCGCCGCCTTTCTCCTCACAGTCCCCACTGCCTTCTCTGCCAGCACTGGGGGGTCGGGGGGGGGGGACTCCTGGGCTTTCTGTGATTTTGCGGAGTGTGGAAACTGCAGCTCCAGTCTCCTGACTTCTGGCTCGTTCGTTCAGGGGCTTGGCTCCCTGAAATGTTTGGCAGGAACATTCATTCGTTCCTCAGCTAAGCAGATGGGAGGAGTAGATAACTTTGTCTCTGCCGTCGCCGTTTCCCCACCAAATGGGTTGGAGTTGGCTATGGGAGAGGTGCAGCCAGCACCTTGCTGCCAGGCCAGGTGTGAAGGGGCCCACCGCACTCCGCCCTCCCCCGGCCCAGCCAGGCAGGATGTTGTGAGACCCCCCACCTGCCTCTGAGTCCTGCTTCCAGAACTTCAAACCTTGAGTCAATGTTTCACCTCTCTGAGCCTCACTTTACACGTTTGTAAAATGAGCATAAGAACATCTTGTGGGGCGTCTGCGCCAGTTAGATGAAAGAAAGCACCTGGGCCACCACTTGATACACGATAAGTGCACAGAAATGGTTTTGATATTTGCTCTGCTTCCATGCTGTGTGACCTTGGACAAGCGATGTAATGTCTGAGCCTCAGGATTATGATAGCATAATCCTATACGGTGGATTCTGGCAGCATTTTGTAGGTTTGGCCATCAAGATTCAGTGGCTCCTCAGTCACTTCGTAATAATTTGTTACCATAGTTCTCAGATCTGCTCTCCCTACCCCCACCACGGAGTAGATAAACTCAGTCCTGTTACCCAGACCTGGGAATACCTTTGGCAGCAGAAAACCGTTAGGTCGTAATGTTTCAAAACCATAATAAATGGGAGATGGCGTCTCTTCTGTCCTCTAACTTTCTGGAAATGTGGAAGAGGTAGCCACTGTGTCTTTTCAGAACTTGAAAGGTGGAGGCCACCATATTTGGGGCTGCTCTTTGGGGAGTGACTTTGGTAGAAGGTTCAAGGGTCATAGCTGTCCGCTTTGGGGTCAAGCCGACTGGGTTGGAGACCTCAGTTCTGGCATTTCCTGGCCCAGTGGCTGACCTCTGATCTGTGAGGGTCAGTGGGCGGTTTGTCAGGCCTGGCGTTTTGCAGGCGTTATTGGTATCATTATTACTCCTACAGAGTGTCCCTGGCATCCTCCCCAGCTGGCAGACCATGGCTCCCCATTTCTCTTTGTGCACACATAGCCCTGATTTTAAAGGGACCTGATAGAAGGGTCCAACTGCCTGGCTTCTGTCTTGGGCGATTGCCCAGCTGAAGAGGGCTCTATTTGGAGGAGTCAGAACCCTTGGGGTACTCCCCTGAGCCCCCCAGCTTCTCTCCCCACCCATCAGTACATTTTCATGTAAAGGCACGGCTGGGACACAAAAAGCCTGTTGAAATGCACCATCACCATCCTCATTGACTCCCATTGTGTGCCTTAATGGTGGGCCCAGTGGGTGGGGGCTGGGGGGGTGGAGCAGGTGCATGGGCCAGTGGTGCCCAGCACCTGTTCCGGCTGCAGCTGCTGGCCCACAGCGTGTCAGGCCCCTTTAATCCGGGGAGTATCACATGTACAGTGCCCCCCTCGGCGGCCTTTGTCCCCGCCGGCCTGGTGCCGATTTCACACTCGCCAGGATCGCCATAAAGACGTCTGCGGGGGTTGGGTATCTGCAAGGGGTGCAGGTCTGTGCCTGCCTCTTGCACACACAGACCTCCACCCCATCATATCCTGTAAGGCCTTCCTCCTCCTCTGTTCACGTTCGTGTCTCATCATACATGACGTAAAGGTAACCTCACTGAGCACTTGCTCTATGGGGGGGGGCATTGCCCATGGCTTCCTTCACCTGGGTTAATGCGGTAAATCAACAGCCTTAGGAGGGAGGTGATGTCCTAATGCCCACCTTACAGATCAGGAAACTGAGGCAAAGAAGGAAATCAAACTTTTCCCAAGTCACAGCTCATAAGACTGAGCCAGGGCTCCTTCATCTCTGCCAAGGAGGTGAGAGGGAAGTGGCTTTCTATGCCCTGGGGTTGCCCTTATCCATATCTGCGTACAGTAAGCCCTTAGTTCACAAGGGAGCATGTGAAGGAGGAAAAACTTCACTTGGACCTTATGGTGCAGCCCTCAGACCCTTCAGGCCTAGTATGCAGAGGGTGCTCAATAATGACAAGTCCGTTAACTCAGACATCCCTTCCCTAGTCTCCTGCTCAATTCCCCCCTTCTGTGGTGTGGCCTGTTCCGTTGTATTTCTGCCCCAGGAGACCGAGCCCTTGAATGGATGGCTCCATAGTGAGCCTCAGACCTCTGACTTCTGGACGCCCCCAGTGCCCAGCACAGTGCCCCGGGCAGCCAGCCAGCAGGTTGATGGGATTCATTCATTCCCTGCTCTTGAATTCCGACCCTGGGCCATGTCCTAGGGGCATATAATGCTGGGAGTGGGAGGGTAGAATGCTATGTTTTGGTAAAGAATGCTCAGCATTATTGCCTGGCACAGAATGGAAGCTCGATAAGTACTTGTTTAATGAGTTATTATTCAGGTTTTTTATTTAGGAAATGCACCCCCAAGGAAGAAAAAACGAAACACAGCACTGTCCGTGTTTTTGTACTGTGAACTCTTATCATCTTAGTTGGGGCAGGAATTAGGAAAAGTTGGTGAACAGCATTATCTGGTGGTGATTGAAGGGTCAGGCTCTTCCGAGCTTTTAATAAAAGACTTAGCTATTGTATAAGCACTTACTGAGCACTTACTGTGTACCTAGCTCTGCGTGCATAACTCTCTTTTTCAGCATAACCTTGGCCAGGCAGGTGGTGTAAGGGCCACAGGTGGGAAGGAGTTTTAAACAAGGTAGAAGGCAAAAGGTTTCTGTAGCCTCTTGGGGGTCCCAGGCCCCAAGCCCTTGGAATGAATTCAGGGAAGGCCCCTGCTCTCGTGGGACTCTGTCTGATTGCGGGACAGACAAGACTTGACAATACCAAACGTGGTCAGCGTTGTGATGGGGAAGCAGCTCAGAGAAGGAGCTGAACCGGTTGGGGGGAGGGGGTGTGCCAGGGAGCCTTTAAGGGTGACCCCTTAAAGCTTTGTCCCCAGATGAAGTAAATCCAGTAGTGATCATGAGGAATACCCACTATAGCCCCCTTAACTGAGAGACCATCTATATAGTGGTTAAAATCGGAGGCTCTGGAGTCAGGCTGCTTGGTTCTTGCTGGGTGGCCCTGCATATGCTACTTGGTTTTCTCTGTGCCTCGGTTTCACGGACTCTAAACTGAGGACAAGGGTGGGATTAAGGGAGATGAGCATACGATGCTCCTCGCTGTCTCTGGCACAAAGTAAGTGTTCAGTAAATGCAGTTGCCATCATTGTCTCAGCTGGCTTGCCTGGGTAAGTGCTTTATTTACCACCTCCGGATTACCAGCCCTTACAGGGGCGGGGATGAACAGCTCCATTTTACAGATGAGCAACTGGAGGCTCAGAGCAGCTGGATGACTTGTTCTAGGTCACATGGTGGGAAGTGGCAGAGCTCCCAATCATATCCAAGCCTTTGGACACTAGATAATGGCCTGGTTTTTCTGGGTCATGGGATTTCCTTCAGGGGTGGGGTGATCTGGGCTCTAAAGGCCCAGGTGGGTGGGTGGGCAGGCAGGGATTTCAATAAATAAATGTCAGCTGTTACCCCAAGTGGTTTTTAGCACTCAACTCCTGTTTCTGTCCCCAGGCGAGAAGCCCTTTTCCTGCTCCCACTGCAGCCGTGCCTTTGCCGACCGCTCCAACCTTCGGGCCCACCTGCAGACCCACTCAGATGTCAAGAAATATCAGTGCAAGACATGCTCCCGAACCTTCTCCCGCATGTCCCTGCTGCACAAGCACCAGGAGTCGGGCTGCTCAGGGGCCCCCCGCTGACCCTCAGGGCTCCTCCTGCCTCTCTAGACAACCCCCTGCATCGCAGCCTTCTCAACTCCAGAAAGAAGGTGCCCCCATACTTGTCACTGCCACGGAATTCCCTTCTGAGCTCCCCTGTTTGGCTCTGTTGGCCCCGAAGGGCTCTGAGGACCATGTTCCAGTTCTCTCTGCCCCAGGTGCCTCAGTGGGCTCTGAGGGAGGCCTTGCCGTGGACATGTCTGTGGACGGCTGATAGGGAGGGTGGTTTAGTTCTGGAGTCGGCCTCTCTGTGTGGGTTTGTGTGTCCAAAGGTGTTTGGATACAGCTGCTTTGAGCTCCAGGACAAAAAGGAAGACTGATAGGAAACTACCCCCCACTCAGGGGAACCCATTCCTCCCAGACCTAGACCCCTCAGGCCACCCCTCCAGGAGGTGTGACTAACTGTGCAGTAATCCACCCCCAGGTTCAGCCTCGGGGCCTGTGGGCAGTCACTGACACACGGACGTGTCTAGACCCCCGGGTTGCCCCGGGCCCGGGCAGCTATCTCAGTCTCCCGTCTGTCACCGTGGCGCCTGTCTCACGGGCAATTTAACAACAGTCCCAAAAGGGACTGTGAGTAATTGCTGTCACTTGTTGGGGGCCTGAGTGGGGTGCTTCAGCCCGACCGATGTGTCTCCCAGAACTATTTTTGGGGTCTGACAGGTGGCCCCGGGAGGAAGATGTTTACATTTTTAAAGGTACACTGGTATTTATATTGCAAGCAACATTTTGTACTAAGGATACATTTTGTATAGTTATATGTACAGTTTATTGATATTCAATAAAGTGGTTAATTTATGTATTAAAGTCTACTTTGTTTTATAGAAGGGTGAGTGTTTTACAGGCCTTCAGGAAGGGAGGAGGGGGCAGGGATTCATGGAGCTCAGATAATTCCTGATGGGCTTAAATCCTGTCCCCTTAAAGATGACATGGCTTTGGACCACTGACTTCAACTGTCAGGGACCTTATTTGTACAAATGGGTTTCCTCTGAGCCTGGGTGTCCTGTCTGATGCGGAGGGTGGGAAACACCTGCAGGCCAGTGAGCAGCAGGGGGCTGTGTATAGGTTCCTTGCACTTCTTACATCGTGACCTGGATTTATTCTCTCTTGCTTCCATTTTGAGGCTGACCAGGCCCACAGGGTGAGAAGCCAGCTCCCTGGGTCTTGTCAACTGGACAGGCTGCTGGGCTTTGCCCCAGCACTGCAGGTCGTTCGGGGATGGATTGACTGCTTCTCCAAGATGCGGGAGTGGATTACAGTGAGCAAGAAGGGGACAGAGGATGTCCTTCCTGTTTCCAAGGGCTCTGGGCCCCACTCTGGCCTCCCTGTCGGACCCACACCTCTGTCTGGCCGCTGGGTACCAAATGGCCTTTGATGCAAGGAAATTGGCTGGCTGGAGCCGAGAGGGTGAGAAGCCAGGCCAAAGGGTAGGGGTCATTCAGCTTCCTGCTCGAGGATGGGACGGGAAGACGGTCGGCTTGTGTCCTGGGCTGGGATAATTCACTCCTGGCTGGCTGTCACGGTGACCTCACCTCTGGGGCCCTCCTGGGGCCAGGAGAAAATGAGTGTCCTTTTTGAGCACAAAAGGTGCTGAAGGTGCCAGTTTCCTGCGGGGAGCTGAGCAGGCATTGCAGGCGTCCCAGAGCTCCCGAGCCCCACAGTCAAGCCGGGGGTGGGGGGAGCTTCATGTTCCAAAGGAGAGATGATTCTTTCTTCTAAACAGGAAATGGTGACCCGCAGGCCGGGAGCAGCCCTTAATGACTTGCAGCTTTCCTCCCAAAAGAAAAAAAAAGTTCTCTAACAATCGCCAAATTGTAGCTGGCCTCCCTGAAGGGAAGTTAGGGAGTTGCGGTTGGGGGGTGGGGGGACGCTGGGGGTTGGGCACCAATTTGCTGAAGGCCTACTGTGTCCGCCATCCGTGGACTGTCATATACAGGCACCCACAGTAGGTGCTGACAGCAACTGGTGAGGGGATAAATGACTTCACACACTCCTGGGGCGGGGGGAGGGGGCAGGCCTTGTGGAGACCCCTCCCCAGCATCTAAAATGGGGTGTACCAGGCTCTGATCCTCCTGGGAGTTAGGGATGCCTGGGTTGTGCCCCTGTCAGGGCCTAGAACAAGGCTCTTCCCCCTGGGACCTCCAGTTTCTGCCTCTACAAAATGGGGGCCATGAGGGCCCTGCCTTCCTCCCCAGAGCCTGGAAAGGGGCCTTCAGTCAGTGTGATGAGCATCGTGTGTGCCAGGCCCTGTTCTAGGCCCCCCGGTGCAGCCGTGAGCAGACAGTCCTCCGAGCACTCACGGAGCTTAGGTTCTAGCGAGGGAGATAGCAAACAAAAACAAGTGACTAACTAAACGAGTCTAGACGCTCAGATAGAATTAGAGGGATCCACGGGGCAGGCTCTCTTGATAAGCCAGAGCCTGCGCTGCACTGACTTTCCAGTGAAAACCCGAAGGAGGAGAAAGTCCAGGCATCAAGGGAGCATGGAATGAAAAGGCTTGGAGGCTGGAAAGAGCTTGCTCTCTGCAGAGAAAGACCAGGACGGGTGGAGCTAGGGGGACAGCGTGGGACCAGTGAGCCTCCCACATCCTGCGGAGTGAGTGTGCGGCATGAGGAGTCGGGATTTTAGTCCAGCCTCTGGCAGCCAGGGGCACCAAAGCAGGGGAATGATGAAGCCTGCTCGACTGGTATGCGGGCTCCCCCGGCTCCTGGAGGAGAGCGCACTTAGTGGAGTTAGGGGAGGCGAGAAACACTGGGAGCCCTGAGGCTCCGGCAGAAAAGATGCTGGCCTGATTCAGGGTGATGGAGGCTATGGGGCCAAAGGCTCATTCAAGAGGCACGGTGCCTGGGGTGCACACCTGAGCGCTTATGGGCGAGGGTTATTTGGGGCTATTAAAAAGGGATGTTGGCTCCAAGGGGCTGAGGTAGGGATAGGGATCAAAGGAATGAGGAGGGTCCCTATGTCCTGATATGGAACAGACCCCACTTAGCCACATTGCTAAGCGAAAAAAATCACCTGCAGTACATGCTCCTTTCTGTGGGAAGGAGAAGGGGTGGAAATAAACATGTTCTTCATTCCTGTTTGTATTTACATATGGAAGCCCTGGAAGGATTTACAATAAAATATTAAAGCATTTCTCTAGGGAGTCACAGGAGGAGGAATGAGGCTGCCGAGACGAGAAGAAGCAGGGAGATGGTTTTTTAGATTTTTTTTAAATTATTATTTTAACGACTTCTTTTTTCAAAAAAGAAATCTCTACACCCAGTGTGGTGCTCGAACTCACATCCCGGAGATCAAGCATCGTGTGCTCTACTGCGAGGCCCAGTTTTTTAGATTGTTAAAACATGTTTACTTTGAAATAATTTAACCTGACAGAAAAGCTGGACGAAAAGCACAACAAAGGGGGATCTTTCATATGGATTCTGGAAAATATCGAACATTTCTCCTCTCTCTGTGCACGGTTACACATACTGACACACTATTTACTTCGGAGTCATTTGAGAGTAAGTTGCAGACATGACGTCCCCTGAACTGTTACACATTTAAGCATGGATTTTTAAGGACAAGAACATTCTCTCCTACAAGCATAGTCCAATGGCGAAAATCAGGAAATTGAGCCTTGGTGCTACACTATTGCCTAAGGTACAGACATCATCAAGTTTCTGCCACCGTCCCAGGGACGTCCCCCCCACAGCCCGTTGGGGGTGGAGTGAGATCCAGGGTCACACACTTGTCCTGTCTCCTTATTCTCCTTTATTCTGGGATAAATGGTCTTTTCTTGGTCTTGGTCTTCCATGATTTTGAAGCTCCTGAAGTGTTCAGGCCAGGTGTTCTGTAAAATGTCCCCCAATTTATGGGCCCAGCACGCTTCTGCTGTGCAACTCTGCTAGAATGTCCCCCAACTTAGACTTTCCTGACACTTCCTAGCGGTTTCACTTGGGCAGTGCGCTCTCGGCAGAACCACAGACCTGGCGTTGTGTCTTTCTCAGTGCAAGGTATCCGGAGGCCCGTGAGGTCCGCCTGCCCCGTTAATGGTGACATCAGCTTGGGCCACTTGGTTAAGGAGCTGTCTGCGGGGATCAAGTTCCTCTTTTTCCCCTTTTGTACTTAATCTGTATCTTGTGGGGAGACATTCCGAGACCATGTGAATATCCTGTTACTCCTCAAACTTCCACCCACGGCTCTTAGCCCTCACTGGCGATTTTCACCTAAATCAATTACTTCTGTGGTGCCTGCCGAGTGGTGATTTTCTAGCTCTTCTGTTTTTACCGGTTGGCTTTCTCCTGTAGGGCAGAGCTTGCCCCCTCTGTCTGGGCCACAGCTCCGAGCTGCAAGGTTGCCAGAGATCGGGTGGGAACCAGCAGGGGCTGGTGGGGCCATTTGATCCTCCCCTGGGCTCTTCTTTATAAAATAAGTCCAGGAAATAAACCGATGGCCACGCAGTGTCCAGGCAGGCAGGGCTGGGCCCGGGCCACCTCGGGCACATCTGGACCCCATTAGGGACCCAGCGGTTACTTATGGGCGTCCCTTGAGCTGGGATGGGGGTACTCTGGCAGGCGGGAAGCCGGGTCCTTCCTGCTCCTCTTTGCTTTTCCGATTGTTAATGTCACATGTTATAGGAGTTTATTCTTTAATTTAAAAGAAAAAGGAAAGATTAGATCTGAAGCTCATTTGACATGTGATTAGCACACCTTTTCCCAGTGCCTTTACTGTGCAAAGAGCTCAGTTTGTATCTGTCTAAATTAAAAAATACACATATTTACATGTGCATATGCTCCAATCTCAGCAACAGGAAAGGCCAGAGTCCTCCCCATGGCCCATAGGTGCTGACTCCGTCTGGCCGTGGCACCTCTGCCTCAGCCCCTCCCCCATGCCCTCACTCCCTCCACTCTCCCGGGCCCTCTGTCACCTCAAGGCCTTTGCACTTGCCTCCTCTCCTCCCTCAGAGAGCATACGCTGGCTCCTCCAACTGTCCCTCTCTGGTTTGCACCCAGTGTCTTCCCTGTTGAGATGTTTTTCTCCAAAGCACTTGTCACCATCCAACAAACCATATTTTCACTGTTCACAGTTTCTGTGTTGACCATCTTGCCCACCAGAATGTCTGCTCCCTGCGAGTGGAAACATTGTCTGCTCTGCTCACTGTCCAGTCGCTGTCGCCTCATGTCTCTTGTGCAGGAGGTGCACACTTGGTAAAATTTTGCTGAATGGTGAATGAACACATGTGTGCCCCTAAGAAATACAGAATGGCCACCACACTTATGGGGCGCTTTCTATGTGCTGGGCACCATGCCGAGCACCTCACATGGACTGACTCATTAAACTTACACAGCCGACTCAAGAAAGAGAAAACCAAGGCACAGAGAGGTTAAGTAACTGGCTCTGGGTCACAGAGCAAATAAGTGGCAGAGCTAGGAGTCGAACTTTGACTTCTTTTTTTACTGTTGTCATTTTGCTCCTTCTACCTTTGGGGTCGGTGTAATTACAACTTTTTAAATTGCAGTAGAACAGAGTCTGAGTCTTTGTCTTGGCCTGCCCAGCAGCTCTGGCACAGAGGGGACCATTTTGTTCCCAGTCTTCTAAAAAAAACCTCACACACCCTTCTCCAGCCAGTAGGCAGCCAAAAGTGTGTGGTGATAAGGGAGAGGGGTGGACAGGGAAAAGAGAGCTCTGTCCCCATTGGTACTGGGGTGGGGTGCGTGCCCCCTGCAGACCAGGAGAGAGGCTTCCAGACTAGGAGCTCCATGAGGTTGGGACCACCCACCTGGTCTGATTTCCCTGTGCGCCGTGGGCCTTGGACGCACTCTGGGCACCCCCAGGTGGCTGTTCTATTCCTTCCTCGCCCCTCCTAGCTAGTGGTCGCTCTCAGAGATCCTGACGTTCCTGGGCTTGTGGCAGGAAGGAAAGAAGGGCAGGAAAGAGAAAAAAGAAAAAAGGAGGATCTGGAAGAAATATACCCACTGCTCAAAGGGATTTTCTTTGGGTGTAGGTTCAGGTGCTAGTGAGGAAGAGGATTTTCGATAGAATTTTTACTTGTACTTCTACTATCATTGCTTCTTCCAAAGAGCCTCTCTTGACTTACAATCAATCCATCAATCAATCAATCCTTTAAGGGAGAAACCAGATACTCCCATGGGGACTAGGAAGGTACCCACACGGCTGACAAGGGCAGGCAGCAACTTGTACGGCAGCCTGAAAAGATAGCACGATCCCATTTCTGTAAAGTTTTACCTCCCCATGCACTGTTGCCTTCTCGGAGAGGGAAATGTGTGCCCTGCGGGGTCCGCGGGCTTCTGTCTGGACGGCACGGATGCTGGCGTTTTAATTCCCTTCTTGAGAGATCTCTGAATTTTCTGTAACGAGCATGTGGTTTTCTTTCTAAACAAACAACACACACACAACACACACACACACTGAAGAAGGACGTTCAAGAGATGGCAACATCCCAGGGTGAAGACAGTCACCGTGTCTATTTCCCGAGGGCTGTGGGGTGACATCTGGGAGCCGTTCAGGGCCCCTTGTGGGCACCGCTGTGAGCTTTGTCCTCAGCCTCCGTGTCTCTGTGCAGCATTGTCCAGCCCCCAGAGGCCATTACTCCCTGAGAGCCCGAGTATTTACTGTGCAGGGCTGTCTGCCCAGGGGTGGGTCGGTCCTGAGCAGGAGAGAGAGACAGACAGAACGCAGACAGCTCACGGGACCTGCCCAAGAACACACAGCTGGGAGGCCACGGGATTTCTTTGGGATGGCTTTGGATTTTTTTTAATGCCTTGATTGAACTACAATTCATGTACCATATGCTTCTTCCCCTTAAAGGGCACAATTCAGCAGTTTCTAGCAAGTGCGCAGGATCGTGCAACCATCCCCACCGTGTCTTCCAGAGCATTTCATCACGAATCAAGAACCCCCATGCCCAGGAGCAGCCACTCCCCCTCTCTTCCTCCCCGTGGCCCCTGGCGACCACTAACCTGCTTTCTGTCTGTAAGGACTGGCCCCTTCTGGACGCTTCAGGCGCACGTGGAATCCTAGAAGTGAGCCCACACGGCCTGTGTGCCCCTTCGGGGCGGCTTTCCCTCGGCGTCGTGTGTTTGGGGTCCCTCCACGTAGCGTGGCCGCGCTCCGTTCTTCCCGTGGCCCATTACTTGCCACTGGCGGACATGCCGCGTTTCATCCATCCACGCGGCAGGCGATGGACTTGGGAGTTGGGCCGCCGGACACACTTCTGCACACGCGCCTGCGCGGCCCCCAGAGCGGTCGGCAAGTGTTCGCGCGGCCCTGCCCCCTTGCACACTTTGTTGGCAGGGGGGGGGGTTATTGTGTATTTTAGCCGTTTTAGCAGGTGAGTGTGTGTGACAATCTTCTCAAGATGGGACTGACTCACAGGAGACTGCCACATAGAATGTACCAACTGGGATGTTTTTCTTTCTCTTGGGAAATAAAAGGAGAGCTATTTGGGGCCCATGCGGTAACTCTCTTTAGACACCAGGATTGGAACGGGGTCTTCCCTGCCCCAGGGTCAGGGTGACTTCTGCGAGCAGGACCCACTTCCCAAGGGGAAGGAGAAGCTGCGGTGCCCTCACTCTCCCACGTGGGGCTCTGCTCTGGGCCAAGGGCAGGTCTGCGAAGGTCAGGAGACTCCCCGCCGGGAGCCCCTGCCATGGGAGCCCCTGCCATGGGAGCTCAGTCCTTCCTGCACTCAGCACGCACGCACCCAGCCCCTACCGTGTGCCAGGCCTGTTCCAGGCACCAGCAAGGCAGCAGCGAGTACACAGCAAGTCCCTGTTCTCAGATAGTCCAGGGAGGGGGTGATGTTGCCTGGCAAGAGTGCAGGGTGCCAGCTCGGTCTGGGATGTGGGGGGGGTTTGGGGAGCCTTCGCAAAGCTGGTGAAGGAGGAGGAGTTAGCCTGGCAGAGAGAACTGAGCAGGAGGAGGAGACTACAGGCAGAGGGAATGGCAAGTGCAAAGGCCCTGAGGTGGGAATGTACTTGGTGTGTTCAAGTGGAGGTCAGTGTGGCTGGAGGGGAGAGAGGAAGGAGATGGGGTAGGAGAGGCTGGCAGCGGCCTGCCTACAGGGCACTGAGGGGCCAGGTGTTCGGATCTTATTCTTAGGCATGGGAAGCTGCCAGGGGATTTTGCACAGAGGAGTGACTCTTCTGTGTGTGGGAAATAGACTGAGGGGACCGAAAGGAAGTGGGAGACAAGAGAGGAGGCACCTGCAGGCGGTGGCTTCCGCTGGAGAGTCAGGAGGAAGAAGGGGCGGGACACGTCCTTGTGCCTGTGCCAGGGGTGTGGAGGGCTGTGTGTGGGGGGTGATTCTAGCACAGCCAGCTGTGGGCTTGAGCCCTGAAAGGGGAGGACAGTGGGTAGTGGTGCCAGTTGACAAAATCCGGCCTTCTGGAGAGGAGACAGGGAGGGAAATGGTGAAATGTATTTCTCTAGAATTCTCTTCTCGCCCAACCTTCTCCCAGCCATCTCTACCGGTCCCCTAGCAACCTCCATGTTGCCCGAGTCCTGGCCTTCTGAGTCCTGGTCTCCGATGCCTCACACTAACTGAACGACAGACCCCAGACCCTGCCTAGCCCTCCCCCACTTCCTCGCTGGCCCACAATGCTTCCCCACCTGTGAGCTCTGAGATGGGCAGGACCTGCTGCCGCTCCTGACACAAAGCAGGCTCTCAGGGAATAGCTGCTGAATTAATTAAAGAAGGCTATGGATGGCCTTGATGGAGAATACAGTACTAGGGAGCCATAGAGGAGTCTGGAGGGAGGGAGGGCTGAGTTCTCTTGCTCATTCTCCCCCTCTTCTCCCAGGCCTGTGGGAGGGCAGAGGCTCTCTGGGATCTTGACTGAGGTAGAGCGACCGGTTCCAGGGCCCAGGAATGAAGCTCATCACCACAGCCAGTCCTCCAGGATATGCGTACCCTCTTACTCTCACGTCCCCATTTTGGAGAGGAGGAGACTCAAATCCCAGAGGGAGGTGGTTTGCCCAAGGTGACCCCCAGGTGATAAAGGCAGAGCAGGGATTCGAGTCTCCACCTGCCGGGGTGCATAGTTCTCATCCAACCTTTTGTCCTCAAAAAGGCTTTTTAGAAAAAATAAAAATAAAAAGTCAGGACCCAAGGGGCAGGGAAGAATTCCTCTCTGTAGAGGCCTTTCTAGAACATCTCAGGAGTAAATACAGACACGTGCCAGCATCTGGGTCTGGCGTCCTCTGCGGAAGAGCCTGGAGGCTGGGGTCCGGGGGCAGGAGGAAGACTGACTCGTCACACTTTTCTTTCCGAACTCTTGCAATTGTTTTATTTTAAGTGTTAAGGAAAGTATAACAATCCGACAGAGATACATGTACCTGAAGAGTTCAGCTCAATGTCTTTTTTCAAAATGAATTCACCTGGTGTACCAGCGTCCAGATCAGGAAACAAGAAACAGAACATTCCAGTCCTCCAGAAGCCAACTTCTTTCATCTGAGGGGTTCATCCACATGGCGGAGTGTATCAGGAAAGTGTTTCTTGGGGTGCCTGGGTGGCTCAGTGGGTTAAGCCTCTGCCTTCGGCTCAGGTCATGATCCCAGGGTCCTGGGATCGAGCCCCAGAGCATCGGGCTCTCTGCTCAGCGGGGAGCCTGCTTCCCACTCTCTCTCTGTCTGCCCCTCAGCCTACTTGTGATAGCACTCTCTGTCAAATAAATAAATAAAATCTTAAAAAAAAAAAAAAGGAATGTGTTCCTTTTCAGCACAAATGAAGTACTTCACCGTTTGCCTATTTCACGGTGTGTTTATTCGTTCGGCAGAGGATAAACCTTGGAGTTTCTTTTTCTTTCTTTCTTTTTTTTTTACAATTATGAATAAAGCTGCTATCAGCATTCACGTGAAGATTTTTATGTGAACACAGATTTTCATTTCTTTTGGGAGAAATACCTAAGATGGGATTGTTGGGTTGTAGTGTAAGCATGCGTCTGACCTGATAAAAAGAAAATCCTGCCAAGCTGATTTCCGGAGCTCTGTGCCACGTCTCCCCGAACGCTGTGCCCCCCCCCCCCCCCCCCCCCCCCCCCCCCCCCCCCCCCCCCCCCCGCCCCCCCCCCCCCCCCCCCCCTTCCCCTCCCCTCCCGCCCTCAGGCCCCCCCCCCGCACAGGAAATGTGTGAGAGAGTTCCTGTTGCTCCACATCTCTGTCAGCACTTGGTATTCCCAGTTTTTTGTTTTGTTTTTATTTTAGCCATTCTAGTAGGTGAGAAGTGGTATCTCACTGTGCGTGTGTCTGTGTTTAACTGCTTCCTCAAGGTAGAATACAATAAAGTCCATACATAAAGGTCAACATTTGACAAGTTGGGGCACATATCCCACGAGTGAAATTAGCACGGTTATGACTGTGAACATATCCGTCACCCCCAGAAATCTCCTTACGCCTCCTCTTTGACTTCCCTCCCTCCCTCCTTCCCACTCCCCCCATCCCCAGGCAACCAGTGATCTGCTTTCTGTCACTACTGATTAGTTTGCCTTTTCTAGAAATTATAGAAATGGAATCGTATGGTCTGTCCTCTTTTTTTGGCCTGGCTTCTTTCACTCAGCGTAATGACGGAGGTTCAGCAATGGATCAACAGTCGTTCCTTGTTCCTGCTGTGTCCTACGGTGCCAGTGTGGGGATAGACCACTGCCCTTTGGATGGACGTCTGCATTGTTTCGTGTTTGGGGAGATGACAAATAAAACTGCTATAAGCATCCATGGGCGAGTCTTTGTGTAGACCCGGGTCTCCGTTCCTCCGGGTCAGTGTGCCGGAATCCAGCTGCTGGACTGTGTGAGAAGAAAATGCTTCACTTTTTCAGAAACCATCAAACCATTTTCCGAAGTGGATGCACCATTTTGCTCTCGGGCCAGCAGTGCATGCACGAGAGCTCTAGGTCTTCCACATTTCTCTCTCACCCACACTTGGTATGGCTGGTCTTTTATATTTTAGCTGTCCTATTGGGTGTTTAGTGGTATCTCATTGTGGGTTGTTTTTTTTTTAAAGATTTTATTTATTTGATAGACAGAGACCACAAGTAGGCAGAGGCAGGCAGAGAGAGAGGAAGGGAAGCAGGATCCCCGCTGAGCAGAGAGCCCGATGCGGGACTCAATCCCAGGACTCTGGGATCATGATCTGAGCCGAAGGCAGAGGCTTTAACCCACTGAGCCACTCAGGCGCTCCTCTCATTGTGGTTTTAACTGGCATTTTCCTAATGACTAACAATATCAAACACCTTTCCACGCGCTGATTTACAATCCAGGCATTTTAGTGAATACCCACAATATTTAAATCTTTTGTCCATTTCTTAATTGATTTCTTTTTTTGGGGGGGGGAGGAGTTCTTCATATATTCTTGATACAATTTTTTTTTTTAAGTCAGATATACGTTTTGCAGATACTTTCTCCCTAGTCTGTGGGGATTTCTTTTCTGATCATATCCTCTGTCCACTTTTCATTGGGAAGATCAATGGTCTTAGTGATGTTTAAGAGAGCTTCGTGTTTCTTCTAATCTTCACTTTGGGCCACAGACCTTGCCTGTCCCAGCTCAGGGGGCTGCAGCAGGGGGCGTGGAGAGAGGGTCATTAGAGAGTCTAGTGATGGAGAAATTCCACCCCTGGCCTTGACGGCATGGCCTCACTTTCTCTTCCCTCTAATGGGGACTGCTAAGTAGCCCCTCCTCGGCCCGAGAGAGAGTCATCACTTACCCTGCGCAGGAAGCGTTGCTCTCGTTTTCATCACTGAGGTTGTCTGTGTGTGGTTTCCAGTGCCAAAGCTCCGCTCTGCTGCTCCCTGGCCGCAGGACCCCGGGCCAGGACCTTCCACCACATCTCCCCATCCGCAGAGTGGCCAATGAGGGGTGTGAATACACAATGTACATAAAGTGCTCGGCACAGAGTAAAGGCTGCAAAACCAAGTATTATTGTCTTTCTTTTTTTTCCAACTAAAAATCGAACCAGTTTAATGGGATATCAGATTTTTGGCTGGTTGCAGCTGGAGGGGCCGGGAAAGCAAGTCTGTGTCCGAACAGATGGGGGGATGACGGCCCCTGCACCATTGTCACCGTCCCCTCCCATGAATCAGCTTACTTCCTCCTCTTAGCGGCTCTCTGCGACCAGAGCTAATGACCACATTCGGCAGAGGTGGAACCGGGGTCCTTCATGGCTTCACCTCCCTCCTCCAGGCCCCCACACCTGAGTCTGGCCCGTGATACCACACAAGGGAAACACCATGTCTCCCCCACAGCTCTCTGGGGGCTGAGGGAGCACAGGAGGCGGTGACACCCGGGACCCAAAACACTAATGAAAGGAGGGACTGATGATCAAAGTTAGGTGCGACCGAGTCCCGCTTAAAATAACCGAAATGGAAACAAGAATCCTGAGAGGTATACCTGTGTCCATCTGGTAAAGTAAGGACAAAAAATATTTTAAGAATTTAAGAATTATTTTATTTATTTTTGTCCTTCCCGCTCTTGGCCGGACCTGCAAATATGGGAACATATTTCATCTCATTGGTGATAGTGACCATGGTAGGTCACCTTTGGGGATAGGTCAGGGACAGGGACATGAACCAAGACTGTTTTCATATTACTGGTTGCTTCTAAAAGCCTGTATCAAGGGGCGCCTGGGGGGCTCAGTCAGTTAAGCATCTGGCTCTTGATTTCGGTTTGGGTCATGATCTCAGGGTTGTGAGCTCGAGCCCCACATTGGTCTCTGTGCCGAGATTCCCCTTCTCCCTCTGTCCCTACCTCTATGCGTGTGATCTTCCTCTCTCTCAAAAAAATAAATAAAATCTTAAAAAAAAAATTTTTTTTAAGTCATCATTAAATACAGGCAAAATCCTGGTTGACCGCTGACTAGTCGAATATCTTCTTGTGGCTCCTGGTTGAAATCCCAACAGTCACTTAAAATATAAACATATATTTATTATAAAGGAGTCAAATATGGTCCTATTCTAATTATTGTGAACGTGGCCAAGTGTATAAAAACAAGAAGGTTCAAATAAATAAAATCTAAGAAAACAAATCGATGTTTCATATAAAAGCAATAACTCTGGATGAAACTCAAGAGTTTATTTTCTGGAGCAAATGTTTCCAAATAATTAAATGATAATGAGTAGCAGAGCAGTAGAATTAATTCTAATACTTGTATCATTATGTGGTTTGCTAGCTTTCATAACAAATAATAAAATTCATATTAAGAATATAACCTTTAAGAATGTAATATTTTTCAGTTATTTAATTTCCTCTAGGTCCCTGAGACTTTTAGGAAAAGAGTCTTACTTAGGCCTATTCAGAAAGTGAAGGAAGATTTGGAGAAAATGAGGAACACACATGTTTTTTGTCCACGCCAATCAAACTTCAGAACAATGGACATCATGAGGGAGTCTTAGGTACATACTTCTTTTAAAAAAAGGTTTTATCTATTAGGGCGCCTGGGGGGCTCAGACAGTTAAGTGTCTGCCTTCTGCTCAGGTCATGATCTCAGGGTCCTGGGCTCAAGCCGGGCATTGGGCTCCTTGTCAGCAGAAAGTCTGCTTCTCCCTCTCCCTCTGCTGCTCCCCCTGCTTGTGCTCTCTCCCTCTCTTGCTCTGTCAGATAAATAAATACAATCTTAAAAAAAAAGATTTTAAAAAATTATTTGAGAGAGAGAGAGTACAAGCAGGGGGAAGGGGAGGGGTAAAGACAGAAGAGGATAGAGAAGGAGGGAGCCCTACAAGGGGTTCATTCCAGGACCCTGAGATCATGACCTGAGCCGAATGCAGACGCTTCACCGGCTGAGCCCCCTAGGACACCTTGAGCTCACACTTTAAACCGATGACTTTCAGGAGGAGGTAATAATAAAACAGACTGATCATTTCTTTTTTTTTTTTAAGATTTTATTTATTTATTTGACAGACAGAGATCACAAGTAGGCAGAGAGGCAGGCAGAGAGAGAGGAGGAAGCAGGCTCCCTGCAGAGCAGAGGCCAAGACCCTGGGATCGTGACCTGAGCCGAAGGCAGAGGCTTTAACCCACTGAGTCACCCAGGCGCCCCCGGACTGATCATTTCAAACTGTCTGATAGAATCTTACCTCCCCTTTTCTCCCATATTCATCTCCCAGTCCATATCCAGAAAACAGATTTAACCCTGAGGATGTTAGCAAAATTTATACACAGGGGAGGACGGGTGGCTGGTGAGACACAGGGCTGAAGAAGGGATGGAAAGGTAGGGGGTGGGGGGAGGGTCAATGCAGGGGGGAGACAGAGAGGGTCCTGCAGAGCTCACAGAGCAGGTGGGTATGGCTGAGGACATTGAGGCTCAGAGAGGTTAAGAGACCTACTGAGGTCTGTGTCTGACTTCATGTGGGGGGACATGTGGGGGTGGCGCTGATAGTTTGTGTGGACAAATCCAGGGACAGAGAGCAGAAGGGGTGGAATCCGTACAGAGTGGGGAAGACCCTGCAGGGCTGAAACAGAGGGGATGACTGGCTCTCAGGTGGGCCACAGCCCCTGGCGAAAGGAGCCAGGTGCAGAGATGATGTCAGGGCAAGGCTGGACAAAGGTCAAAGACAGGTGCGTGGGGGATCAGGAGGACTATAAATGCAGACGATAAATGGGTATAAAGATGTATTTGGGTCTGGGTCTAGATCAGGATTTGGAGGGGGAAGGGAATAAGAAAATGGAAAGAACTAGGTGGGGGACCCAAAGAATAACAGAGAGAGGTGCTCAGTGAGAGGGGAGACCAGCAAGAAGGATGGGAGAGGAGATGCGGACGAGGCAGGCCGGAGGGAGGCAGGGGAAGTGGGACAGAGAGAGGGGCGCACAGCGAGAGCTCAGGCCCTTCGCATGCTCCCTGGGAAGGCACAGAGGGAAGCCTGGCCTCAGCAGAGGAAGGACCAAAGCAGCGGTGGACGATGGCAGAGGGAGGTCGAGGCAGGGCGAGGGCCGGTGCAGAACAGGGGTGGTGGGAGACAGCCGAAAACCGGAAGAGGAGGGAAAGATGGTTTAAACCCTGAGTGACACTGGCGGGTGAGAGGTGGTGTGACACCGAGAAAGCTGGGAGCACGGGGAGCAGCTGGGCGCCGGGGAGGTTGTAGGAGCACTACCAGTGAGGACATGGGAGACCCTGGGGAGGAAGCTGGGGAGGTCTGTTGGTTAGGAGAGGTTTCCTCTGGGTGAGAGGCTGACTGTCACAAGAAAGGTGGGCGCAGTAGGAGAGCAGCTGGGTGACACAGTGGGAGGGGGTTCTCTGAGTGGGGGTGGCCTGCGGGGTGGTGGGAGGACAACCACGTGGTACACGGCTGGGAGCGCTGGGGCTCTGAAGAATGCCCAGGGGAAGCTGGCCGGAGCAAAGGGACTCAGCTGCTGTCCTCTGTTGGGTCTGGTGTGGATAGGGAAATGTGAGGCTGTGTGGTGGAGGGGACAGTGTGACAAACCTCGTGGCACCCTGGGGACAACGTGACATAGACTGAGGTCCCTGCAGCTCCTCTGGGTTCTGAGATGCTTGGAGCAGAGAGCAAGAAGCTGCATGAAGCTGGCAGGTGGGGCGGGGGGAGTCAGGGCTGGGGGGCCCTGCGTAGAGGAGCCAGATGGGACCCCACTGTCCTCAGGTGAGCCGTGCCCAAGAAGCCCCCAGCTCCCAGGACACCCTACTCCTCTCTGGCTGCTATGTGTGTAAGCGAGATGTGGGAGAGTGTCCTCGAAACAAACCAGAGATACACAGACAGGTTCCCTTACCGGGTGTTTTGTCCTTCTGTCCTCTGGATTCCCTTCCAGGTCACAGAAGCTGTAAGCACCCCCTGCCGGCGATGCAGATGTGGCCCTCCTCTGAGCGGACTTGGTATGACTTTTGCTATGAGCATCTTCGCATAGAAATGGGCCACCGTGAGGAATCCCACCGCTACTTGGTGCAGGGTGGGCACTGACCTAAAGTTCTTCTTCCCTTTGTCCCTCCCCCACTGCCCTGGCCAGTCCCTGTGCTAAAAGACAGGGAATCAGACCTGGCCTTGCCCATGTCCCATCAACGGACCCCATCATTATGAGTGCAAGGGATTGGTTCAAATCCCAGCTTGACTACCACCTGCTGAGGGACCTCAGTAGGTCTCTTAACCTCTCTGAGCCTCAATGTCCTCAGCTGGAGAGGGGGAAATTGTACAGATTCCTAGACTGACAGAGTGGAGGAAAAGAATGGGGAAAAATAATCCAAGAGATAACTCTAGTAAGTGATTAACAAATGCTGACTAAGCAGGCTCCTGCCTCAGGGCCTTTGCACAGGCTGTTTCTGTCACCTGGAACACCCTTCCTTTATTTATTTATTTAGGATTTATTTATTTATTTTAGAGAGACAGAGAAGAGGGAAGGGTGGAGGGTGGGGAGAGAGAATTTCAAGCAGACCCCTGGGCGGGGATCTCCAGGGGGCTCAAACCCAAGACCATGACCTGAGGTGAAACCAAGAGTCAGATGCTTAAGGCAGCCACGCAGCTGCCCCTGGAACACCCTTCCTTTAGATGCCCACATGACTCCAACCTTCAAAGAGACCTTTTCTGTCCACCCTATGACCACATCATGCCCCACCTCTCCACTTTCACTCCTCACCCCCCTTTCCGGATTTCTTTCCCTCCACAGCACTCACCACCACCTGACACTTTCCCTTAGGTGTTTATTGGCCCGTGTCTGGCTCCCCCGCTGGACCGCCAGCCACAGGAGGGCAGGGAAGTCTGTGGGCCGTCCCATCACCATGTCTAGGCCAGCGCCCTGCACCTAGTAGGTGCCGCACAGAGAAGCGGGAGCTCCGCCCATATGCCTCACAGTGATGCCACCCCCTCCCTCTGCCACCGCGGACAGTTATTTTAACTGCCCAGCCTGGTTTGCCGTCGCCAAGCCGGTGTGGGTTTCGGAGGAGCCTTTCCCCCAGGAGTTTGCTGAAAGGGTCTCTTGGCCTCTGCGGCTCTCCCCGCACCTTCCAGGAGGACTGGACGCCGGCCGATGGTGCGGCTGTTATTTCAAATGCATGTTTATGAAGGTGGACCTCTGGGGCGCGTCCCGTCGCGGGAGGGGCCCCTTCTGTCCCAGCGCACTGGGCCGGCCCGCCCGCGGCCTCGCAGGCGGGCGGCCCTCCAGGCCGCGGCCCCCTCCCTGCCGGCCCCCAGCGAGACGAATGCAGCACACGGCGGCCTTTATGGGGCCCGCAGACAGCGCGTCGCCAGGCTAACCCTGCGTGGAAAATTCGGAGGTGGAAGGCAAGGCGCCTTAATGAGGGGGCCGCCGGCGGCGGCGGCGGCGGAGGCGGCGGCCAGGGGGCGGCGGGGGTCTGCGGCCCGACCGGAAACGTGAGCCGGCTCCGCGGACGCCCCCACCCCGCCCCGCGCATTCTCTGCACCCCCGCCCCCCCTACCCCCGGGACCGCGCGTCCCGAGGTCAGCAGGTGGGGAGGTGGGGGGGTGGGGGGACGGCAGGGAGGGGGGGCGCCAGCGGCTGGGCCCGTCCCTGCGCGCCCCAGACTCTCTCCTGGAGCCTCGCTGACCTCTTGGTGAAATGGGCCCGACCCCCGCCCCCAACCCCACCCCCACTCGGGGAGGGGAAGGATCGAATGCGCTGACCTGCGCGGTGCTGGCCGGCACGTGGGAAGCCCGGGACAAAGCTAGGCGCGTGTGGAGACTGTTCACATGACTAGTTCATCAGCTGCAAGGTCGAGGCCGAGATACTCAGGAGAGGGCCCCCGGGCCGGTCGGATTTCCGGGCCAGTCCCCACCGCCTGTGGTGAGGCCTGAGCCAGACTTGAAATCCGGACAGTCCCTGAAGACAAGGCCACGAGGTCAAGGTTATGGATCAGGACCCGGAGAGGGACCGAGCTGAGTGGCCAGTCCCAGCGCTGCCGTGGGAGTCCCGAGTCAGCCAGCGTGTCCCAGGACCTGTTTTCTCATCTGTGAAGTGGGCCTGGGCCAGGCACCGAGCCCTGTGCTGGAGGAGAGCAGGGCGCAGGACCGCCAGCCTCTGGACTCCTGGGCTTGCCCCAGTGGGGGTGACAGAGGGATTCCCTGGAAAGAGGAGAACGAGTGTGTGCAGGAGCGGATATAATTCACCCCCTGCGTTCTTGGGCTGGAAAGAGAGAGAGGGAGGGAGGAAAGGAGGATGTACAGAGGAAGGGGAGGCTGGTTACCAGGGGTGGGGAACTTGGAGAGAGGGTTCATGGAGGCCCGACTTCAGACTGACTCAAAGAAGGCAGAAAGCAAGGCTGAAGGCAGCCAGACAGCAGCCCGCACTGGCTCCTCCCTCCACCCCAGGTCTTCCCCCTGGTGTCACCGCCCCCTCTTTCCCTGACTTCTTCCAGGCCTCTACTCAAAGGTCAGCTGCTCAGAGAGGCCTTCCCAGACCACTGTCTAAACACACTCCCAGCCTGGGCCTTTCTCTTTGCCCTGGCCCTGATTTCTTTCTTTTCATTATATTTATATACTTTTTTTTGTTCATGTTTTTCATCTACATTCACCACTTGCCCGTGAGCTTGATGAGGATGGGGACTTTGTTCACAGCTGTAGCCTCTGCACCCAGCCTGGCGCACAGTAGGTGCTCAATAAATGACCGAGGGATGAGTGAATGACCGGACAGAGCCAGGCAATGGAGGACAAAGAAAGCCTCTTCTTTGTTTCTGCTGGTTCTGTTTCTGGCTTGTAGGGGACAGTTTCCTGAGCTACCGACAGGCACACAGAAGATCAGGCAAATAGCGGGGCAGGGGACAGAGAGCTCTAGGGACCACTGGCTGTTCCTTCCTCCGGGGGCCCCACAGTGGGAAGCAGCCCCAGCAGGGCAGTCGGGCCTGGGAGCTGGGAGCCTGCTCTGTCATGGCCACTGGTGAGAAATCTCACACCTCACACGTTGTAAACGCAGCTCGCTTGGCTCCCTCCTGGCTGGGGCAGTCGGGTGGATCTGCCCTGGGTTGCCCCGCTGGGAGGTGTGTATGGTGGGGCCTCCTAGGCCCTGGGATTCTCTTCCTGGGGGTGGGGCAGGGGTCTAAGGTTTCCACACACAGGCTAGTGTAGAGCTCAAGGTGAGCCAACCTTCCAGGGTTCAAATCCCAGCCCAGCCACTTGGAGCTGTGTGATCCTGGGCAAGTTAGCGAACCTCATTGTGTCCTATAATTCATTGTGTCCTATGATTCCTATCATAATAGGAAAAATGTGAAATATAGTATGGGTTTTGTTCAAGGCCTCTAATTTGCTTTTGTGCTGTGGACCCCCTTTCATGTTTATAAATCTAGATTTAAATTTATAAAGTGTTTAGAATTAAAAGAAAACCAGTTCTATCGAGCTAGGTTTATTTAGATATTTAATAGTGAAATGCTTGCTACAGGGACGGCTGTGTTTCTTCGTTAATGCATTTAATGGCGAGACCTGGCATCGGGCCTAACTAATAACTACAGTAATTTTGAAGTCGGGAAAAGAATGGACTCTATTTCTGCGAGGCTATAAAGGTTCATGGAAGTGCCCGTGACTTCTGACTGACGAAGCCCCAGTCCAGCTACTGCTGGCGCGGTTCATTTCCCTTGTCTGCCCGCAGGGAAAGGAAATGCCAGATTTCAGCTGGAGGTTAGTGAAAATCAAGATGTACCTTTCTTCCCCAGTCCAAGTTCATGGGTTTCTGGATTGCCCTGTGGGGCCCTGGTGGTGAGTGACAAGGTCTCTCCAGCATAGTCTAGGTGTCCCAGAGCCCAGGCAAGTCAGGAGGGACCCCCCTCAGGTGTTCTAAAGGCGGCTCTGGATGCAGAATCCTGTGGGTCTGAGTCCAAATTCAGCAGTGACTGCCGGTCCCTGGGGCTCCTTGGCCTTTTGCTGTTGACCTCTAGGAGGGAAGGGGGCAGGACAGCAAGTGTCTGATGCCCTTGGGGGCTATGGGAGACGGGGTGGGGTGCGGGGGTGGGAATGAGGCTCTGAGACAGGGGAGCTCTATTCTGGACCTGGCACCCTCTCCAGGACCTGGGACTGCGTGTAAGTTACCGTTTTGAGTTTGTGTCATCTGGGTGGGGGGTCAGGGGTGGTGTGTGTGTGTGTTTGTGGGGGGCACGTTTCAGGAAGATGTGGCTGTTTGCAAGCCGCTGGAGGAGTCTGGTGTGATTGGATGTGTAAGTCTGTGTGTGTATTTGTGAGTGAGTGTATTTGTGTGTGTAGGGGGGGTCCATCCTGGGAAGGGACTGTTGAGTGTGTGTGTGTGTGTGTGTGTGTGTGTGTGTGTGTGTGTGTGTGTGAAGGTTTGGTGGGGGGTGTATTCTGATGCAGTCTGTGTTCAGGTCGGGAGTCTTTGGTGCTGGTGTGGGTGTGAGAACATGGGTGGATTTGGGGGCGGACGGAAGGGTGGCCGGTGTATGCACACACATCAGGGCTGGCGGGGGGGTGTTCAATGTGTGTCTGTGTGAGCGTGTGTGGCCCTGTCACCGCCGGCTCCGGGCCTGGCCACATAAACTTCACACCCCTGCGGGCGGGCTCTGTCGGCCCCGCAGTGGCCGCGTCAGGCAATGGGAAGCAGATGGGCCAGGATGGAGGCCATATGGGGCTGGGGGTGGGGGCGCATTCCTCCCTCCCAGAGCCGCCAGGAAGCCCCCTGTCTGCTGGCCCCCCATCAGGGCGGGGGCTGGAACTGACACAGTAACAAATGTCCCGCAGCCAGCACGGAGCCTTGGGGTGGGTGGGGACGTGCAGGGAGAGCAGCCCCTGCCCCATGGGGAAGCGTGTGTATGCGTGCGTGTGTGTGGGTGTGTGTGCACGTTGTGTGTTGGGGGGTGGTCCCAGAGATGCTAGCTGGGCGAGGACACTGCCCTGAGAAGCCATAGCTAAGCCTCGGGCTGTGCACCCTAGAGCACTGCACACACCCTCTGTGCCTCAGTTTCTCCAGCAGGGTCATAACAGGGTGGCCATTTGGGATGGGATTCTGGGAAGTTCGGGCCTACCCTACTTCCCAACTTAGGGCAGAACCCTAACTCCAGAAAGCTGGACAGATCCCAACCGTGAGGACAGCAGTAAGTCCCGACGGCTAGCCTTGCCCATGTGCGAGATGCAGGAGAGTGGCTACGAGGTGGGTTCTGGAACCTGACTGGCATGGGTTCTGATCCCCACCCCTCCTCCTCTGTGTGACCTCTGGCAAGGCAGGTCTCTCTGGGCTTCTGTTTCTCCTCTGTAAAGCTAAGGGAGTAACAACAGTCCTTACCTCCCTCCCCACAGGGTTAGTCTGGGCAGAGTGCTCACTGCCATAGTCAGCCCCTGGCCGCGCTGGCCAGACGTGGGGCCCTGAGCCGTGTGGCACAGCTTTTCCTTAAGTGCTCATTGTGAGCTCACGGAAGCTTCTGGGAGCTCCTTGACAACCCCATGCGTAGTTCCCAGGCTTAGGGCCATTTTGCAGATGAGACCTAGTGAGCGAAAAACACTCACTCCTGCCTGGGGTCACATGGATTTAAGGGGCAGAGCTGGGTTCAGACCCAGGCCTCCTGTCCCTAGAGCCTCCTCCTCTGACCACCTTCTCAGGAGGCCTGGCTCCCTCCACCCTTGCCCAGGCCCCACTGGCAGGAGGAACCAGCCCTCCCTCCAGCCTGAATGGACTCAGGTAGCACCAGCGAGGTCCAGAGCCTGGCTGCCTCTCCCTGCTCTGTGGCCCTGGGCAAGTCCCTGGACCTCTCAGGGCCCCAGGAGACGTGGGGGTGGGGTAGGGGTGGGACAGGGAGACAGGTGAGGCATTGAATGTTCTTATTGCAATGTCGTATAAATCATCCTGGTACGTTTCCTCTCCTGGAGGTTGAGATGGGAGAGGGGTGGGGGGGGGCGGGGGAGGGGAGTGAGGCCTGCTCTAGGGAGCCTTGCCCCAGTCTGTTCACCCCCTCCAAGCATCCTCAAGGGTTGGTTCCTCACCAGCACCCACTCCTCTCTTCTGATCCTCAGTCCAGGGGGTCTGGGTGGAGCTAACTCCATTCTTGGGGGGGGCATGTGACCCAGCACTGACCAATTAGAGCGCTGCATCTTCTCAGCCAATGAGAAGCTGGCCTGGGATTTTTGCTGAAGTCATAAGGAAGGAAGCCCCTGCTTTCTGTTGGGGTGGCTGGTTGGGCAGCAGCCTGGAGTGTGGCGTTCATCTTGCCTCGGTGAGTGAGGGGAGCCTGACTGAGAGGAACCAGCAAAAATGGACAGAAAGCGAGTCCTGGCGGTGACCTCTAAATGCCTAGATGCAGCCATGCCTGGCACCGTGCTAGTTCCTGCTTTGTGAGTGAGAAACTGAGGCCAAATCCAGGGTCGCAAGGCCGGGAAGGGGCAGAGCGGGGATTTGAACCCAGAGCGGGGATTTGAACCCAGGCGGCTGCGCCCTGACCCTGTAGACTACACAGAGCCCTTTGGTGTCAGCCTCTCCCCCTGCCTGGAGTCTCACCCAGCAGAGTGTTTGAACCATCCCTGGGGAGAGTGCTTCCTGCCTCTGGCAGAAAAACCAGGGGCGAAATGAGAGCCCTGTGGTCTGGCCCCGAACTCAGTTTGGGCAAGCGTGGGCCAGATGAGAATTCTTTCCTTTTTTTCTCTCTTTTGTCCTCCCTCCCTCCCTCCCTTCCTTCTTTCCTTCCTTCCTTCGCTTCGGCCTCCCTCCTCCTCCCCAACTCCCTTGAGTCAGAGATAAAACACTACTTTCTACAGCCCACCTCCCACCTGGACGTGCTCTTACCTGTGCCTTGGTGACCTCCATCTCAGCCCTGCTCCAGGCCTAGTGGGCTGCACGAGGCCCCAGACGCAGCAGCCGTCAGCAACACTTACCAAAATGCAGACCCCTGGCCCTGCATGGACACAAGCATGTTTGCCCACTGGGGGCGGGGCCCATGGAGGCAACACTGAGGGGAGAATGGATGCAGGTGATCTGCGGGACACTGTGTGAGGGTGTCCTCGTGGGGCCTTGAAGACTGACATTAAAGGCTGTGCCAGGAGCAGGACAGGGGCTGCAGGGCTGAACCCCTCTGAGCTGGTATGGACCGAGGAGGGCTTCCTGAAGAAGGGGACCTCTCTGTCCTTTGGCTGGAGTCAGGTTCCACCTTGACTAGTTTTTCATGAGCGGCGGGTGTCATAACTTCTCTGAGCCTTGGTTTACTCAGCTGAGAAGAGGAGACTGAAAAGAGAAATCCTCAGTAGTGTTGAGCTGTGAGTGTGTACCAGGCTCTGTGCTGGGCACTTGATGTGGAGGAATGTGTTAAATCCTCAGGCCTCCATGAGGTGGAAACTGTTACTACTTTTCAGAAAATAAAACTGGGCTCAGAGCGGTCAAGTTACTTGCCCCCAGGGCACATAGCTGGTAGGTGGAGGAGCTGGGACCTCTCCCCAGGCATCTGGCTTTCCCCAGGACCGTATAGAATTTTAGCTCTATTTTCTTCACTATCGTGTCCCCAGTGCCCGGTGTATGCTTCTGGTGTGTATCTGTCATTGCTCATTCTCCCTAAATGTGGGCAATATGAAGGCCAGTGCTAATCCTCATGACCCAGCCTCGGTCCTCTCTCCCCACTCTGGGTGACAGAGATCATCACAGCCAAGCCACGTTGGGTCATTATGAGCACCACACGAGTGACTTCTAGAACTACAGCACACATGCCATGGTCGTTAGCCAGTTCGATCGACTGCCTTGTCTCTTCATTCTGGTTTCCTGGGTGATCCTGTCTCCCTCTTAAGACAGACAGGGTTCTGCCTGGGGCTAAGCACACAGCAAGTGCTCAGAGGAGGAGAAGTGCCTAGCTGTGGGTTGGGCTTTTTAAAAACTCCCCATCTGACCCACTTTTCCCTGCAACCAACTCAAGAGAGGGGCCTGCTGCCCAGCCCGGGAACAGACCTCTGTGGATGGCTGTTGAATGACAGAACGAGGGGCAGAGCGGGCCGCCTGGGTGGGGCGTGTCCGGCACAAGCCCCGCCCACCACCCACTGTCTGCCGGCTCAGAGCCCAGCCCAGGTTTCCACATCTGCTGGCGCTGCCAGGAGGTGAGCAGGCCTCAGGGGAGTTAGTTCCCGGCCGTGGGTCTGGAGATCGTGGGAAGGCTGCCAGGGGGAGGAACTTCTTTCATGAAGTTAGGCTGGGGCTGAGTAACTCCTCATCGGGTTCTTGTCCAGCGATGGCTGGGGGGGCGGGGGAGCGGGCCTGCGGCCGTGGGACTCACCAGTTAGAGCCAAGCCTGGAGCTCTGCCAGCTGTAGCCCTTGGGCCTCAGACTCTGCCCCAGGATGAGAAGCAGCGTCCAGGAAGTGCCCCTGTCAGCTTGGGTTAATCACATCACCTTTCGGAGCCTGTTTTCTCACTGGCACCATGCACGAGCAGCTGTCCTAGAGCACGGGCTGTTCTGAGATCCGGAGGGGTCCCACGGGTCCAGCTGGGGTGGGTTTTATTGTATGGAGAACAGGAGCTTCCTGGGAGTGAGGACAGGCCTGGCCTGGCCTCAGAGGCAATAGGCCTGGAGGGCCTTGGGTGAGTCACTTCCCTCTGCAAGCCTTGGCTTCCCCCGTCCTGAGCCCGAGACAGGAGCAAGAATGTTCTCAGAGGCAGGAAATTTTGAACTGTACGTTCAACCATAAAGAACAGATTTAGCAAGCACAAAAGCAAGATCAAGAACAACAATGAAAGACCCAGGGTGCCCACTTAAATTTGAATTTGAGACAAGTAACAATTTTTTCAGTATAAGTATATCCTATGTAGTATCTGTTAGTGTAGGGTGCTTGGGTGGCTCAGCTGGTTAGGTGTCTGCCTTTGGCTCAGGTCATGATCCCGGGGTCCTGGAATCGAGCCCCATATCAGGCTTCCTGCTCAGCGGGAAGCCTGCTTCCCCCTCTCTCACTGTCTGTCTCTCTGCCTACTTGTGACCTCTCTCTCTGTGTCAAATAAATAAATAAATAAATAAGTCTTTAAAAAAACTCTGTTAGTGCCGTAGATCCTATGGCGGGCCCCATGGGGAGCATCTTGTTCGCACGGCCCCAGTTCTCTCTCACGCAGTCCTGTGAGGTGCGAATGATCACCCATGTTCACCTACAAGGAAACAGAGCTCAGAGAGATGTGTCCACCTGCCCAGGGTCACTTGGGCTGGGCATTCTGACAGAGGGCTGGGCGGGGCCTCCCATGCTTAGGAGAGAGCTTCTGGCAGAGCAGCAATGACATGGGCACGCTCACCCTCTACTCAATTTCCAGATGGTAGTTTCGGGAACACTGGGTTGGCCTGGCAGCTGCCTCGCGCCTTTCCCCTGCCCTAGCTGTCACCTGTTGGGGAAGTCCCCGTGGGTTGCCCAGTGCTGGAGGCTATCATAATCAGGGTGTGGGCCACAGAGCTGGGGGGACAGGACCCCCAAGATGTGTGAGCAGAAGGGATGTCCACAGGGAGGGAAACAGATGGGCCTGGGGTCACCAGGAAGAGCTTGGCCACAGCCCCTCATGGACGAGCCCCTCACAGATAACCTGGGTTGGCCTGGATGGAGAGGGGTCCCTGGATTGAGCCCTCTTCCCCTCTGTGTGCCCTTGGGGAATTCTTGGCCTTTCTCGGCTGAGCCCCAACCCCGCTACAAAGATGCATTCATTTACTCATTCACTCACACATTTATTGTGCTTTACTCCCACAGATATTTCTGGAGCACCTGCTGGTTGCCAGGCAGGGGGCACGGTGGGGGGGGATACACCAGAAAACAAGGCAGACAAAAAGCCTTGCTCTCATGGAGCTGCTGGTTTTGTAGGGGAGACAGACAATGGACATGTAAAGAAGATAATTTCGAGTGGGAGAAGTACTAAGATGGAAATAAAGCAGGGGGTGGTGATGAAGTGTGATTTCAGGGGCCCTGAGGACAGGGCAGTCCGGGAAGGCTTCCCGGATGAAGTGACCTATGAGAAGTCAGCTGATAAGCAGCTTGTCTGGGGCAGATATGGGGAAAGTGCTCCAGGTAAAGTGATCAACAAGTGCAAAGGCCCTGGGCACAAAGCAAGCTGAACAATGAGAGAAGGTGTTGCTGGAATTCCGTGAATAGGGAGAGCCTGGTGGGGCTGAGGGGGCTGTGTGTGAAGCCTCCACAGCTGGAGATCCTCTCGGTTCTGTGAGTCACCTCCTCCAAGGAAGCTTCCCTGGCGATCCCGGCTGAATTCGCCCCTTTTCGTCCTTCCTAACACTCATTGCTATGTGGTATCACAGTCTCCATGTATTGGGTGTATGGGATGTATTGTCTTTCTTTTCCCATAATTACAATGTCAGCAGGGCAGAGGGACCCAGAGTCACCTACTGACCGCCACGTGGCATGGAAAATGTGGCCACAGGGACCCAAGCATGGGTGCCCTCGACGGACAGCAGGGAAAATAGGTCCTGTGTTTTGCGGATTGTGGCTTTGACTCGATTTTGGTCTCACGCGCCAATGCTGGAACCCAAGCCCTGAGTCCAACGAGATTCTCCTGAAATAACGTAAATAATCGTGGCTGACTTTCATTGGGTGCTTGCTGTCCACCAAGCACAGTGCTAAGCACTTTTTTAAAATTATGGCAAAGTACACAGAAAACGGACCATTTTGAAGTATGCAATTCAGTGGCATTGAGTACACTCACAGTGTTGTGCAACCACGACTATCCAGTTCCAGAACATTCCCATCACTCCGAAAGGAAACTCTGTACCCATTAAACAGTCACTCCCCATTTCCCCCTCCCTGTATCCTCTGGAAACCACTAACCTACTTTCTATCTCTACGGATTTGCCTCCTTTGGGAATTTCACGTTCATGGAATCACAAGCGTGTGGCTTTTTGTGTCTGGCTTCTTTCACAAGCCCGACCACGTTGCAACATGTGTCTGAGCTCCGTTCCTTTTTATTGCCGAATAATAGTCTATTGTATGGATATACCACATTTTTGTATTCATTCACCAGCTGATGGACATTTGTTTCCACTGTGTCTACTGTGAATGGTGCTACTATGAACGTTTCTGTGCGAGTTTTTGTCTGAACATCTGTTTTTAGTGCATTGGGGTATATACCTGGGAGTGGGATTGCTGGATCATGTGGTCATTCTATGTTTAATTTATTGAGGAAATGCCAGCTAAGCACATTTTCCAGTGTCCACGACCTTTGCAAATTCTCACCACCAATGCATGAAGAAGGCTTGGCATCGCCCCCAACCACCCACCCATTCTGCAGATAAGGAAACTGAGGTTCAGAAAATGGAATTCGTGAGCCAAGGTCACACTGGTGAGAAGTAATGAAGTTGGGTTTGTTGGATTCCAAATGCCCTTGAGATCAAAGCTGAAATGGGAGAGGGAGGGAGCATGAGAACAAGGGGGTCTTCCATATCTGTACAGAGGAAGCTGAGGAAAAAGGTAAAATGCAGCGTTTCTCCGCCAGACTCACTTGGGTTTCAATCTCCCTTGCTCTTTCCTGCCTGTGTGACTTCAGGCAAACTGATTCACCTCTCCTGCCTCTGTCTCCCCCTTAAATGGTGCTAAGGAGAGAAACTTACTCAAATGGTGGTTGTAAGGGTGAAATGAGAAGTCGGCTTCTGCTGTTATCATGTTTTTTCTGACACGAGGGGAGGGTGTTTTCCAGCTGTGAGATCTCATGCTCTTAGTTTAGGGGGCACTGGGGGGACAGCAGGGAGTCGGGGACTCCCAGATTTTCCCCTCCAGTCAGGCTTGGGTGGGGGCTGGCACAGGCCAGGGGACAGCCAAGGCTGGAAGTGGCATCCACCTCAAAGTCTCATGTCCACAGTGACCCTGGATGTTTCGGATGGAAACACAGTGCCTTGTTTCCCAGAAATGCTAGGGATGCCACCTCATCAGAAGGGAAAATAGCCTGGGTCCATTAATTTCCCCAAACCACACTGTATTTTAGGCCAGAAAGAAGAATAACTATGGCTTGTTAAGTGGACGTCAGAGAATAGAAATCGAACTTGGACATGTAACTCTAGCGGGAGGGACGGGGTGACTGAGGAGTTTCACAGATGAGCTTTCAGTGTGGGCACGGGGTGGGGCGCCCAAGCCGCTTTGCTCCACTCGGCAGGGACTCAGGCTTGCAAATGTGGAGAACCCTGGGAACACTTGCTGATCACTTGCTGTGTGCACTGGTTCGTTCAAGATGCCAAACAACCCTGCAAAGTATTATAAGCCCCATTCTACAGATGGAGAAACTGAGGCCCAGAGAGGTAAAAACACTTGTGCCAAGATTGAACAGCTGAGCAGTGGCTGAGCTGGGGTGGGAACCCAGACAGTCAGAATCCAGTCAGAGCCCATACCCTGAACCACCATGAGGCTTTCTCAGAGGAGGCCAGGAAAATGTTGTTTTGTGTTCTGCAAAATTACGTGACCTTGTCTGGCTGAGGTCACTGCCTGATGGGCAGGAGGTTGCTGATGGAGGAAATGGGGAGGGGGTGAAGGCACCCCAGGAAGTACCCTGTGTCCCCATTTGTTTTCCTTCCTGGACTCTTGGTCCAGTTGTTTCTTGGTGAGTGTGGGTGGGTTGGTGGGTTAGTAAGAGAAGGGAGAGCCCTGCTCTGAAGTTGGGGGACATTGCCATCCGAAGCCCGGTCAGCAGCCCTGCCTGGGAGGGGCCTGGGGAAGCCTGCGGTCTGTCTCCACTGCTGAAGGCTCGGCTCCACCCAGCCTGCCGGCAGCCTTGGACTTGCCAAGCGGGCACTGCCATTGCTGTCACCATATCCACACGGTGCCAGGTCTGCCGTGTGACTTGGGCAGGTGTAACAGCTTCTCTGGACCTCAGTTTCCTCCCCGAGAGAGTGGGGATAATCACTACTAGTGGTTGGCCGGGTTGCATGGTCCCACCACTGCTGCCGGTAGGAGTCCACGTGGAGTGTCTGCCCTGCCCAGGGGAGGACACCTTTGGCCTGAGCCCAGCTGAACGTCAGGTGGGAGGGTCCTTGGTGTCAGCCAAGGCTGGCTCCTGCCCGGCCACCCGCCCAGACGCCTGCCTGCCCGGATGTGGAGGGAGGGAAGGGGGAGGGAGGCCCCTTGTCTTCCAGACTCCTGAGTCACAGTTTCCCGTTCTGCCAGCAGCACCCGGCGGGAAAGGGGGGAGGTGGGTGGAGGAAGGGGGGGCAGTGGGTGGAGAGCTGAGATCCCAATTGTGGCTGCTGTTGGGCGGATCAGACAGAAAACCAATCGGGCAGGAACGAGACAGATACTAAAGGAGTCTTGGGTTGTCAGAATGGGACTCTTGCTCCCGCTGGTTATAGGCAGCAACATCAAGCCCCAGACTTGCCGAATGGCACTCCACCCCCCATATACACACATACTACACTCAGCTTCGTGACTGTCTCTCTATTTCTTGACTTTGTTGATTAGGTTCCAGCCTCAGGGCCTTTGCACTTGCCATCTTTTCTGCCTCGAACATGCACACTTGGAGGGATTCACACTTTTCAACCTCAGGCTTCAGCTTAAATGTCACCTCCTCAGAGAGGCTCTCCCTAAACACCTGGGCTTTAAAATGTGCTCTTTCTACTCCCCTTCCCAAGTTCTCGGCTCAACCATTTATTCATTTATCTCCCCAAAATATATTGAGCACCTGTTGTGGGCCAGACCTTGCTCTGGGCACATGGGATAAAAGAGTGAACAGAACAATCTCCCTGCCCTTGTGGAGCTGTCATTGTACCAAGGGAGATAGACAAGCACCAATGAATACTTCATACAACGTGTGGTGGTAAGGGTGAGGAGGGAAGAATTAAGCATAGCTGGGAGAACCAGAAGGCCAGAGAGAGTGGTCTTCATGTTGGGCAAGAGTCGAAGGAAGATGTCTCTCAGGAAGTGATGCCAAGCAAAGATTCGAAGGCAGTAAGGGTGGGGGTGGGGGCATGTGAATATCTAGGGAAAGAGTTTCAGGTAGAGGGAACAGCAAGTGCAAAGGTCCTGAGGCAGGAATATGGCTGGCATAATCAAGGAATAGCAAAGAAACCCGTGTGGCTGGAGCAGAGTAGATGAGGTAGGATAAGGTCATTGAGGGGAGGGGGTGGGCTGATCAAGCAGACCACAGTAAGGATTGGGCTTTTGTTCTGACAGGTGAGAGCCCCTGAGAAGGGTCCTGAGCAGAGGGACAATGGAGGTGGTGAGACATGGTCAGATTCTAGATAGATTTGGGGGGGGGGATTGCCCTATCTTAGTTATGGACTGTGGTGAGGGCTAGGGAGAAAGGTGCCAAAATAATCTCATATTGGAGTCAGGACCTCAACCCTCCAGGCAGATAGGCAGGACCCCCTTACCTCACCTCTACCCTGACAAGAGGCCCAATCTTTGGGCCAGGACCCCACCCACCAAGTGAATGAAGGCTTCCAAGTTCAGGCCTGAATCTGTGTCGGGTAGGGAACAACTTCTCACTAGCTAGCCTTCCCCCGTGGAGGGCTTCTAGGTGAAGGAGTACCCCAAGACTTCTCTTCTTCTCTTTCATAACCAGCAGGCTAGCCAGGGCCTTGGTCAGGCCTGGGACGGGTCCATGCAGTGGGGAGCAGTGAAGCAGAAGCCAGCTGTGAGGGGGAGAAGCAGGCTGTGACCAGCCCAGCACCCACCCTTCACATAGACTTAGTGTCTCATCCCTCTGGCCATGGTCCCCCACCCCCAGCACGATTAGGCCCATGGGATCCTGTTCAGAGCCTCAGCCAGTGACTCAGCAGGAATCACCCCAGACAGGAGCCAGTGCCCCAGCGCCCAGACCAGAAACCACCCCTGACCTGTCCGGCTGGACAGGAACAGAGACCAAGTGGGAGGAAAAGCCCATGGACTAGGATAGCTGGAGGGAGGTGGCATAGGAAGACCCCCCGCCAAGTCCAGATGCAGCCCTTAGACACCTGCTGATGGGGCCCACTGGGACCTGGGTCATAGTTTTAGGTGGGGGTTCTGCCAGGAGGGAACTTGGGGCTTCCACCAGGTTCCACCGAGGCCTTGAGGCTTGTCCCGGCTTTGCTGGGCCATGTTGTTGCCATGGCATATCATGCCATTCCATGGATTTGTTCCTGTTCTATCATGTGTTCTGGTCTGTTCTAGAGCTTTCCACTCCTTTCTATGCCCTTGTGTTTCTTTATGGATGCATTCAGCAGATATTTATTGAGAACCTACTATGTGCCAGGCAGTGTTCTAGGTGCTGGGGTTACAACTTTGTCTAAAGCAAGACTCCTGCTTTTGGGAGTTCACAGAGAGACTAGCAACAAATAAAAGAAGAACGTCAGGAGGCCATGAGAGCTGTGGAGAGTAGTGGCCAGAAGACAGACTGTAGACTAGAGCTGCGTTGGGTGGGGTGGGCTACTTTCAGCCATGGGGTGGGGTGGGGTCAGGAGTAGCCTCATGGAGAACGTGACATCTGAGCAGAGACAGGAAGCAGGAGTTATTCCCTCTGGGAAAGGAAATAACACCCAGTTCCAACACTAGCAATATACACTGACAGCCTGTCTCCTTTTCCGGAGCCTTTTCAGGACTAGCTGGTTCCTCCTCAACACAACTGTTATGTTCCCCATGGCACAGATGGGGAAATGGAGCCAGGCAGTTATCTGAGGGTCAGGAAAGGCATTCCAGGCAGAGGGAACAGCAAGTGCAAAGGCCCTGAGGCAGGGCTGTGCCTGATGTGTTCAAAGGACAACCAGGAGGCCAGGGAGTGCTGGAGCAGATACCAAGGGGGACAGTAGAAGACACGGGGGGTGGGAGGACAAGTCTTCAGTGCACTGTGAGCAATTGAAGGATTTCCAAGAATGTCTTTGCCTTTGTACTGCGTAGAGCAGCAGACCTCACCACCTAAAATGAATCTGCAGGCATTTTGATCCAAGCCTTGCCAGTTTAGGACCTGATCTTGCACAAGTCTTCCCTCTGCCCTCTGGACCGAGGCCAGCTGTAGCAAGGCCAAGGACCAGTTCATTTTTTCTTTCCTTCTTTCATTCATGTATTCATTCATTCCACCAGCATCTACTCAGCTGCAACAACAAGGAGGCAGACACGGTCGCTGTCCCCGGGGAGCTAGAAGTCCAACAGGGGAAGCCCAAATGGAGGATCCCAGAAACCTGGCCAGCAAATTGGAAACGCCAGCTGCCTCTGGGGAGGGAATTAACACCTGCTCCTAGAATGATGAAGACCAAGCTGTATTGGACCAGCTCGTTGATTCTTACATCTGTGACTGCCTCCATTTCACAGATGGGAAAGCTGAGGCACAGGGAAGTAAGCAGCAGGATGGGCAGAGCCAGGCTTTATTCCTGGGTGGTTTGTTCAGGCCCCGCCTGCTGGAGGTACCTGGGGCCACTCACTGTGCGTGGAGCTAAGGGACTTAGGGACAGGTTTATGCTGTTGTTAGGTAGGAAACTATTTTTTTAAAACTGATAAATCACAAGCCCAGCCTGAATAGCCACGGCTGGCGGAGTTGGGGGCAGGGAGGGATGTGAGTGATCTCAGATGGGCAGGCTGGTCATCGTTCAAGGTCACGGTGTCACGGTGCAGGCCAGCTGGAGCGGGTTCGACCGGCAGGTCCGCGTGGAACGTGTGTCTGTGTGCGGTGTTCGTGTCTCTCTGTGTCCGTGTGTGTCCGTCTGTGTGTGTGTGCTATGTGTCTGATTTGGAGCTGTGTGTGCTTCCATGTTTGTCAGTGCCTGTGAGTATGCACCGTGACTATGTGTGTGCGTGTGTGTGTTGTGTGTCTGGGATTTCGCGTGATTGCATATGTACAGGTCAATATGTGTCCTAGGTCTGGTGTTTGTGTCAGGGGCCTGGAGACGTGCGCTGAGTGTTATTGTGTGTGTTGAGAGTGTTGTGTGTGTCTGCTGTGTGCTTGAGGGTGTATATGCACGTGTGAATGTCGTAGGAGTGTCTGTGTTCCTCTAATTGTGATGTGGTCCCCTGGGTGCGAGGGCAGGGGAGGACTCTTCCTGCAGACACACCCAGACTGGTGGCGATGGCTTCCCATTGCAGCAGACAGATCTGGGGGGCAGAGGTGAGTGATGTTCACCCCTCACACTCGATAGCAACGATGAAATGAGACGAGTGAGAGTTGTACTAGGAGCCACATTCTCTGTGTGTTGGGGGAGTCAGCATGTGGCCCCAGGAGCCGGGAGGCCTGGGTTCAAATCTTCCTTTGGTGCTTCCTGGCCAGGGGCTCGGGGCCATAGGCTCCACCTCTCTGGTCCTTGGTCTCTTTGCCCTTTGGGACATGTCACGCACTTGGCTTTACATCAAAGAGTAAAGCCCTCTTCCTCCTCTCTGGCACGAGCCCTAGGTTCATTTGACAGATAAGAAAATGGGGCCCAGAGAGGGTAGGCCCTTGCCCAGGACCACCCAGCCAGGAAATGAAAGAGCCAAGATTTGAAGCCACCAAGTTTTCTGTGCCCACAGACACACACCTCTCTCTAAAATGTCCAAACTGAGGGCGCCTGGGTGGCTCAGTGGGTTAAGCCGCTGCCTTCGGCTCGGGTCATGATCTCAGGGTCTTGGGATCGAGTCCCGCATCGGGCTCTCTGCTCAGCAGGGAGCCTGCTTCCCTCTCTCTCTCTGCCTGCCTCTCTGTCTACTTGTGATCTCTCTCTGTCAAATAAATAAATAAAATCTTTAAAAAAATAAAAAATAAAAAATAAAATGTCCAAACTGAGCTCACAAACCCACTTGGAAGAAGCCCCAGGCTCTGCACACACTCACACATGGGGGCCCTGGCTAGAGAAAGGCCCTGGGTTCAGCAGTGCCTGGAAAGATCGGAGGGCTGTTCTTTCCCAGCAGGGGTTGCAAATTCTGGTGCCTCCAGGGACTGCTTTGGGGAGCCCAAACCCTTCCTCCCCTGACCACTGCCTGAAATGTCACACTTGGTCTTCTTTCCCTCGTGGGGCGGATGGATGACTCCACTTGCCTACAGATGCCAGACACGTACTTCAGTGAGCAGATACCGGGCGATAGGGTTTGGTGGGGACTGTGGTGGGCAGGGATTCACTGTCATATAGGAAAGGGGGCCCATTGCCCTGGAAACACGGGAAGTCTGGATTTTGATGGAAAACTGTGGGCAAGGAATTCCAGTTGCTTTAAATGCTGTGGGGGCCAAAATGACTCCTCCGTCCTTCTGTGGGTCTGGCTGGGTCCAAGGGTCCTCAGTTTGTGGCCTCAGCCTGCTGGCCGAGGCCAGAGGCTGGATGCTTGCTCGATGCCCTAGAGAAGTCCCAGGCCTCCCTGCATTCAATTTTTCTGTGGCCTGGGCTGGGGGAGGACCCACGTGGTAGAGACCTCGGACTCTGGGGAAGAGCCAGACCTGGACAGAGAGAGAGAAGGCTCTGTTCTGCCTGCAAAAGTCATTTCTCACCCCACCTCCATTCCGTCCGTCTCCTGGCGTCTGCCGGGATCTTAATGGATAAAACATCCTGCCAGTGCCTAAGTTTCCACCTCCATCCAGAGATGGGCGCCAGCTCGGGGGAGTGGCTCTGGGCGCCCGGATGGAGGGAGTCAGTGTCAGTCAGCCTGCAGAGGCCCGGGGTTCCCAGAGGGCAGGGTCATTACGGAAGGCTTCCTAGAGGAGAGGGTGGGGCTAGAAGCAGTTCTGTGGCTGCTGGCCTGGGAGGCAGGACGTTTGGGCTTCACCCAGACCCCCTACAAGAGCAATGACTATATCATCTTGGTCTCTCTGTGTCCATAGCTCCCAGGTTAGAGTCTGGTACACAGCAGGCACTTGATAAGTTTTTGTACAATGAAAGAACAGAAAAGAATACCTTTAGAGAACAATTTCCCTATGCTAAGAACCCTGTGAGGTAGTGTCATTTTTATCTCCCATTTTATACAAGAGGAAATAGGCACAGAGAGGTTAAGTGATTTGCCGGAGGTCACACAGCTAGCAAGTGACAACCCAGATCTAGGCCTGTCTGCAAAGCTTGGTGCATATCACTTCTTGAATGTTTCTGTGTCTGTCTCTACCCGGGGCTATGAAGGTCATAAAAGCTGAGTGTGTCTGTTTTGATTCCTGCTCATCTGCTTCCGCCTGGCACACAGTAGGTGCTCAGTAAATCTTCACTGGGTAAATTACAAACGCCCTGATCCATTTCAGAGTCCTCAGACAAGTCACTTCTCCCTAAGCCTGTTTCCTCATCTGTGCAAGGGGCACACTCTGAGAAATGACCTCGTGAGTTGTTTTGACAATGAAGTGATCTGCTCAGTAAACCCCTACCTGCTAAATATGTGTTTTCAGTGAATTTGGACCTGATTAAATGCCTGGCGCACAGTAGGTTTTCAGCAAAGGCTATAGTGACATTGATGGCCCAAGGAGGGATAAGTTGAAGGAATAGGAAAAAACACTCAGGTACTGGTTCTGCCTGCTGTGTGACCTACGCAAGTGCCTTGCCCTCTCTGTCCCCAGGCCTCTATCACCTCAGCTACATTAGGGGATGACCACAGCGACAGCCTCCAGGGTTGCTGGGAAGCCTAGTGAATTCTGTAAAAACCGGAACCAGTCCGCCCCCAGCAGGTGCCCCCATGCTCCCCTCCCCCAGGCCCGGGCCGGAGGTTCCCCAGCTGGCCGGGGTGAGTGGGGAGGCCACAGCCAATGGTGTCTATGAAGAAGGATGAAGACCCCGGCCGGCTGCTGCCCCCTCCCCAACCAAGCCCAAGCAGGGTGCACCTGCCGCAGGTCATAGAGCGCAGGCAGGGAGCCGAGGGGGTGGGGAGTAGGCATCCTGGGGGTCTCCAAGGACAAACTGTCTATTGTGGCCTTGTGGGTGGTGGGGGCCCCTCAGGGCCTGAATAAGGGTGAGGAGGCAGGGGCAGGTGTGGGAGCAGGTGTCCACTGTCATCCCACAGCATTACCCGGCAGGAGGGAGGGGTAGGGCGGGGAGTGCCCCCCAAACGTGCCTTGGAACCGGCCTGGCTGGTCAGACACCTGTCCCCGGCTGCTGCTTGTCAGGACCCATCACAGGCCTGAGCGGGGCCCTGGGTGAGGGGTGTGGAGGGACCCTCCTGGGGTGGAATTCCAGTCCTACCCCTTCAGGCTGGGGACACTGGGCAAGTCACTTCATTTCTCTGAACCTGTTTCCTTATCCACAAATTGGGGCTGCAACTCCCTTCTGTGAATTTTCCAGGCACACGTGAGGCATGGGGCTTGGGGGGTGGTCTCTGAGAAATGTTTTGGGGGCTCAGGCTACTAACAGATCCCCCCCCCACAAAGATTGTATCATTCTTCCATTTCATTGTTTCTCTCAAGAAACATTTACTGGGCACCCACTATGTGCCAGAATCATGCCAGGCCTTGGGGACCAGCAAGGCTCCTGTTGCAGGAAGAAGGCAGACAACCCATGGGAAAAAGAATGAGTCCGAAAATTCCAGACAGTGGTACAGGCGATGAAGAATTAAACGAAGATGCTAGAGGGGGACAAGGGCAGGAGGTCAGGGAGACATCTTTGTGGAGGTGACACAGAGCGACCTGGAGGCGGGGCCGCAGCGGCCGGGAAGAGTTGGGGAGTGGGCTCCCAGCAGCTGCCACCGCCAGGTAGACCTCCTTCCTCCTCCCCCCCCCCCCCCCCCCGGGGCCGAGCTGGCTCTGCATTTACAGAGGAGCTGCAAGGAGGCCCCTCCGTGAGGGCATCTGGCCTGGGGGGACCCTCCTGCCCTGTTCCCAGGGGCTGAGGCCAGGGGGCAGGGCAAGGGCCAGGCTGGAGGAAATGGGGCCAAGCCCCTGGGGCAGCAGACTCTCCCGGGACGGCTAATATCGCGAGTGCCGGTGACGAGACCCAGTCCAGGGTGGCAGGGGCCGGAGGCCTGGGCCTCCATAAACAGCCGCGGCTCGTAAAGCAGATCAAAGCTGCCTGTCCGAGCCCTGGCCACTTCCTGCAGGGCCCAGAGCCCCCAGCTCATGGGAAGGGGCCTCTCGGACTCGCTCTGGGGTCTCTGTGGGGCTGGTGGCAGCTCCCTGAGCCTGCCCAAGCCCCCTTTTTCCCACCTACCTCACAAGGGGGCTTAATGGAACCTCTGGACAGGTCCTTTTGTCCTCCAGCTTTGACAAGAGTTTGGCTTCTGGAACTGCAGGTCTGGGAGTTCCAATCCCAGTACCGCCACTGGGTGACCTCAAACAGTGACCCCCACCCCATCCCACCAGACTGTCCTTGGCCCTCAAATGGGGCTAATGACGGTATCTGCTGTGGAGTTATATTATCTAATTTATAATTTGTAATTAGAGTTGATTGCTTATCTAATGATAATTCGGTATCCGCAGGCAGCGGGACTGACAGGTCCGGGGAGCAGAAAGTCCCAGTCCAGGCACCTCGGTGGCTCCTTCTGCGCAGGTCTGGGCAAGGAGATGCCCTGGAGGTGAGGATTTCCAGGCCAGGTGGAGGCTGGTCCGGCCCAAAGCCTGAAGTCCAAGGCCCTGGGGGGAAGCAGTCCTTCCCAGGCCTCAGGGCCCTAGGGTGGGGGGCTCCAGGACCAGAGGGCCAACACGGCCTCCCTCCGCCCTGCGCAGCCCTCTCCATCACACTCTCAGACGGGGCCACACCGCATAAAACTGCTCTATACTCCCCCTCCCATGGACAGGACTGCCTTTCTTGGGTCTTAACATGCGCTGTATAAAATACAGACTGACCCTGTCTGTCTCCCCCACAATTATCCACTTCCTAAGGGCCGGGCTGTTATTGGTGTTTTTTTTTTTTCTTCTGTTTTGTTCCTAGCTGCACCCCACCCACCCCCAGGGGTTCCTAAAACAGTAGGTGCTTAATAAGTATTTGTGGAATGCTTGAATGAGTGCTCACCCAGCTCCGGGAAGTATGCTCTATTGTTATGTCAATATACGAAGGAGGAAAGTGAAATCCAGCAAGGCAGTAAATTGGTGAGTTGCCCAAGATCTCAGACAGCTGGGGAGTGGGAAAGTCAGGGCTGTGGTAACAGCAGTATTGGCAGCTAGGGCGCATTGAGCACCTACTATGTGCCAGGCACTGTGATGGGTGTTGGAATAGAAGTGGAAGAAAAAAGCCAGGCACATAGGAAGTGCTTTCTAGGGGCTACTCTCGGAATTCTCAGTGGGATTGTCCGTAGAGGAGCGGACCCGTACACCCATTTCACAGATGAGGAAACTGAGGCTGAGAGGGATTAAATATCTAACCTATTCCAAACAACAAGCCCGGTTTGCTGGGCTGTGTTCTGGACCCTGGCTTTACATTCAGCATCTCTCAACTTTACCACGTCTTCTATTATACTTTCCAACGAAGAAACTGCACTCTGAGAAGCAACTTAGTGTTTGTGGTAAGATGGCATGAGGGAGCTTGAGCTCATTTCCAGGCTCTGTTCCAGGACCTGTCTGCAGTGGGAGGCGAGGAGGCCCAAACAGAGAGGCCCATTGCACACTTGATGCCTCAAAGCCAGAGGACCCTCCCTGGTACTTTAGTTCCCCCAAGTCTCTATAGGGTCAGGGGCTTCCCCGACCCCAGCATAGAATGGGCAGGTGGCTTCTGTCCCATTCATACTTGGGTCTCCCATGGTCTCCGGGCAGAGAAGTGGGGGGAGGCTGAAAAAGTAATGGCAACTGTGCTGTGTGACCTCAGGCAAGCTGCTGTGCCTCTCGGAGCTACCAGTCTCTATTAAATCCATGGAGTCTCAGCATGCTGAGAAGGCTCTGGGCTGGGATCTGGAGCCAGGCTCTGGGGAGGAGTGAGGATTACTCATAGGTCTGGCACCCGAAAGCACCTGCTCTCTGCCTGGAAGGACCAGGGAGAGATGACACTCACTTTCACTCCTGCCCTAGGTCTGTTTCTCCCTGTTCCCTGTTAGTGCTCTGCAAGCCCTCAAGAGATGGGGCCCACTCCTGTCCACTGGCCCCAGCTAACCTCTTCTGGCCTGCCCTTCATCACTAGGAAAGAAAAGTGAAGCACAAGGAGGCCACATTCTGCAGACCCCGAGTCCTTAGCCGTACCTGTCCTGAATCTTCTTTATTCCCCCTTCTCCCATGGCTGTTTACCCCATGATCCTTTCTGTCATTCTATCCCTGCAAGTCAGCCAGTGTCCCAGCTCTTAGAGAGTGGGAAAGCAAGGTGCAGAGAGGTACCTGGACTGGTCCTGAGTCCAAGGAAGCCAGGACATCCTTCCCAGAGGGCCACACGGGGATCTCTCTGAAGGCCGGCCTTCCCCGTCATGCTCCTGCCTAGGGTAATAAGGCTTCTGCTAAGGGAGCAGGCACAGTGTGCACTGTCTCCCCATTTTACAGGAGAGGGAGCTGGGCTTCAGAGGAGGACAGCCACCTGCCTGAGGTCACATGGCCAGGAGATGGCAGAGCCTGTGACTACAGAGGGGGAGGGTCTTGTCCAAGGCCATGCAGGCCCCTATAGGGCCTAGATTCCCACCGAGGCTGGTCTGGTGCTGAAGAGCCTTCCCATGGCCCCAGTGGGGTGGGGGTGGGGGCACCGCCTGGCATTTCGTATTGGTTTGGGCAGGACTTGGGCAAGACCTGAGTGAGAAGCTGTGGGGAGACTTCCCATGGCCCCTCCTCGCTCTCAGACAATAACCCGGACTGAGGGGCCAAGCCCCCACCTTCCGCCAGCATGCAGTTGGAGGCCAGAGGCTGGAGGCTAATGTCCTGGCTTCCAGGTCTTTCTCCCTCATTGTCTGTCCTTGCCCCTGTCCCCCCACCCCACCCCAAAGTACCTGCATCCTTGGGAGTCTCCTTCTTCTTCTTTTTAAAGATTTTATTTATTTGAGAGAGAGAGAGTGCACTTGTGGGAGGGAGGAACAGAGGGAGAGGGAGAAGCAGACTCCCCACTGAGCAAGGATCCTGATGTGGGACTTGATCCCAGGACCCTGGGATCATGACCTGAGCTGAAGGCAGACACTCAACCAACTGAGCCACCCAGACACCCCGAGTGTCCCTTTCTTGCCATCCAATGAGTAGACTCGGCCAAAGTCCAGGCCCTCAGAGAGCACAAGGTCATGACCTTGGAGAATCACTTCCCCCTTCTGAGCCTCAGTTTCCTCTTCTGTTAAGTGGAGTCATTGCAAGGGTAGAATGGGGAATGCCAGCTCAGCACTTTGGGAACGCCACTGCCCCAAGGGAGGGAGTCATCAAGGTCCTGACACTGACCTGATTCGGTTTCCCAGATGGGGAGCTGAGGCAGTAGAGGTCAGGGGACCCACACAAGGACACAGCCAGTGGAGGGCTCCCCCCTGCCATTTCCTAAGAAGTGGCTGTGCAATGTCAGGAAGGCATGTGATAGTGTCGGATACCCCAAGTTCAAATCCTGGCCCTGCCACTCACTGTGTGGCCTCAGGCAGGTTACCCTTCCTCTCTGAGGCTCAGTTTTCTTTTCTGCAAAATGGGAGAAAACTAACCTGGCGGCAGGACTTTTGAGCTAATTCAGCATGTAAACCCCTGATGGCAGAGCCTGGCACCCAGTAGACCTTCAGTTCGTGGTAGGTCTTCCCAGAGGAGAGGCTGTGCTGGGCCGTCTTGGCTGGAGAGGGTCAGGAGTCCAGCTAGTGTGGCTGGCCACTGACCTTCTGCTCTATGTAAACAGGATCCAGCCCTTCTGCCTCTCCCCTGCCCTTGGTGCTGGTGAGCTGACCGCAGCCACTGTCCTTTCTTTACGTTTTCGGGTACTTGGCCCTGCTGGCCTTTCCTGCCACACCCCAACCATGCTCGCTCACTAGCGCTGTTCTCCAACCTGGCCCCTTTTGCTCCTCTGTTCTCCCAGCTCACTCCAGCCTCAGGGCCTTTGCACCTATAGGTCTCTCTCCCTGAATTCTCTTTTCCCCATATTTCCTCTTCTTTTTTTTTTTTTTTTAATTTTTTATTTATTCATCTTACTGACAGAGATCACAAGTAGGCAGAGAGGCAGGCAGAGAGAGAGGAAGGGAAGCAGGCTCCCTGCTGAGCAGAGAGCCCGATGACGATGACGTAGAGCTCTATCCCAGGACCCCGAGATCATGACCTGAGCCGAAGGCAGAGGCTTTAACCCACTGAGCCACCCAGGCGCCCCCATATTTCCCCTTCTTTAACAGAGATTTTATTTTTAAGTTCTATCATTAGAATCTAAAATAGGACCTAGAATACTTTAGACATTTAATAGATATTTGTCCCATAAATAAATGAATGAATTTTAATTTCTGATCTAATGTAACAGTCTATGTTTTCTAATAGAGCCACTCAACCCATTTTTTATTTACGTGGGTATGTTTGGTCTCTTTTCTTCCTCTCTTCTGTTTCCTGTTGACTGGCTGACTGACAGATTGAAACTGAATGAATGAAGCCGAATCCTGTGATTGCTGGGACAGGCTGGAGACGGGGGCTTCTCCAAGCTGCCCTGGGCAATCCAAGGTAGGAGGAACATGGGACTGACCTGGGGAGACCCTACATTCTTTTTTTTAAAAAGATTTTGTTTATTTATTTATTTATTTATTTATTTAAGTAATCTTTTTGCCCAACGTGGGGCTGGAACTTACAACTCCAGGGTCAAGAGTCGCGTGCTCTACCGACCGAGCCAGCCAGGCACCCCAGGGACCCCTCATTCTTGCAAGTATTTATTCCACAGCTCTCTGTCCCCCAGATAAGGGCTTATCTTTGTCTCAACCAGCGTCCCTCACCCCTTCCCTCCCACCGCCACCCCCACTTCCCTGCAGGAAGTGCCAAGCTTATGAGTCTGGATTCTGGAGCCAGACTTGCCTTCTCGTCCCAGGTGCCCTGTTCCCCAGTGGTGGGGTCCGACTTGCCCCCCACATGTCAGGTGGCACCGGTGGTATTCACTTCCTGCCGTGACGGTGTTGAGAGGACTGAAGGGCACGATGCAGGGCCGAGGGCTTCGCACGGCACCTGGCTCGGAGTGCGTGCTGGGTAAGCCTCAGAGGTGACTGCACCATTGTGTTCTCGTACCTCAGTTTCCTTCCATTGTACAGGAGGCCGCTTGTCACTTCCTGGTGGGCACCTCAGGGTCCCGCCTCAAAGTCTGGAGCTAGAGGACTGTTTGGTCCCCCGTCCCCTGTCCTTCTGCCCCAGCCCCAGAGAGGGTCGTTTTCCAGGACTCTGGGGGTTCCCCAGAGGCCTGCCCGACCACGGGAAGGTGGGGAGAGGAGTCAACACTAATGTGTGGAGAGCAGTTCATTCCTACCCCATGGTCACACCAGTGTCATCTCCATCGCACAGATGGAGAAACTGAGACCTGCCGGCTCATTAAATCCCCAGACACGGCCTGTGCACCTACCGTGCGCGGGCTGTGCTGGGCCCTCTCCCATAGGGCTCACAGCCCAGTGGGGAGGACGGAGGACAGAAAAAGCAACACACCCTGCAGGATTTAAATCAATGGTCTTGCCCTGCTCCTAAAAGTCTCCCAGAGACTCTTGCAGCATTCCTGAAGGGGTGGGGGGCACCAGTCCCTTTGCACAAAGGAGAAAGTGAGGCCAGAGAGAGGCCTTCCCAGGCAGAACTGCCAGCCCGGGGTGGGGCAGCCTTCCTGCCTTTGCACCAGTCGGTGCCCCGAGGGAATGTTCTTCCTCAGCCACTGGCTCACCCTGCTCAGGCGCCACTTCCCCAGGGACCCTTCCAGGCTGGGAGGTCGAGGTCAGGCCCTGACACTCTTGCTCAGGGCCCAAGGCTTTCCTCTCCTATAACCCCTTCCCTGCCCACTCCCACTGCTCTCCCGGCTTTACCTGGCACCGAGTAGGTGTGCCATCCACACGTGAACCGGCCCCTGCAGGGGCCCCACGTCAGGGAGACACTACCCCTCCATGCCCCTCCCCCACCGCTGCAGGTGCACATTGCTGGGAACATGTCTCCTCCTCGTCCACCGCTGCACTTCTGCATTTCGTCTGAGCGATGACTGCGTTGCTGACGAGCATCGTCTTCTCTAGAACATGAGCTTCCCAAGGATGGGGAGCTCTGCCCATGCCCCGCACCCTGTGCGCCTGCACCCAGGACAGGACCTGGCCCACAGCAGGGGTTAATCACTCTCTGGGGAAAGAAGGAAGGGAGGGAGGAAAGAAGACAGGGAGGGGTTGCAGTTTACTTATCCAGCTTTTCATTCGTTTATTCAGCAAATGCTTACTGGGCTCTGACTGCAGGCTAGTTTGGGGACAGAGCATGACCAACACAGACACAATTCCTGCCCTGGGGACCCTGACTTTCTGGTGGCTGCAAACAATTGTGATGTTGGTGGTGGAAAGCGCTATGGGGAAAGGGAGAGCGGGAAGGGCTGCAGACAGGGTGTCTGGGCTCCTGGGAGGGGGCTTCTGGGAGGAGGCAGCAACTGGCAGAGGCAGGGGCAGGTCCCGGGTTCCCCGCCCCCAGCTGGCACATGCGGGGCTGTCGTAACTGTGGGCAGCCCGGGTTGCCAAATGCCACCACAGCTGCGTCACCGAGAGCCGGGAGGGCTGGGGGTGGGGGGAGGCGGAGGCGGGGGCGGGGACTAGGTGGGCGGGGCCCCCACGCCGAGCGCGCTTCAGGCCCGAGTCACGCAGAGCTGGGGCAAAGCCCACCGGATGTCCACTGTTAGTCACTCTGCGTATTGCGGCTGCATGGACCATTGTCAACATACCTGAGTGTCGCGTTCCCGCTCCGAGAAAGAAAACGTGGCAGAAACCACGGAAGACCCTGTGCATGCCCTGCCCCCTTTCCAGAGCTGACTTCATCCCGAATTTGGCGTGCATGACCTTGTATGTGATTTCATCATGTTACTTTCCTGGGTTTGCTCGGCGTGTCCCTGGGCAAGGCACTTACCCCCTCTGGGCCTGGGGTTGCTCCTCCGTGTGATGGGAGCAACCACACGCCGCCCTCAGAGGACCCGTGAGAATCCAACCCGCTCCTCCGTGTCAGGTGATCAGATGAGAGCCTGGCGCATCGGAACTCATTCTTGTGGTGGAACACCCAGGCCGGGGGGATGCAGACAAGAATGTACCCTTTAAACAAGCTCTCTTGGGGGGGTGCCCGCCTCTGGCTGCGGTGGTGGTGTGAGGTGCCGAGGCTCTCATTCTGGTTCATTCTGCTCCACTCCCTGTGGGGTCCGCCTCCCCCATCAGCCAGGAAAACCCAGGGTGCGAGCCTGCCTTGTTCTCTTCTGTCACCCCAGCTCCCAGCCCAAAGTCTGGAGACTCCCAGAATCGGTTTGTGGAATGAATGAAGGGGACTCAGTTTCCTCATCTGTAGAATGGTTCTCATTGGGATAGGAAAGTGCCTGATGCACAGTAGGTGCTTTGTAAACTCTTTATTTCCTCCTTTCCGAACTGTACCCCCTCTTCTCCTCCCCCTGGGGCTAGTGCTGGAGCCCACTGCCCTTGGGGCAGCCATGATGCCAGCTGATCCAGGCTTTCCCCTGACTTGGTCATTCATGCATTCATTTCGGCATGCATGCATTCAACAATTGTGTGTGTGTGTGTGTGTGTGTGCACCTGTTGTGCTTCAGACTCTGCTCTAGGATCTGGGGATTCAGAAATGAATCAAACAGGCAAAAATCTTCATCTTCCTGGAGGAAGATGTCAGGGAACATAGCCATTGGACAAGAGCGTGACCCAAGGGGCACCTGGGTGGCTCAGTGGTTAAAGCCTCTGCCTTCGGCTCAGGTCATGATCTCAGGGTCCTGGGATCGAGTCCCGCATCGGGCTCTATGCTCAGCAGGGAGCCTGCTTCCTCCTCTCTCTCTGCCTACTTGTGATCTGTCTGTCAAATAAAAAAAAAAAAATCTTTAAGAGTGTGACCCAAGCTAAGATTCGCTGGGGCTGGGCAGGGAGAACCAGGGGGAGGCTCCTGCTTAACCCAGTCTGGAGGTCTGGGGAAGGTGGTGAGCCCAGACCAGAAGGTTGAGAAGTTAGCCAGATGAAGGGTACAGAGGCTGTTCCAGATGGACAGACTGTGCAGAGGGTGAGGTGGGCCTGGCGATTTGGGGACCTGTCTGTGGCTTGGCCTGGATGGAGGGGAGGGGAGCGAGGGTGGGACCTTATCCTGACAGGTGGGTGGTGATCTGGGAGAGGCCTGGCTGGATGTAGGCTTCACAAGTTTTGCTCTGGCTGCAGCATGGGGCTTGGACTGGAGAGGAGAGGCTGGAGGTGGGAAGATGAGAAGGGAGGCTGGAGTTCCGTCCACCCATCAGAGGAGAGGAGGCAGGCAGGCTCAGATGTGCTGGCCCGCATCCGAGTTTCCCTGGAAACAAGCCTGGGTTGTGGCTGCTGATGAGGCTTCCCCTGTCCTCCCAGGGGACTGGATCAGGCGTCAGCACACCTCTACCACGAGGACAGTTGGACAATGGCCCTTGGGCCTCCGATGCTAACCCCCGTGACTGGCCAGACCTTTCGGGGAAAGGACCCCACCCCCCAACTCCGTAAGCATGACGTCCTATCAGCATGTTCATGGCACAGTTGCCACCAGCCCAAGATGGAAACAACCCAAGGATGCATCACCCAAGGCCTCATCAAATTCAGCAGGATCCATCCAGACAGAATATTCTGGAGCCCCGGGAGAGGCAAAATGGTACAGAGGTTTGGAGCATAGACCTGGGAGCCTGACAGCCTGGGCCTAAATCCTAGCTCTTCCAGTCACTGCTGTGGTACTAGGCAGGTGCCTTGCTGCTCTGTGCCTCAGTTTTCCCACTTACAAAATAGGGATGATGAGAAGAACAGAGCCTCTTAATAAGATCACTTCAGCCTTATGGCTGATTAATTAATCCACGTGAAGTGTTTGGAATTGTGCCCGGGACATAGTAGGTCAGAGGTACAGAAACCTTTGGTGTTATTATTATTAACATGATGATTAGTGGCAGTCATGTTAGAAATACACATAAATCCAAGGGAGAGAAAAGGAAGGGGCAGGACAGAACGTAAAGTGGGCTGCTACTTGTACAAAAAGGCAAGAAGAGTAAGTAGATGGTGTGTGTGCAAACACTTGCACCATTGCAGGAGACCCAAGACACTGGCCACATTGAATTCTCTGGTTAGAGGGAGTAGAGACCTGGGAGGAGGGGGTTAGGGACCCGGACTTTTCACTCCACACCTTTCTACCCTCTATGCTGGGTGTGTGTGTGTGTGTGTGTGTGTGTGTGTGTGTTTCCCCTGTGCGCTTGGATGTATATTCAAAACCAAACACCAGAAAGCAATTCTGCAAGAGGTTTCCTTCGGGAAGGCCCCAGATCCCCCCACCCCCCACCCTCCCCAGCCCGCCCCCGCATCCTGGCCTGTGTGTGGCCCAGTCTCGACGCTGCTGGTTTTCAGAGCTCTAGGCCTTGGAGCAGGTCCGAGCTGGAGTGCCCTGCAAGAAAAGGGGCTCCTTGGAGACCCCCAGAGCAGCCTCGGCTCCGGGTGGCGCGGGGTGTGGGGGCTGGGGGGGTCCCGACCAACTGATGAGAACTCCAAATGCTCCCCAGCCCGGGCTGCTAATCACTTCCAGATTGGCCGGGTCAGGGCCAGGGCCGCCGCCGCCTGGCTCCATAAACAGCCCGTTGCTCCAGATGGTGGCTGGCTCCAGCCTGGCGAGCAGGTTCACGGGGGACTGGTGGGGGGGTGGCAGCAGGTGGAGGACCCCCACCCCGTCTCGGTGGGGCGGGGAGGCTCCAAGCAGCCGGCCTCGGCTGCCGCTCATCCATGCTGTTCTGAGTCAGGGACGCAGGGCGGGAAGGGGCTGCAGAGCTTGAACCCATTGCTCAGAGGAGAGAAACTGAAGTCCAGAAGGGTCAAGGGACGGTTCAAGGTTGGCGGTAGACAGAGGGAGGGGCTCCTGAGGTTGACGCTGGGTTTGCTTTGTCTCTGTGAATCTGGCATACTGTGGGGGCATGGTAAAGACCCAAGGAGGGAAGGGAGGGCGGGAGGGAGGGAAGGAGACCAGAAGGCATGTTGTTTCCTACGTTCAAATTCTGGCTCTGGATATTACTCCCTGAGCAAATAAACTATTTTTGTTCTCTGGGCCCTAGTTTCTTCATCTGTAGAATGGGGATGGCTGGAGTTCAGACTTCAGCAGATTTTTGGAAGGGTCAGGGATATGGCTCCTGAGAACTGCCAGGCTGTGTACTGGCTGCAGATATTGGCTCAGTATCCCTCCCCTTCTCGGTGATAGGCCTTTGATTCCTGCTTCTGAGAGCACAGTGGCCTCCTCCAGGAAGCTGCCTGGACTAACCCTTTGTGCCAAGCACTGTGCCCTTCCCACGGCCGCTCTCATGTAATCTCCCCGCAGGGAGCCCTGCTCTGACCCCTCGGCAGACGAGGGGCTGGAGGGTCAGGATCTCCCTGTGCCATCGTCTCCGCCTTCTCGTCCTGTCAGTGAGGACACAGGGCATCATGGAGGCAGCGGGACATGGCGAGGACCTCACTGCCGGGAAGAGGAGAGCTAGATGTGCACTAGAGCTGTTTTTCCTGGTCACAGGGTGCCCAGCCCAAGTCAGGAGACCCGGCTGCTTCTCCTGGCCCTGCCCCCTGACCTGAGAGCCCACATTGTGGACAGGAGGTAAGGACCCAGGCTGGCTGTTGCCTTGGTTGGTTCTGGGTTGTGATCCCCCAGAGAAGGGGAGGAGCCCTGGCCTGACCCAGTGTCCCCACACCAGCCTGGAGCCCTGGCTGGGCAGTAGCCCCGTCCCAGGGGAGCAGGCTGCAGGACAAGCTCAGGGGATGATCTCCTGGTGATGACGCCTCCCTGCTCCATGGAGCAAGGACCCAGATCCCCAACCACCGAGCGCCCGTCTCTCACTCTCTTAACCTATGCTCAGCCCAGGACACCCTCTGTGCGGCTTGGCTGAGCGAGTGACCAAGCAGTCATACTTTACGGGCCTGGCACTCTTGGGAGCAATGAACTTCCGGTAACTTTAGAACTCACATAAGCCACTACAGGAGGGCCTCCTGTTACGCCCATTTTACAGATGCGGAAATGAGGCTCAGAGAGGTAGAGAGCCTTGCTCAGGACCACACAGCTGAGCTGTCCTTCGAACCCAGGCCTTCCAGCTCCAGAGCACACTCTCTTAACCACAAGTCCCCACTCCGAGGGGGAGCTGGGCCCCTGGCAGGTAGTAGGTGCTTTTCCTTGCCTCCCCTCCCCCTCCCGCCCCATCGCCTAGTGCCTGGATTCAGATTTCAGCCCAGCCTCGAGGTCAGCAGCCCGTTCTGCCCTGAACAGGGAGGAATGTTCGTGGTGGCCTCGGCCTGGGTCCGAGAAGAAAGGCAGCCTTGTGGGCGAAAGGTGAGCCGCTGGGTGGGCGCGGGCGTGTTTACCCAGGGCTGGGCGTGCGGCTCAGGGTGGCGTCGCTGTCAGCCGCGCCGGCTGCCCCGGGCCTGTGCTGGCCTCCAGATGTGGGCTGGCTCCAGCCGGCCGGGCCCCCCCACCCCATGCACAGAGGGGCTTTATCAAAAGCGGCTGTGAGGAGGCCCGGGAGGCCGCCTGTCTCCAGCCTGCTGGCTCCGAGCCCTGGACCTGTAGAAGCCAGGCCAGCCGCACGCGGGCTTTTGTGCCCGGGGTCTCCGTCCGTGCCACCGCCCGGCCAGTCTGCTGCCCTTGGACCCGGGGGGAGCTCAGGCCAGGGGTGTAGCCCCCTTTCCCAGGAAACCAAAGCTCCGGGAAGAATCCAGAGGGATGGCGGTTCAAGAACACTTCTTTTCCATGCATTTTTCTGCATCCCTAAGGGGAAAGGTAACCCACACAGAGTAAAAAAGTGCAAAACTCAGGAAAACTCGAGGGGCGCTCAGGGAGCAGCCAAGGGGAAGGCACTCGTGGAAGGCTAAATGGCAGAGCGGGATGGCGGTCCCCTTAGCGGGGGGTGAGTCATGAGGACGGCTCTGTTCTCCCTCGTGGTATTTCCTTTCTTGGGGTGGGAATGGGGCCGTCATTCTTCATGCTTTCTTTGGTGGCCGGAACTACTTTGCATTAACAAATAACAATAAATGGAGAACACATCGGACAAACAAAGACCCTTTACTTGGAGCTGTCTTCTGATACCTTCTAGAGCTTGCCCAAGAGCCCACAAACAGATCCACGCACATTCCCTTTCCGATTTCATTTTCGTTTTCCTAGTAGTTTTCCAATAGGCACTGCCGGGTGCCTGGTGCTTGCACTTAACAGCCTGTCCGAGGCTTCCCACAGCCTCGGGCCTTTTACCAGCTGTGTAGTATTCCACTGGGGTCGGGCTTGCAGTCATTCTGAGGGACCACGCCGTGGTGAATCCCCCCCAACCTTGCACCTGTGTTTGGGGGCTTGGGAGTGTGTTCTGGAAGCTCAACTCTTAGGAGGAGAGCTAGAGGGTAAATGCATTCAGTGTTCTGAGAGCTACGGCTGACTGGTCCTCACTGCTGTGGTCCTCTATGGTCTCACCAGTAGTGCAGCCCCACACAAGGAAACTGAGGCACAGAGAGTCAGCTCTTCTTAAGGGCAGGCAGAAATAGCTTCCTGTGAGTCTCTCCCAAAAAAACACACCAAAACACCCCTCTCTTGGTTTTGTTTCTTCCTGATTGCACAAGAGAAGCATGTCCTTTACAGAAACTTCAGGAAGTACAGAAAAATCACAGCTAGAAAATAAGGCTCCGGCCTTCCCCGCCGCCCACAACCAGCCTCTCTGGTGGGACTATCACAGTCCCCTCCCCTCCCCTCCCTTCTCCCTGCTTCCAGCCTCGTTGCCCCTCTGTCCCTTACAGGCCAATAGGGAGGTTTTGCACCCCTTCGCCGGGGGACATGTGGCAATGCTGGGGACATTGTGGGTTGTCACACAGGCAGAGGGGCGTGCTACCGGCATCTGGTGGGGGAGGCCACCACTAAACACCGTCCAGTGCCCAGGCTGGCCCCGGGACAGACAAGCATCCAGCTCCAATGTCAACAGTGCCCAGGCCAAGAATCCCGAGTCCGGTGCCGTCTGTCCTGTGCGCAGATCTTCCACGGCTCCCACCTCATACAGAGGACAGCCGAGTCCTCCCAGCGGTCACGAGGCCCTGTAGCTCATGCCCCATCGCATCCCTGCCCTCTCTCTCTGGGCTCCAGGACAAGCTCCTCCCACGGAACCTCCATGGCCCCCACCCCCGTCTCTGTCAAGTGTCACTTCCTCTGGGAGGCCTCCCTGACCTCCCTATTTAATATCTGCCCCTCCCTGATCCTTTCCGCCTTCTTTCTCCCTGGCACTAGGCTGTGATGTCTTACGGACTTGTGGGCCAGGCTCCCCACCCAGAAGACCAGCTCCAGGAGGGAAGGAGTGGGAGGGCTGGTCTGATGCAGAGTGGCCCCTGGGCACCCCGGGGGACTCAGCAGAGGCTCATGGATAGGACAGTGGACCCTGCAAAGTCCTGATGTCTGGGCAGCAGCTGGGGACAGAGGATACGGATGCTGAAAGTTGGTCCCTGGGGTGGAGGCCCAGAGGGACTCGCAGGCCCCCAAGGCCAAGGCTAGTATTTCTTCCACCTGGCAGCCCACCTGAGTCCCTCCCAGCAGCTGTGCCCTTGGTCCTCCAGGCCCACCTCACCCAGGTCCTGCCCTCATTACACCAAAGCTTCTCTCACCAGGGACAGCAGGAAAGACGGAGGGGACTCCAACATTAATGGAGCACCAACTGTATGCCCCACTTGGACTAGGCAGCATGGGGATTGTATCTCAGTGATTTCCTGGAGGCCAGGGGTGGTGACTTAACCATCTCCCTGTCCTCGGGACCTAGCACTATGACATTTATGGAGCACCTACTGTGTACCAGTGACTATACCGAATGTACCTTCCTGCGGGAGAGAGAAATACTGGACCGCGGATTTAGGGAGGGAGAAAGCCAGTGCACTTTTCTATGGCCGCTTCTAGTTAAATTTTCTTTTTTAACAGAAAGCAATCTTTTTCTAAATAAATAAAGAAATCTCAAGTAAAAAAAAGACAACCCTACCACCTACTGATGCTGGGAGGAAATTCAAGAGGCCTTGGAGCCCAGAGGGGCTGCCTGGGGAGCCAGGGAGAGTCCTCCAGGAGGAAATGAGTTGTAGCAGAGGCCCCAGGAGGTGTGGGCAGGAAGAAGCCCGTGGGAGGCTGCTGCCCCGAACTCGGGGAGGCAGCCGGGCGGCTGGGGTGCTGATGGTCCGGCCCCTTGCTGTGTGTCCCTGAGTCCAGTGTTTCTTGGTGGAGCTCATCGCAGCCTCGTTCCTGTGATTGGGTTTCTGACCCTCCGGGGCACTCCTGCACGGGACTCTGTGAGGGCAGAGCCCACTCTGTCTCACCCACCTGTTTGTCCCTAGGGCGCAGAGCTCACAGCAGGCACCAAAACACACGTCCTTCCAGAAGCTCAGAATGTGGTTTTTTGGGAAATCAATCTTTGCAGGTGTCATAAGTTTAAGGACCTTGAGACAAGATCCTACTGGATCAGGGGTGGGCCCTACCTCAGCGACTGGGGTCCTAACGAGGACAGGGGAGGACACACAGACACACAGAAGGTCATGTAGAGATGAAGGCAGAGATCAGAGGGATGTGTCTATGAGCCAAAGGACCGTGGGAGCCCCCAGGAGCTGGGAGAGGCAAGGCTTCTGTCCTGGAGCCTCTGAGCAGGCACGGCTCTGCCGACCTGGGTTTCTCTTCTTTTAAGGCACCAAGTTTGGGGGACCTGGTTATGGCTGCCTCCGGACACTCACAAAGTTTGCTCACACAGACGAACAGGTGAGTGAAGGAACACTCTAAAAGCAGCTTGGGTGGTTGCTCCCGGCCAGTTGTGTGTGGTGAGGTGACTGTCCTCATCCCCTGTGACTGGGTTTGCTTCCTGGGGTGCCTGCTCAGGCTGTGGGGCTGGGGAAGCTGGAGGCGGCCCAGTGAGGGAGGGTGTGAGCATGGGGAGCTGTTGAGGTGACATGGAAATCAGGTGGTGTAGACATCACCTCTCCCCCCATCCCCAGAAGCCCACGTACACACCCCGTGTGGACCCCCAACTTCTGAGGGCCTCACCCCTCCTGAGGCCTTTCAGATTTGCTACAGCAGGTGCTTATTTTCAAATATGGACGCTCTTCAGAATGTGCACCCAAGTCACTCTCCTCAACTCCAGGTAGAGCCCAGAGCTAGGCTGTCAGGAGGGAATTTCTCCACCTGCGCACCCTTGGTCCTTCTGCTGTGCCTCTGGAGGTGAGATGCCTTGTGGAGAGACAAAGCTGGTCCTGGGCTGGCGGGGCACCCGGCCCGTAGGTGCTTACTTAGACAGTGGGCCCGGCGTCCTGCTCTCCCAGAAACCAGCCTTAAATCCTAAAGGGAGTTAGCCCTTCCCGGCCTCAGACCCCTTCAGAGCCCCAGTCCCTGGCCTGTGCCCTGTCCAGTGGCCCCACAAAGCCACTCCACTCCCAAGGAGTCAGTATCTTCAGAAGGACCATAAGATGCCTGAAATCAAAGCACGCCGCAGACACGGAAGGTTTTGAAGTTGGTTCAGGGCAGGCGGGGCTGAGGAGCCCCCAGCGGTCTTGGCCCCTCTCTGGAAACTGGGGTAAAGGGGGGGCCCCTGGCAGGAAGATGGTGGCCGAGTACAAGGGGGCGTCTGTCATTTTAGCAATCATCTGATTTCCAGCAAAGACTTATCGTACCAAGTTTTAGAGAAGACAATTGGGAAAACTCAACTGGAAAATGACCCTATTCTGGTGTTGGAGGCAGGGAGGGAGCCAGCGGTTGGGCCGGGAAGCAAGGATCTTCATCCCTACCCTGCCACTGACTTGCTGTGTGACGTCAGGCAATTTGCCTAATCTTTCTGTGCCTCAATTCCCTCACCTGCCAAATGGGAGATCATCATGTCTCTCTCGAAAGGCTGCGGTGGGGGGGACCTTACTGATTCTGTGTGACCTGCTGGCCCAGCCCTGGGTGCGGTCAGCGCTCGGGCATGGACGTTGTCACTGTCGTTTGTCCTAATGACACAGACGTCAGCTCCTCCTGAACCGAGGGCCTCCTACACGCTGGGCCCTCGGCAGGCATCGTCCCACCGAGTCCTCCCACGGTCGCAGGGCTGGGCGGAGGCATCGTGTGCACCCCCGGGCCGCTGCTGGGGACCAGAGAGGAAGGACTCCTGCCCGGGGCACGCAGCAGGTGGGGCTCCGGGCTGCGACCCCGAGCCCTGTCCTCCGGTGGCACCGTCGGTCCTCCTCGTCACTTCCCTTCAGGAAATCTGGGGAGCTAACGGAAGCAGAGAAAAGCCCCTCATGTTCCCACGGGCTGGGGCGGGGCCTTCCACCTTGCACTCTGGACATTCCGAGCTGGGTCATCCCCTGTTGTGGGGCTCCCCCACGAGGGGTCTTCAGCAGCGGCCCCTGGGTTCTGCCCACCAGAGGCCGGCAGCTCCCAGGAGCTGTGACTGCTAAAAGCGTCCCCAGGTGCGGCCACAGGTCCCAGGGAGGAGCTAGCCTGCTGGCAGCAGGCCAGGAGTAAGGGTGTTAAGTGTCAGAGTGTTTCCTCCCTGTCTCCACGCACGCACGCACGCACGCACGCACGCACGCACACAGACACACTCACAATAGATGAGCTTTCAGCCAAGTCCTACATTTTCCCATAAAAATACAGCTGGTGACAATCACACATGCGTTTGGCTTTGGCAAATCCATCTTCTTGTTGGGGGGTTAAAGATGGAGAGTGGGATGGTGCGTGAAGGTTGGGGTGACTCTGGCGCCCATGAGCATGAGCAGGGTGGGGGTGTGTGCCCGTCCGCTGGCCTGGGTCGTGGGCCTCTTGCTGTGCCGAGCAAACCAGAAGTTCAAAATCTAGGCTTTCCAACCCACATGCTCCTAGATCCCCTGCGAGGTGTAGCCAAGAGCCGAGTGGATTCTGGGCTGGAGGGATGGTGGGGGGCGGGGTTGTGGGGGGGCGTTTGCAGCCTCTTACTGGGACCTCTCTCAGGGGTCACTGTGACCACACCTGGTGAGGGGGTGCTCTTCTCCCTGACCCTACATTCCCACTGTGGGGTTTTCAGGAACTTGGGCTAGGAGGTGCCGCATGGAACCAAGTGCTCAGTCAGCAGAGCCCGTTCTGTGATTTACCTGAGCAGAATTTTGGCTGGGGGTGCAGAGACCCCTTCCCCCCAACAGCCCACAAGATTTGTCCCCAGCTGGAGGCTGGGGTCGGACTCTCTCTTTTGTCAGCTGGAGTGTCAGGGGCCTCAGCACAGTGGATCTGGTCCCGGGCTGGGGGTGACCAGGGGCTTGGCGTTTCTCTCCTAGGGCTGAACTCCCGCGGGTGACGGGGGGCCACTCAGAGCTCCCAGTCACAGTCTGCGGCCAGGCTGGGGCACCAAGGCTCAGGGATGAGCAAACTGCTCAAGGTCACCCAGCATGCTGTCCTCTCTCAGCACCTTGGGGCCCCGGGGGGAGGCTGGGGTCCAAGGGGCACCAGGAGCAGCAGGAGCCAGCGGACTTCCTCTGACAATCATGAAGGTCTCGATTTCTCCTTCCATAAAATAGGTTTGGTAAACAGTCCCTGCCTTAGGGCTGGGGGAAGAGAGTTTTGTGATGTGCCCAGCACACAGAAGATGCTTGTCAGGATCTGACTGTTATCCTTAGTCCCTGGTCACCTGAGCACCGCCCCAGACTCTGTCCCCTCAGGCGCCCAGAGGGAAAAGCTCTGGTTGAAGCCAGTTTGGGTTCAGATCCCAGGCCTGGGGGGCCGCCCCATACTAGCAACTTCACTTCTCTGTCTCAAGGTCCTCATCTGTAAAATAGGGACACCAACAACATCACAGCATAGTGGAAAAGAAAAGGGATACTGAGGGTTGGGGGTGGGATGTATTTAGTCCGTGCTGAATAAATGGACCTCGCCAGCCTGGCCGAGCAGCGACAAGCATCCTGGTGGGGTGGGGGGTAGGCAGTTAAGGCCGTGGGACAGGTTGGAGGTCAACCTGGTCAGAGTGACTTTCACTTTGTGGCTCAGAGCTGTGTGATCTTGGGCTAGTCACTCAGCCTCTCGGGGCCTTGGTTTCATCCTGTTAACATCAGAAGACCCCAGGGCCATGCAGCAGAGGGCCGAGTGGGGCCTGGTCTAGTCCCAGCTATGCTGTGCCTGGTGCTGGGCTGTACCCATAAGGAGAGGTGCGGGACGCCAATGGCTCTGGGCCCCCCACCCTGGAAGGCTTATGCCTGCAGGAAGGGGACCTGTGCCTAGTTTGAAAGCACGAGCAACTTTCCATCCAAGCTGCTCCTGGGAAGCTCACACTTGGGCCTTAAACTCTATTTCTATGCTGCCCACTGTGGCATCTGTCCCCCGCCCCAGCATCTGTCCCTACCCCAGGTCTTCACTCAGCTTTGGACACACCAGCCTCCTTGATCCCTCTGTCTGGAGTTGCAGGCCGTGTAGTGTACCCAGTGCTGAATGGCCTCCCCCTGCGTCCCCAGACTGACTCCTCCGAGTGCCGCCCCCCACCCCCCCGCCCCGGGACAGAAAAAGGCAACTCCGGCTTCCTGGGCTGGGCCCAGGTCTGGGGGTCTCTGCTCCTCTCCCCTCCCCTCTGCACCCATGCCGTGGGCTCACTATCTGATCACTCTGCTTTCCTTGAGTCTAAAAGGCCATGGAAAAAGACTGGAGAGATGAACAATGTGAAAAGATGTGTGCCCTTGAGTCAGTGACGTGTGGTGTCCAGCATCCAAGCACTCCTCACCCAGTCCCCTGGGACTGCCTGTGGCAGCCCCACGCTCTCCTCCCACCTTCCCTACCCTGGTCCGTCTCTGTCACCTCCCTGTCCCCTGCTGTCCAAGCTCACCCTCCACGGTCCATCCTCCGCACGCAGCTAGAGGGACTCCGTGAAAACCCAAGTCACATCCTGTTCCTCCTTTGCAGTTTCTGGCTCCCTCAGAGAAAAAGGCAAATCTTGACAAGGTCCTGCATGACGTGTCTCTTGTCACCAGACCTCATCCTCTCCCTGATCCCCTCCCTCCCTCTGCTCCAGCCACACCAGCCTCCTGGCTGTTTCTCTCACACATCAGGCATGCTCCTGCTTCAGGGCCCTTGCACTAGCTGCTTCCTCTTCCCAGGATTTTCGTCCCCCAGGTATCCACATGACTCACTCTCTCGTCTTCTTCAGGTCTTTGTTCAAATGACACCTTCTCAAATAGCAGGTCTTTCCTGCCCCAGCCAATCACCCCCATCCACCTACCCTGCTTAATGTTCCTCCACAGCACTTATCACCAACCAATACTCTACATAATTGAATTTTTACTTGTTTGTTTCTTCCTACCGGGTCCCATGGTCCCCACCCCCAGAATGTCAGTTTCACGAAGACAAGTGTTTCCAGCCTGTTTTGTTCTCTGCTACATTCCCTGGGCCGGGGCAGAGCCTGGCACACTGTAGGTTTTCATTAAATACTTGTTGAATGAATAAATTTGGAGGACACGTCCCTGGGTTATCTGGGAAGCTTTAGGGAGATCTGCGATTGGGAATCCCCCTGTAAACTGTGGAGGGCAATATTCCTGAGACACTATGGCTGGGTCAGCATGTTCTCAGCTGGGGTTTGTGGGAAGGGGGCAGCTCAGGGTCCTGGTGTTTACAGTCAGATTCCCAGAGATGGGCCCTGATCAGGGGCCAAGGCAAGAAAGGGAGACAAGGGGACTCCTGGGTCTGGCTTTAGGCCTCTGGCCACAGTGTCAAGTTTGTGGAGAGAAAGATCAGGAAGGCAGTGGGTTCAGCGTGGCAGGAAGTGGCCGGCCCAGTCTTCTGGCCTGAATTATCTGGGAAGAAAAATAATCACATTCCAAGGAACCCATGGCTTGGGCGCCGGAGCCACTTGTGGGGGTGGGGTGAGGAGGTGAGGGGTAGGCTGGCCTGGGTAGGTGGTGGCCCTGCCTGAGGCTCAGAGAGGTCAAAGAGTCAGGTCAGGGTGACCCCAGATGGCTAGGATTTGGACTAGGCCACGGGAGGTGCCCCCAGATTGTGAATGGCTGGGACATGGCAGCCATGGGGAGGGGAGACCAACTGCTGTAGGCTGGGGTGCAGCTGGGGGACCCTGCAGCAGGCTAAGCTGACACTCCACACCAGGCAGTGTCCACTCCCATCCCCCGGACCCCGGTGGGAGCAACCGGGCCCATAGAGGGGGCTACTGCCCTTACAAGCCACCAATAGGGCCTGAAAAACCTGATGGCCCTTCCTAGGATGGTCCCAAGGTCTGGACCCAGGGAGAATGCCTGAAGTTTGTAATAATAGTAATGATAAGAGCTTGTATTGTGTTCCAGACACTTTCCTGTACTGTCTCATTTTACCCTCTCATCACCTCATGAGGAGGTCACCCCGTTGCCATTGCAGGTCCCTAAGGACCTGTGGGGTCTGCCTCCATCTCAGTCCTACCGCCCAGATCCTCATACACTCTCTTCCAGCCACTCTGGCTTCCTTGCTGTTCTGTCGTCCCATCAAACTCATGCCAGCCTCAGGATCTTTGCACCTGCTGTTCTCTCTGCCAGTTCTTTCTCTAATCAGCACTCAGCTCAGGTGCCACCTCCTTAGAGGTCTTCTCTGACCACACATCTAAAGCAGTTCCCTGTCCTTCCTCCTATCACATGAGCTCACTGTACTATTTTTATTGACCCAGTTCAGTTGTTAAATTATCTTATATATTCATTATTTCCTTACTCTGTGTCTCCCATTTCCAGTATGACAGCAGTGTGAGGGCAAAGGACTTTCCGGCCTCTCCTCTTCTGCACACCCGGTGTCTGGTGGAGAAGCAGCCCTGCCAGTATGCGCTGAACGAACAAGTGGACAGACATGGCTGCTCTCTGTGCGTCACTCATGACCGGCGCGCCAATGAACCTACCTTTTTAGGAAAGGTCCCATTTCACCCAGGCTGGATTCCAACGAGGATGGGTGGGGAGTGCTTCTGTGGCCCCCAAATCACCGCCTTTCTCTGAGGACAGGGCGATGTTCCTGGAGCCTCCTGCCCACTATGGCCCAGGGAAGTCCGATGTCAGCTCAGCTGCTCCTCCCTACCTCGTGCCCCTTGACAAGTCCACGTGGACTCTGAGCCAGTCTGTGGAGCATAGAAAAAGGGGCTCAGGCTATTGATGGGAGGATGTCTGGGGCTGTGGAGGGAGCCTGACAGCCAGAGGGAGAACTGGAATATCATTCCCAGCTGGGCCAGGGCATGTGTGGGAGAGGCCTGGGATCGAGCTGATGAAACCAGAGCAGGAGCCGCTGAACTGGGTCTGTTCATTCATTCCTTCATTCTTCTTCGGGCATCGCCTCCCTATGCCCAGCACAGGGTCTACCACGGCAAATCCATGTCTACTTCTCCATCCGTTCAGGCACTGTGGACTTTTAAGGTGATGATGTGACATACATCTTCCTACCCCAGGGCCTTTGCTCTTGCTGTTTCTTTCACCTGGAACTGTCTGCCCTTCCAGATTCTGGGCATGCCAGGCCCTTCACATACTTGGGAGTCATTTCCTCAGAGAGGCCCTTTCTGCCCAGTGCTGCTGCCCTTCTGTCCCCTCCATTTACTTGGGTATGTACTTAATACTTCGAAAATGACATTGTCTGTTGTCCGTCTCCCCCAGTCAAACATCAGCTCCACGAAGGCGGGGGATCTTTGTTTTGCTCCCTGCTGTGTCCCCAGCGGAGTGGTCAGCACAGACAAAGCATTTAGTAAATGCTTGTTGGATGAATGAATGAATGAACCAGTGAATGAAAGCTCTTCTGGAAAAGCTCAGGGATGGGGGTAGTGCCTAACCCAGAGGACTGGGGTGACCTGCAAACTGGGGCCTGGAGGGAGCCTGGGGGGCAGGTGCAGAAACAGAGGGACATGGTGTTATCTCAAAATACCTTCCTCCAAGGCAGCATTAAAAGTTAGCTCAGAGGTGGCAACTGGTGATTAAAAGTACAAAGTGGGGGGGCACCTGGGTGGCTCCGTGGGTTAAAGTCTCTGCCTTCGGCTCAGGTCATGGTCCCAGGGTCCTGGGATCGAGCCCCACATCGGGCTCTCTGCTCCACAGGGAGCCTGCTTCCTCCTCTCTCTCTCTCTCTCTCTGCCTGCGTCTCTGCCTACTTGTGATCTCTGTCTGTCAAATAAATAAATAAATAAATAAATAAATCTTTATTTAAAAAAAAAAGTAAAAAGGGGGGAATAAAGCCTTTAATCCATTGCCATCACAGAAATTGAGATATTTTACTAAATCCGGATGTCTGGGTTCTCTCTTGAAAAATCAAAAGATGTGGCTATCCTGATCCCACACTCCAGGGGCGAATAGGTCAGGTTTCCAGCTCACAGCAGCCCCTGACGGGCCCTTGAGGCTTTTGGGTTTGTGACCCCTGCAGCCAGAGGCTACAGGAGTGTAGCTGGCGAGCACTAGGGGTAGAGCTCCGGTACAGCGGAGGAGGTTGCACACCCTCTCCCCGGGTTTCCCGCAGAGCCCAGCTCAGAAGTGGTTCCTCCCTGCCACATCTGTCCCTGGGGCTGGACGGGGACCCGAGGTGTGGCCCGCAGAGCGGTCCGCGGCGCACGGGCGCCCTCTTCTGGCCACATCAGGAGTACAGGTCTGAGCCAGGATGGGGCACCAAGGGCCTGGAGACCTGGGAAATTTCTGTTCTGTTCAGTGTTCAGTAGCTAACTCACGTTTCCTGGAGGGTTGCTGTGTGCTGAGGACTGTGAGAATCTCACTACACATAAAACTTCTGGTAAGCCTGTGGGGCGGATACAGAGAAGTTAAGGAGCCAGCCGAGGGCCACACAGTGGGCCGACAGATGAGCTGGGGCTGGCCCACCTGACTCCTGGCCCGGGCCCTGCACTGGGGTCCAGTGAAGTAGATATCATGAAAATCTCACCTCTACCCTCTCATTTCCACCTGTTCACCATTTACAAGCTTCATCCGAAGCTGCCAAAATCAGCCGAGCCCTCCACCCACTCAGCCGCCCACCCTGCTGCCCAAAGGTCATTTAGTGAGTTCATGGCAGAGGCGGCTGAGGCATCATAGGCCACGAGACACACAACCCCCCCGCCCCGACCCATTGTCAGTGGCCTGGAGAGGAAGGCCCAGCTCTGGGGAGTCATTCACATGCTTACTTAATGAGCTCTAACTTCAGTGAGGGAAAGAGGAATAACCATCAAATCAGATGGTTAGAGATTAGTGACTGCCAGGCATAAAACACAGTCGGTAATGTGGACAGAGAGGGATAGGGTCTGGGAAGGCCTCTCTGGAGAGGACACACAGGAGCTGCTGGCCCGGGCTGGGGAGCCAGCCACACGGAGAAGGGGGAGGGCACTCTAGGCTGGGTTTCTGTGTGGAGATGGGGGCACAGCTGAGAGCCCAGGACGCTGGCGGTGGCTTGGGCTGGGAAGGTAGTGGTGCATGTGAGAACTGGCTTCTGGAAGGAAGTTTCTTAGTGCACCCACTCCCTGGCTTGGGGTCTGTGCTTCTCCGAGCACCGCCAGGGGGCAGGGCACATCAGAACCCCGCCCCCGCCCGGCCCACACAGCCAGCCCCGGGTGGGGTCAGGAAGCTGGGCCGCTGGCCATGTGCCTGTCTTCATCCCTATTCACTTACAGGATGGGTGGACAGGCCTTGAGCAGGGACTGAAAAGGTCCCCAGCTGACCACAAGGGAAGGGTTTCCAATTTGACCTCCTTATACCACAGGGCCCTTGATGGCTGGTGAAGGGGGCCACCCATCACCAACCTGCCAAGTACACCAGACCCATTGGCTCATGCTTCAGATGACTGTCTCGGACAGTGAGAACTCCTTTATGTAAGACACTCTCAGAAATCAGTCGGAAAAAGGAACAAAGAGGACACGGGGGTGGGGGAGGAAAAAACAGGACTTTCCAGCTTGAGAAGACACAGCCTCACACATGCGAACATGCACATGAAACTACGGGACAGCCGCTCGGTTCCGAGATGGGAGGTGGGCGAGAACTGGCCCGTGCCAGGGAGCAGCCGGGGACCTCTCGGTATGATCGGAGAGGCCCACATTGTTGATGGAAGGCGGGGTGAGTTGATACGTCGTTGGGAGACAGCTTGAAAATGACAGAAAGTGCCCCTGTCCGTGGATGGAGAAGCCCACTCCCAGCACTGGGCTCCACAGATGGGCACCTGCACACACACACGCCTGTGCGCGCGCGCAAACACACACACACACACACACACACACACACACACACACCCATGCGTGCGCTAAAAACATCAGAGACACCTTTGTGTCCACCAGGGCCATGTCACCCGGGTGAGGGCACGCCGTGGACTGGGAGTTCAGAACTACACGGCTGTTTTCCCCGCTGCCGCCCCGTGGGGATCTTGAGAGGACCTGTTTGGAAGGAAACATCCAGGGGGAGAGCACGGGGGAGAGCGTAACCCAGTTACGCGAAACACAATGGTGGGGAGGAGCTACGGGGAGAGGATGAGGGAGCATGGGTCTGCACACGCGAACTGGACCTCAGAGGGACCCACAGACCAGGTGCTGGCCTGGAGAGGATGGGGTCAGACGCGGGAGAGAACCTCACTTCCTTTCTAGTCCCTGTTTGAAGTTCATTCTAGGCCCAGGTACTCTCTTTCGTTGAGATGGAAGTGGGAGTCTCCAGCTCAGGTGTGCGGAGTGTCCTTCACAGGGGATGCCATGTGCTGTCTGTCCTTTGCCACCAGCGCGGCCGCCTCCTCTGTCCTTATCACAATGGACAGTACACCGCTTTGCACCAACCGAACGCTTTCACACCTTAACACTTCTGGATTGGGACATTCCTTAGAAGCAGTAGGGTCTTTCAGAAAAAAAATATTTAATTATTTGACAGAGAGCGACAGAAAGAGTGCGCGTGCGTGTGCACAAGGAGGATGAGCAGAGAGAGGGAGAAGCAGGCGCCCCACTGAGCAGGGAGCCGGATGCGGGACTTGATCCCAGGACCCTGGGACCATGACCTGAGCCAAAGGCCAACACTTAACGACTATGCCACCCAGGCACCCCAATCAGTGGGGTCTTACACTTATACCTGACAGCACTTTTTCTTGGTGGGACATAAAATAATGGTACATCTCAGTGGACTGCATTGGACACAGTGAAACCTGGGTCTGTTTCCTGTGGGTCCTGCAGCAACTCTGATTTCTTAGAACCTTTCACCTGTACCACAAGTGGTGCTGCCCCTGTTCCAAGGACCCATGGTATGTCTGGGGGGGGCGGGCAAAGGTCACCATGATCTTGGGAGGGCCAAGGTGGAGCTGGTGACAGAGCCGTAGGTACGCAGAGCTCCCCCGTGGCCTGCCAGCTGTCTCGGAATTTTGTACTACACACGGAATAAAAAGGTCAACACACTAGTGTTGGGAGATTCCGCATAAAAGTTTGCATTCACAGTTTGTCTTGCCAATCAAGGAGCTGCCATTCACGGAGCCCACATCCCTGGCACGTGTACCTGTCCCCACCCGCCTGCGAGCCATCAGGCACATGCGTCAACTCCCCCGTGTGGCCTGTGCCTTCTTGTTCACAGTGAGACATCTGGTGGCCGCAGTGAGGTTGGCTCTAGCACTAAGACCTCTCTCCTCCAAGGTCACCTCCAGCCAATGTGAGGCGGCTTGGACTACAAGCATTAGCAGGTCACCTCGTCACCCCAAGAAAGCCTTCAAGGTACGTCCAGTGATCGTGTGCACAGCTCGGAACTGCGCAGTCTGCAGAGCCCCCGCCCGGCACAGGGGGACTCGCAGGCTGGAAAGAAGACCGGCTTTCACAAGCTCCCGTCCTTAGATTTCCTCCTCTGCTGAGAAAGGAAGGGGCAATCCCTAATGCTCTGTCCCAAGGGCTTCTGATGATGCAGTAACACAGAGCAGGCACAAGACAGGGAGGGAAAGAGGCTGAGTGTCCACTAGCTCCCTGGGGACCGGAAGGCAGCACAAAGGGCCAGAGGCCGAGCAGGGAGCCCGGATAACCGGGGTGGATGGAGCAGCAGCACACGGAGTCCGCGCCATTTACTGGACACCATCACAACTAAAGGCACCAGGGCCCCAGCGCTGCCCCTAACCAGAAGGCTCCAGGAACTTTCCCAGCCTGGCCGAGTGGAAGCTCAAGAGCCCTGCCCTCATCCCACGATCGAGGTCCAAGGTCACAGGTAGTAGAGACCCACCACAGTCTGCTGCTGGTGTTATCAGGGGCGTGCTTCCTCTCAGATCACTCTGAAGACCTCCATGCACCCCCACACCCTGCAGGTCTACACGGTGAAGAACACAAGGGTCTTCCCTCAAGAGCAAAGACCTGGCAGGCGCTGGGGCCTGGAGGCGTGTGAGTGGAGGCCACCGGAGAAGCAGCGTGCTCAGCCCCCCACATAAGTGCTGCTTCTCTGCCCTAAATTCAGGCCCGAAGTTGCAGACCACCTGTAAACCCACCAGCAACAGTGAGGGGCAAATCACATGGCTGGGGGGCATAACCACAGATCAGACTCCGTTATCACAATATGGATCTGGGCAAATTTCCACAAGCTCCGAGGTCAGTTCTGTCACACACCAAGAAGCTGAGAAGTGCACACTCTAGCATTTCAGTGGCTCGTTCGTCTCTCTGGAGGTCACACGCACAAGAGGGCTGCCACCTTTAGATTCAGCCCTGAATTTGCCTTGGGGGTTTTCCAGCAGCATTTTGAAATAATTCTAGAACCTCCCCTGTCCTTTTCCTCCCTCAGGGAAGGTAGGACTGAGTGCGGAGAAGCCACAGCTGGAGGGCAGGAATTCACTCCGGAGGCCTCCTAAGGACCCACCTGGCAGAATTTCGGGCAGTGCCTTCTCCGAGTGGCCTGGTAGAAGTAATCTGGCTGAACCCGGGCACCAGGTTCTGACATCTGAGCTGGCCCCAACAGCCACAAAAGAATGGCCTGGTTCCTGCCACAGGACACCAAGGTCATGCCTGCTGGCAGTTGGGACCACAGCAGAAGTTCAAATCCTGGATAAAAACAGCCACAGACACACGTCCACCCCGTACACAGGAGGCAGTAGATAAACTGTCCACTGTCAGGCAAAAATTTTGTCTCAAACACCAAAAATCCACGCGAAAGTCCTATTTTTCCCTTCCCAATAGACTCCTAAATCCAGCTCTAAGTAGGCACTAGAGCGGACTTAGTAGTTGGAGTCTACAAAGCTACTTAAAGCAAAGACACCCCCCCCACCCGCCCCACTTTGCGCCATCACCTCGCCGGATGGGGGTTGGCAAACTGTGGTGCAGGGGCCAAACCTGGCCCACTGACTGTGCACAGCCCCTTGGTGAAGAACTATTTTTACAGAGGAACATTTACAGCAGATTTGATAAACCAGGAATACTAACTTTGAATTCCAGTAAGCAAAAATGTTATCCTCTAAAGAAAGAATTCCATTCTTCTCATTGGTTGAGCTGTAACGTTACAAAAGAACTATACTCAGTTACTAGATTTTTGAATTCCATCAATAAACAATTTTGTGGAAATCCGTTTTCTCACTATATAAATATTTACACAGTACCTTCAGTTTTGCCTCTTGGCCCACAAAGCCCAAGTACTTACTGACTTAGGTCCTTGGAGGAAGGAGGTTTGCTGCCCCCTGGTTTAGGACATCAATTTGAACCCCAAAGCATCGAAGACATCAAATTCTGTTCCTTAATTATATGCCAAGAGGAAGAAGGGCACAGCTTCTTAAATATTAACGCACACTTTTTTTTTTATTATATTAAAATCAGGCAATGGTCTGACAATAAAAAGGCTGCATATGGAATACTGTTATGTTCAACTTTACTTACAGGATGTTAAATCCTTAGAACTAAGGTATCCCCCAGAAAAAGATTAATGGAAACATCGATTGCTTTTCAGACTTGATAGTTGCTGCTTCAAAAGGTGGTTTTATATAAACACTAAATTAAAAAAAAAAAAACCCTTTAGAACACAATGAATCGCTTTTATGTCGGTACGCGTCCGCATCTCAGCATTTAGTGGTCCTGAACAAAAAAGTGGAAAAATGCAGCTATTTGCCAGGAAGTCAAGCCCGCCAATTTCGGGGATCTGCTGTGCACACCGAGTTCTTTCTTAATCCCTGCTGAGGACCGTGAGAAGCAGCAGCACCAAAACCAAAGTATGCACCGAATTCAAGGTTCTTTTTTGTTCCAGTTGTCAGATTCCAAACTACACCCCAGTGGATGGTAAGATGACCACATGAGAACCCTGTTTAAAAATTCTTCAATTTTTAAAAGCAAAAGCAATTACAGGAAAAGAAAACAATTCATTCAGAGGGATCATGTGTGCTTACAAGTGTCTTCTGTGGCCTTTCTCCAAGTTTAACCACCAAGCACTTCGAGAGCTGGCAGGTCTGAGTACCCCTGGTGACTGTTCTTTTCACTTTATCAAAACCTGAGCTAAAAAACCACATCAGCTGACGATGGCAGCAGAGGGTGGCAGGGCTGAGGACCCAGTATTCATTCCCAGGCTGGTGGAGAGTGAGTACATATGGTTCCAAAACTAAACGAGGGAAGTCAGAGACTCTTTTCCAACCTTACCTGATGGCTTCTGGCCAAAGCAAGGAAGTGTCGTAAAGTGTTGGGTGGTGATGGTGCAAAAAAGGTCTTGAGGAGGAGGAAGGAAAAAAGCAGCACCCCTCGATTAAGGTGGGGGAGAAGATATGGGGAAAGCCCTGAATTCCTCACCAAAGGCCAATTTCAGAGGGGAGCAGAGGGGGTTACAATCTATGCTTCGGCCAAGGGTGGTCACGGGAAGTGGAGAAAGGATGATGGCTTGGAGGGGGGAGGGCATCATTTAAGACTTAAAAAAAAGAAACCAGGGGTGCAGCTGGAGCAGCCCCGCACACCTAGCAGTAGTCCCACAGGCTGCGACCTGAAACCTTGACACCTACTCTAGCAAGCCGCCCCAGGCTGGAGGGGCTATTGCCGGGAGGGAGGGAGGAGGGAGGGAGGCAGGAGGGAGGGAGGCAGGAGGAGGAGAAGGGGAGAAGGCAGAGACCTCAGGCCATGAAATCAGCAGCAAGGTGATTGTGTGATGTGTCTTTTCACAGTTGAGTTAGATGTGCCCCACCGGTTAGGATGGGAATCAATTTAAATATACTTTCTTGATCCCAGAAGTTCAACTATGTGGACAGTGGTTACACTTGACAGGATGATTTGTTATAGCACAACTTATATATTTCAAATGGACAAAAAATTAGTATCGTTTACAGTATCTTAAGATAAATTGCCTTTGAATGGGAGCTTCCTTTCCAGTACTTTGAGGTCTACAAGACGTATCTAGAAAATGTACTACTGTGGAAAATGACTGCTTAAATCGAATGGGGGAGGGGGGAGGGCCTGTGGTTTCTCTTTTTGATTAATTGCTGTAACACTGTCCTTCAGGCGGCTGAGGGAGTTTCATGTTTTCTTTAGACATCATTAGGCGCCGGAGCTCTTGCAGGACAACTTTGATGCTATATGAATTCTGCCATTTTGCTAGCACTGATATGGCTCTTGGGTCCACCTACAAAAAGGCAAACAAAAAACTGTCAGGCTCTCAAACAAACGAATCACTACAGGCTGGAGGAAAGCAGCAGATAGGATTCAACGCATTTTTCAAGTTGAACACGTCCATCACCTAATGGTATCTGACGGGCAGAATGAGCTGTGCGATGCCCTCCCCCCAGGTCAGTTTGTGTTTCCCTGTTTGTGTCCCAAACCCTCACTGTTTGGGAGAAGGAAAACAATGGTTAAGTAAAGCCACCCTCAGAGAAAAGGGCCCTGACACTCGGCAAGAGTCCAACTGGTTCTAAACAGTGACCTGCTCTCCTGGACGGGCTGCTGCCACTGCTCAGGGCTGGCCCCTTCACACCCAGGTGGTGGATACTACCGATGCACAGGGCAGTAAGGAGCAAAGGCAAGCGGTGGCCCAGATCCACACTCGTGACAAGGATCTGCCTCCGAGTCACACTCTCTCAAGTTAGTGCAGCAATTCCCAAAAGAAGTGTCCCAAAGCATGGGTCGAGTTCTGGGTTCAGGACTTTTGGTGGAACTCAGATGCAAGAAACAGTGAACACACAGCAACAAGGTTCATCTTTTTTCTTTCAAGTCTTCTCAATATCTCACAACAAAGGCTTAGCTCACGTGATGCTAATGTGTAAAACCCTTCAACGCTTGCTGATCCCCCCTCTGAATAAGACAGCAGGTCTCAAAGGCTCAAAGCCTTTGGCAAGAAACCTGTGGGGGAAGAACTGACTAACATCACTCTTGATTTTGTAGTATTTACTGTTGCCATTACTGCCTTCTTCGGACAACTGAGACTGCTTTTCCATTTATGGTAGTCAAAATAAATTTAAAAAGCAAGGCCATTAAAGGGGAAAAACCAGCCTATACCATAAATAAGGCTCAGGAAGTCCAAGTATGACCCTGGGCAGGACTCCGCACCTCTGTCCCTCAGGCCCCTCCTCCCCACCTCAGGAGGGCCCATCATGAAGACAGAAGGAGCTCCTATCTCAAGCGAGCAGCAGGGGGTTGGCCGGGAGTGATTGTGGCATAAAAGGATGATTTAAATACAGTTGGGGGACAGGCCCTCACCCTGAGTCTGCCTCTGTTCATACTGCAGTACATTTCAGCATCAAACAACCACAAAATACACAGGCTCAGGGCCACAGCGCCCCTGACGCTCAAGCACAAAGCATTTCTCAACCAGAGGGAACAAGCGTGGGCAGGAAAAACAACTTACCACTCCATTAGAACTATTAACTCCATTCATATTAATTTTTGTTACAAATCTTACAAAGGGGGGTGCTTCTGGGTATTTAGGTCCACATTCTATTTTAAGGCTGTATATTCGGTTTTCATAAATTGTCTGGAAAAAAAAGGCACAGAGACGTCAGGCAATTACAAACCATGAATTCAAAAAGGCAGATCTTTTGAAACCCCATTTCTCCCTGTCTGCAGAACTGGTGCATCTGCTTCCTTTGTACAGAGTCTACCCGTTCGTTACCTGTGAAGTTAGCAGGAACTAGTTCCCACACTAGTGTCTATGAACTCTTGGGGGATACAAAGACGATTTAAAACTGTATCACTGAAGTTTCAAGTTTAAGTCCAATCAGGTGGACTTGTTTTTGCATTAATTTCTCTACTTTGCAGACCTGTCTTGTGCTCTGGGCAATGGTGTGTAAGGGGCCCTCCTTACTCTGGGAAGCCACACCAAACGTTTACTCACGCCAAGGTCATCCGCCAATGCATTAACTAGCGCCAAGTGCAAAGCACAGGCCAGGTGGCTCTTTAGAAGAACTTCAATGTGAAACACAGGCAGGGGTGCGGGTGCACATGCGGGAGCCGCTTTCCCACCTCATCACTCTGGGGCCGTGTGCTGCACCATCTCCCCCCGCAGGCTTTACATCCACCTGCGAGGCCACAGGCATGTCGTGGGTGAGGTGGGGAGCCACGGATGCCAGGCCCGCAGAGGAAAAGACCGTCCTTCAAACGCCAACCGTGGCTCTGTCGAGAAACACCAGGAAGTCCAATCCCCCACGGCAATGAACCTTCTCCCTGTAACTTCCACCTGATGAGCAGCAATGTCACTAGCAGGGTGTTCCGTCCGCCTAGAGCACCCCGCCCCCACCTGAACTACCACACATCCATTAAGACGCAGTTCAAACATCACGTGCTCACATGTCACCCAGTTCAGCCATCATACGGGACAGGTGAGTCCACCGCTTTCTGTCCTATATGAAGCGGCTATGTTATTAGTTACATGTCTAAAGACCACCCTGAAAGGTGAGGTGTCTGATTAGTTTGGCCCCCTCGAAGGCAGAGGCCACGCACCCTCCAGTGGGTCCCGTTCTCGGGCACCAGTACTCCCGCTTTCCGCAGTGCCTCCTGCACAAGTAATGGCTCCCACGTAAACAGCGCCATCTAGCTGTCTTTGGGGGAATAAATTACAGAAGACACGACTGAAATCCTTGAAAACATTACGTCTAAACGGTGGTCTATGCCTAAGAAAAAGACAGGAACATATTTTAAGATTCAGAAGGCATTCATCCTTCACATCCACAAACCTTTCACATCCACTTAACAGGGACTCCAAACTGTGACAAATCTAAACTCAGTTTGGATTCCCACCCACCCTCAACCTGCTCTTCCTCTCTTCTTCCTTTATAAATGGCACCACCACCTAGCAGTTAGTTAAAGCAAAACACAGGAGCCAGTCACAACCCCCTTTTCTCTTATCCCCCACCTTCTAATCAAAAGAAGGTCTCAGCTTCCACCTCCAAGAGCGATCCCACACCCACCCATGTCCCTCCACCACGCCCCTCCCCTCAGTCACCCCAGGTCGCTGCTCTCGCTGCCCCCCTACATCTGTTCTCCACTACAGCAGCCTGACTGATCTCTCAATACCAAGAACTTGGGCGCCTGGGTGGCTCAGTGGGTTAAGCCATTGCCTTCGGCTCGGGTCGTGATCTCAGGGTCCTGGGATCGAGTCCCACATTGGGCTCTCTGCTCAGCAGGGAGCCTGCTTCCCTCTCTCTCTCTCTGCCTGCCTCTCTGCCTACTTGTGATCTCTCTCTGTCAAATAAATAAATAAAATCTTAAAAAAAAAAAAATACCAAGAACTTAACCCCTCCGATGGTGGCTAGTGACCCGAGAAGGAAGCCCACGTCCTTGGATCAGACCCTGCGCAGCCCTGCCTTCCTCTCTTTTCATTCTTCCTCCTCTCCATCTAGCCCCCAACTTCTCTCTACCGTGGGGCCCTGACACCAATTGCCGTTCTGTGTTCACCCCGCAGCTCTCTGGCTCAAGGACACCTTCTTCTCAGATGTCCTCCTGATCACCCACCTGAAGTCTCCTGTCAGACCTCCCCTGACAAACTGAGAACAAGGAGGGCAGAAGCCTCAACAGAATTGATTCTCAAATGTTCCTTGACTCACATATGGCTCTTCACTAGTTTATAAAATGAACAGTCTGTTGCAACTAAGGTGCTCCCTCGGAAGACCAAAATTCACTCAGTTAATACAAGAAGGAAGCGACAGGGATTTATGGAAAACATGATAAAAGGTCTATCCTCAGCATCTAGCACAGTCTCCATCAGCAACTCTGCACTTGGCCATATCTGCTGACTGCATGAATCTCAAGTTCATCCCTGGACATCCATCTTACATTCATGCTCAATGGTTTTGTCACATAATTCAGACAGAACTTCTTATATAAAATAGTCCCTGGGGGTATGGGCTTGTGGTAAATATCAAAATCAGTAAGTCTTTTTAAAAATATTCGATATCACATTTTGGAGGTTCTGATGCAGCAATGAATTCACCTGCCGGGATGTTCTGTGGCTTATCGGTCTCGAAAAAATTTCACTCATCATTCTAAGTTACAAAAGCATCAAAATGGTTAAGCATTAAGGTGAGCAGCTTGGTGACAGGATTCTGATTAGTATATATATTAAATCTTATTACTTTTGACACTATGAAGTCTAATTTTAAAATGTACCTCTATGACTAAGTTCTTAGAAAGCAAAAAGGAAATACTAAATTTCTGACCACTGATGTTCAATTGACAAATTCACAGGAACATAGTAAGAAATGCCTCAAGTCAAGCAAACATAAAGATACCTTAAGGATCATTAAAAAGGACAAAGCAGGACTTTTGTAGAAAGTGGGAAAATGGTTCTGGTTTTTTGTTTTGTTTGGTTTACTAGTGCTCCAGAGACCTGCTAAAAAGGTTTCCCCGAAGAAAGGAATTGTGCCTAGAGAAGAACAGCTAGAACATTCTGTGGATGAGGGACACTGCTCAAGATTCATTATTTGATCATGAAACACCGTCCACTTTGTTGACACGGCTAGAGCTTCATGGGGCAGTCTGGCAGCGCCTATCAAAATGTGAAACAGGCATGCTTAAATCAGAAAGGCTATTTCGAGGAACTTCCTACAGCAGACTTGTACTTCTGCATAAAAATGTGAAGCATTAAAAAAAAAAAAAGCATTGTTTGCAATAGCAAAAATAACTATAAACAATTTAAATGTCCACCTGCAAGGGGCTGACTGAGCAAACATGGCACATGCATAAAACTGGATACTTCGTAGCCTTTTCAAAGGCTGAGGCCCAGATACACACAGGGAAAGACCGACAAAGACCTACAAGACATGGGTCTTGGTACAACCAGCCAGTTGCAGAATATGAACAACCTATAAGAGCAGAGAGACACCCCCTTCTAACTGAGGCTATGAGAACGTGCACACACGATGTTTCATCCGCTGGACACTACAGGCCCGGAGCCTAACGATGACAATCACTTCCTGGGCCTAAAATATATACATGAGAGAATCCCAGCTGAATCATGATGAAAAACGTCAGATAAATTCCAATACAGACACTCTACAAAATACCTGACCAGTGTGCTTCAAAACTGTCAAAGGCAAGAAAAACCTGAAATTGTCACAGCCACAAAGAGCCCAGGATACGACAACAAAATATAATGTAGTATCCTGGATAGGATTCTGGAACAGAAAATAGACACAAGGTAAAAACTGAGAACATCTAAATCAGATACGGACTTTAGTTAATAGTAAGGCATTAATATGGGGCCACTGGTGACAAAGGTACTATCCCAATAGAAGATGCTAACTACACGGGAAACTGGGGGAGAGGTACACACGGAACTTTCCAGACTACCTTTCCATCTTTTCTAGAAATCTAAAAGTATTATGAAATAAACGTAGTTTTAAAATGTAGGATATGAGCAAAGGAAAAAAGGTACTGGTTGCAAAAACGAGAAAATCACAAACTCTCAGTATATAAAAAGGTGACTCAGGTCAACCAGATGACCGCTCCTCAAGCGACATCTTCCACAGGTGTGCGTAACTTAGGTGTGCTGTCCAAGGTTGGCACATGCTGTGTGAGAAGGAGGGATGAGCCCCTTAAAAAGTGAGAAAGTCTATATGGCTCTGGATGAAGACGGAAGAAAATGCACGGGAAGAGCCGTCCAGGAGGTGGACCCGATGCGGCTCACAGTCCACCTGGAGAGCAGGCATATGGCAGGCAGGGATAAGCCAGGACACGAGACACAGCACTAGGCATTTTAACAGCGAATTTAACATAGGGAATTGGTTAAACAGGTGTCACTGGGCTGAAAACACCCACTGCTGATGCCAGGGTGAAGGACCATTGCCAGAGTAGTGGGGAAAGAACAGGCAAACAAGCAGAAGCAAGTCCCTTCTCCTTGCCGCTCGGGCCCTCTGCTGTGTCCCTGACTGGAGGAACCTAATAGGGCACCAGCTGGCAAAGGAAAAATGTAGTTCACAGAGTCCTAGCCCTAGCATCCAACAGCAGAGCTGAGGAAGTTGGGTGTGGAGCTTAAGTGGGCTTCTGCAAAGCCCCCTCCAGTGACAAGACACAATTTTCCTCTGTACCGAGCCTCTCCCTCTTGCCACAGTCAGGGTATCCTGTTGAATGAGCTACCAGACCTGTCTTCAGGCAACATTAACTATTCATTTCTCCAAGTCAATGCTTGTGCCACTCAGAATGTTCTAGAACCTGACAACTAAATTGTCCAGTTAACCACCCAATCGTCATATAAAATTCAAAGGAGAAAGGAAGTACTTATTCCTTTCCATTTGCTTTCTGTTCCTGTCACGTCAGCCTGCATATGCCCCCTCATCTAGGCCATGAGAGCTGCTCTGGTTTCCAGCGTCTTTCAGTGTCCCCGACATTGTCACTGCCTCCTGGGACAGCTCCTCCCGGTGCTCGGCTCTGATGGCTGTGCCCCCCATGTCCTCCCAGCGCCAGGGCTAAGTTACTATTTCCTGCAGTGTTATCTCTGTGGTCCCACAGTGTGCCTGCCTGCTTTTTTAGTCCAACTTCCTATATTAAATTCTCTCTGTTGAAATACCTAGCATCGTTTCTCTTTTCCTAACACAAAGAGTTAAGGGGAACAGAGGGAACTTCTTACTTTACATACTCTGTATTGTTTGAGACTTTTTATGAGGATATATTCATGTACCAGACCTGCCACATAAAGCTGTTTAAACAGAAAGATCAAGATGCACTGACATGGAAAGACATCCACCATCTGTGAAGTGAAAAAAATGAAGGTGCAAAACATTGTGTATGGCAAGGTCTTATTTTTATTGCAAAGGCTATGTGCTTATGTTTATGTCCCCAAAGCAAAAGCCAGTAGAAACACACTCATTCTGTGGGGAGTATAATGAAATGGGGGAAGGATCACTTTCCTTTTACCTCACACATTCCTGTAATTATGTTTTGTTCTTAAGCATGCGTACAGTATTTTTAGATAAGTATGTGTAAAAACACACCCAGGCTCTAACTCACACCTAAAAACATTATCTTGGACAACCCAGAGACACAAATAGTGTTTCTCAACCAAGGCAATTTCTGCCTCAGTTTCTCCCTTGAGGGGTGTGGGAATTAGGAAACATCTGGAGACATTAATGACTGTCACAGCTTGAGGAGGGAGGTGCTACTGGCATCTGGTGAGCAGGGACCAGGGGTCTTGCAAATCCCACAATGCACAGGATGGCCCCACAACAAAGAATGATCCAGCTCAAGATGTCAGTGGTGCCAAAGCAGAGAAACTGGTCTGTAACCTGGCTCTTCTTAGCACCTCTGTGGTCAGAGCAGAAATAATCCACGTTATATGCTGCAGACAGCTGGATTTGCCTGGATTTTGCAAAGGGCACTTGGATGAGAAACTTAACTTTTAGGTTCGGAGAACCTGCCTTCTTAAAAAAAAAAAAAAATTTTTCAAAAACTAACACACATATGGTAAAAAATAAGTTTCCTTTCCACCCTCGTCCCAGCCAGCTAGATCCCTTCTGAAGGCAACTGTCGTCCCCAACTTCTTTCCTGTTCCCCCAAAAGTACTGTAAACACAAAGAAGCAGGAGTGTATGTATGACCCTCTTCTCCCCCACCCCCCAAACTCCGGGGGCAGCATTTCCTATACTGCTTTGTACCTTTTTTCACTTAAATATCATGGAAATCATTCCATTTCAGCACACATTAAGCTGTCTCTTTTCAGCAGCAAAACAGTACACACGATGGTCTCCTGAAAGACACTGACGTGGTTTCCGGTATTCCAAATGCACAAACAGGCATTTGGGCAACACATTAAAAAAAGCTGAGTAAATTCCGAAAATTGCTGGGTCACTTTTGGGATGGAGGATTTTCTTTTGAGTTATAGTTATACAAAAATCCAATAGGCAGATGAGTTACTAAGTGTTCTATTTAGATATTTTAATAATTATGTTGCTATTCCAGAGGCCCAGCATATGCCTTGTAGGCTAGTCGTTAAGCGGACTGGTCACAGGAAGCACCTAGAAGCAGACAGTTCTTTTTACGACTTTGTTTTTAACCTTGGGGAGCCAGAGCAAGCGTAACCACAAGGGTGAAAAACCAGTCAGCGGCAAGCACTGGTGAGGGTGTGGAGAAGCAGACACCCCCATGGACTGCTGGTGGAAATGGAAATGGTACAGGCGCTTGGGAAAACAGCCTGGCAGTTATTTAAAATGTTAAACATAAAGTTACCATATGATCCAGACGGTTCCACTCCTAGGTATACACCCAAGAGAAACGAAACCTTATGTCCACACAAAATCCTGCATACATATATTCACAGCAGCATTACTGATAATAGGCAAAAAAAGAAAAAAAAAAAAAAAAAAGGAAAACAAATCCAAATGTCTATCAGCTAGTTTATGGATGAAGAAAATACGGTCCGTCTAATCAATGGAATACTATTCAGCCGTAGAAAGGAATGAACAACTGGTAAATGCTAAGACATGTATGAACCTGAAAACAGTAAAAACTACCACAAAAGACCACATGTTGTGTGATTCCATTTATAGGAAATATCCAGAACAGACAGATTCATAGGGACAGAGAGTAAATGAGAGGTTGTCAAAGGTGAGGGAGTGGGATGAGGGACAGATTGGGAGTAACTGCCAATGGGGAAGGAGGTTTCTCTCTGAGGTAGTGAAAATGTTCTGAAATTAGTTACAGTTGCACAATTCTGAATATAATAAAATCCACTGAATGGTACACTTCATAAGTGCAATCTACAGTAAGTAAATTCTATAATACGTGAATTCCATCTCGGTGAAGCTACTACACACACACACACACAAAATACAACACATACATGTATGTGTGTGTATATATGCACATACATGTAAATATACAGAATGTATGGAGAGCCCCTTGCATACTGTGGCCACTCACTAAAAGGGAGAGCCTTGCAGAAAGAGTTAAAACAAAACTCAGGGTAATCCAAGGTGTTGTAGGTAGAACAGAGTATTTTCAATGGAGTTTGGTGTTTCATTTGTTTAAGCGTATGGTTCAGTGGTATTTAGTATTCACAGTGTTGTACACTGCTTCGTTCTTAATTTGTTAGAACCTGAACATCGATCTGCTAATGAACACATCTATTGAACAACTACCCCATGCTGTGTCATTTCCAGGTGCGAGGGAGAGTCAAGGGAAGAGGGTTCTCATCCTCAACCCACCTAACCCGTTCTTAGGCAGAGAAGAAAGGCAGTGAAGGAGGCCATCAGCAAACAGCAGGCTTTCAGAGACGGCAAGAAACGATCTCCATGAAGAAACACACTTTCTAGATCGAGTTTTCCCCAGTATTTAATAGATCCAGAAATCCTGGTTTTCAGAGATTTTTTTTTTAAAGATAAAGAAATGAATAAAAATAGTAAATTGGATTTTTTTTTAAAACCCAGAAAATAAAACCACAGGGTCAAAGATGATTCAAGAAGTAACATTAAACAGCAAAGCCAGTCATTCACCGTGAGTGTTTATGACGGTCCACGATGAACAGTAGATTTCCCTAACAGTTAATGAGCATGACCTTCCTCCTTGTTTCAGACGGCGCCACATCCCACTTGTCTACTGCCCCCGGAGCTGGTGCAGGGCCTGTGCACGCAGTGAAAAGAGTGCATGGCCGCCATCATCTTTAAGCACAAGCACACACAGGAGAGGTCCTGCTGCATTCGGGCAGAATCTCCCGTGGTCTGAAACAAGTGTCATATTATGGGAATCCATTTCCTTACTCCTACCTCATATTACTACTTAACATTCTGGGTAATTCTGTAATGGGAACAAATGAAAACTCAACGTCTAAACAGAAAAGAGATAATGCAGCATAAGGTTAAGAGCACAGGGTATGGAGTCTGAACCCCTTTGGGAATTATCAGGTACGTGACTTTGGGCAAGTGACTTGACTTCTCTGAGTCTGTCTCCTCACCTGTAAAATGGGATGCGACAGCACAACAGTAATACTAATGCCACTAACAACAGGTTCTCGAACAACGGGTTCTTGTGACAATTCAATGGCTTTTCTTGGGGGTTTTACTATGTACACTAAAAAGTTAGCTAGCGCTATGAAGTCTGGGAACCCTCACAGATCACGAAGCTCTAAAAGGGAGGTCCATCTTCTCCTCCCCGTTGTCTCTGTCTTCCATGCAAAGGCCTCTGGGTCTCGTGGTGCCTGCAGGAGGCCAGGGCCAACCAGGCAGGCAGCAAAAGCCTTTGCTGAACAGCTGATGAATTAGGACACGGGCGCGCGGCAGACCGGGAAACTGTGAATGAAAACCACAGCCATGCAGGCTTTCCGAAGTTCGTCTGGACACGGTCTTCGGAACGCTGGCTGTATCTGAAACCTGTTATTTGATAAGCCCACGAATTTGTTCTGAAGTGCACGTGAGGGTACGATGACCTCACAGCTCCCTGCCTCCACTGCCATGGAAATTCTCACTAGGAGTCTAAACAGGTTTTTGCTTACCATGTAGAGGGATTAAACAGCATCAGAGGAGGTTCAAATATATAAACTGAAACTGGTCAAAACAGAATAGCCACATTTCAGAAAATATACCATTGGTGAGTTTTTCCCGTGATAAGGCTAATATTTCTTAAAAGGAGGCACAGTGAATTTAAGACATTGACATTTATAGCCGTAGCTCGACGCTTACTCTTGGAGGCCCAATTATCATCCCTGTCCATCTTGTAAGTGTCATGTCTTCGTCATCTTCTAGACCCCAGCTAACTGTGCCATCTCCTACTCCTTTCTGGCCTTCTTCCAGTTCTTCCAACAGTCGAAAATTGCGAGGGACTTTTACTCCTAAAATAAATGGAAAGAAATTCAAGATACTAGCAACTCCAGGGGAACCTGTAAGCCTAGATCTAGCTGCTCGTTATTACTATGTGGAAATAAAGATACTGACATGCAAAAAAAACCTGGCTCAAAGTTGTCGTCCCGTAAACTTGCTTACAGAGCTTCCGGGACCGAGCAGCGTGCCCACGAGGAAGGGTTGTGGTTTTGTTTAAGGTGAAGTGACCAATAAGCCAAGCCTAGAAAGACCATGCCCCCTCCCCACCAGGTCCCGCAGCTTCGATAAACTTGACATCAAGAGCTTGTGTCAATACGTTGATCAATTTGGGTCCACAACAGATGAAAACCACCAACACCGGTATCATGAGTAGCAACCGCCTCAGAAGAGAAAAGGCTCCTGCTTTTGTTTCATTCTTATTACACGTTTTTGAGGCTAAGGGTGTGTGCATTTGTTGGAATGACGCTCAGACTACCTCAGGAGGAACAACCAGCCGCGATAGCCACATGAAATAAACACAGTATTCTCTTGATCAGCTAAGAGTCAACTGAAAGCGCCAAGGGTAACATTTTCAATTATTCAAGCCGTGGTTTCTCTCTTATGAAAAAGCCCAAAGAGAGCAGTTGGTTCTCTGATTTACTTGTTTCTAAAAATTCCAAAGCCTGGCAAGTAGCTCGTGGAAGAAATCACACAAACACATCTCACAGGTTCAAGCTACTATACCTGAGTTCAGATTAAGGCTTGAGCCATTTCTGGGTGTTTTCCAGAACAGAACCGAGGCACTGGGGACAGAGAGGGGACGAGGCTGTGGAAGGGCAGGGAGAGCAACTCTCTTCTTGTGCTTGGGCTCCAAGCAACCCTCCCAGGAACGTTCTCCCAGCCAGTCCTGTGGGCCTCTCTCTCCCCTCTTCCACCTGCCTCCCTGGCATTTGAACTATAACCTCTGGGGGGAAAAAACTCAAATTCAGACAAATTATACGCTCTCTTTTGCCTTGAATGCTGAGCCTCCGTCTGGCCAGACTCCCTGAGGTGAGCAGCACTTACCACATAGCCGTGGAGAAAAACTCACTGGAGGGACTGCAGACTGGGAGGTGGTTCCCAGGATCTATCAGTGTTTCCCAAGGTGGGGCTCCTGCTATTATTCATTCAACTGGAGTAAATACCAGAGCACCTGCTCTGTGTCGGGCACTTTTCTAGGCAACGGGGACTGACTAAGCAGTGAAAAAAACAAAAATGCCTGCCCCCAATGGAGCTTACATGCTAGTGGGGACATATAATCACAGAACAGTAATACAGATCAGAGAGGATGACAGCTGGTGGAGTTCTGGAGCAGGGAGCAGTAGGGGGAGGAGCTCCACCTTTAAACGGGGAGATCAAGGAAAGCCTTACTATGACCAGGTGTCCTGAGGTCCTGTCCCTAAACTGCGTGAAGGCGCATGACCTACGCAGAACTGAGGGGAGAGGCTTCCAATGAAGAAACAGCAAGCGCTCAGACCCGCAGGTAAGACCTTGACTGGAATGTCACAGAACAGCAAGATCCCAATTCGGCTAGCAGCGGGTCAGTGAGAGGGAGGAGCAGGGGATGGGTAAGGACTCCAATTACTGATCTGAGAAGACAGTGGGGTTCCGAACAGAGGAGTGGTGGGATCTGACTTGCTTTTTAAAAATAGGATCTCTCTGACTGCTGTGTACAGAGTGAGGTGAAGGGAGCTTCGGCCTACTGTAAAAATCCTGGCAAAAGAACATACTGGCTTGGGCTGGTGAAGGTGGTGAGTAGTACAATTCCAGATATTCGAGAGGTACACACCGTTAAGACTTGCGGCCAGACTGCCTGAGAAGCACGAAAGCAGAGCAGTCAACTACTCTGGCTTCCCGGCTTTTGTCTGAGCAAGTGGAAGGGTGGAGTTGCCAGTGGTAGTTACATGAGAGGATTTTAGGTGGCGATAACTGAACTTCACTTGACAGCTCTGTATTCATTTTTTAAAAAAAAAAGATTTTAATTATTTGACAAAGAGAGACACAGTGACAGAGGGAACACAAGCAGGGGGAGTGGGAGACAGAGAAGTAGGTTTCCTGCTGAGCAGGGAGCCCAATGTGGGGCTCGATCCCAGGACCCTGGGATCATGACCTGAACCGAAGGCAGAGGCTTTTTTCTTTTTTTTTGAAAGATTTTATTTATTTATTTGACAGACACAGACAAGTAAGCAGAGGCAGGGCCAGAGAGAAAGGAAGGGAAGCAGGATCCCTGCTGAGCAGAGATAGCCCCATGCGGGGCTTGATCCCAGAACCCTGGGATCATGAACTGAGCCGAAGGCAGAGGCTTTAACTCACTGAGCCACCCAGGTGCCCCTCTGTATTCATTTTTAAGAATAATTTAAGGTATCTACGGCCATACCATGCTGAACGCACCCGATCTTGTCTGATCTCGGAAGCTAAGCAGGGTCCGGCCATGGTTAGTACTTGGATGGGAAAATAATTTAAGGCCAAGTAATATTATACTAACTTCCCATGTACAATGATGGTATGGTAAAAAAAATTTCCTTTTAGCATAAATGTAAGCAAACGAGTCGGCTGACTGAAGGTAAGAGTAAATGACACGGACAGTACTTTAAAGGAAACAGAATAAACGGGAAAGCATACTTGAATGGCTCATTTGTAAAGCACTGGCATTTTTAATCTAAATAGTCAACTGGATTATTCGGCTATACTGGCTTGCGTTCCTCAGCAAAACCGAAACTAAAGGATGTTTGTGACGTTATAAGCAAAACACCAGACAATACAATGTCTTTTGTCCAGAGAGAGTTAACTCTGAATCTTTACTAATCCTAAGTAATCTGCCTGGGCAGCGGAGCAGGGAGGGGCATCACTGTGGAGAGCTGTGGCTATTACCACTGTTTCATGTATAAGCCTGCACTAACGGAAATGAGTACCGAAGGAACACGATCATACGGAGAGGAAGACTGATAAATGTCAGATGGTGAAACAGGTGAATTGTGTCCCTGCCCACTCATATGCTGAAGCCCTGACTGCTATCACCTCAGAATGTGACAGTATTTGGAAATAAGGCCTTTAAAGATGTGATTACGTTAAAATGAGACCACTGGGGCACCTGGTTGGCTCAGAAGGTAGAGCATGTGACTCTTGATCATGGGGTTGTGATTTCGAGCTCCATGTAGGAGGCGGAGTTTACTTACACACACACACACACATATATGTATTTTTAAAATCTCTTAAAAATATATAAACAAAAGGGGCTCCTGAGTGGCTCAGTTGGTTGACTGTCTGACTCTTAATTTTGGCTTGGGTCATGATCTTGGGGTCCTGGGATCGAGCGCTATGTCGGGCTCCTCGCTGGGTAGGGAGCGTGTTTGGGATTCTCTCTCCCTCTGACCACCCCCCCAACCCCAACCCCGTGCGTATACTTTCTAAAACAAACAAAACAATACATACACATAAATGAAAAATAAAATGGAGTCCATTAGGATGAGCCCTAATCCAATCTGAATGGTGTCCAAGGATAAGAGGAAATTTAGACAAAGAAACAATGGATGCAAGAGTGCACGGAGACAGAGTGTGTGAGGACACAGGAGGAGGGCAGTCCTCCGCAAGCGAAGGGAAGAAATAAACCTGTTGACACCTTGAGCTTGGACTTCTAGCCTCCAGAGCCATGAGCACATAAATTCCTGTTGTGTAATCCACCCAGTGTGTGGTACTGTTACGGCAGCCCTAGGAAACTAATGCAGATGCTAGGTGACATTTTAAGCAGCTTAACAAAGTTGAAAAGGTTAGAGACCGAGAAGGTAACAGTGGTTATCTCTAGGTGCAAGGATTATGGGTGATTCCAACCCCTTTCCTATATTTTCTTTTTAAAATCATTTTATTTTTTTCAGCATGATAAGTGTACTCTTTAATCCCGATCCCCTATCTTTTCTGTATTTTCTGATTTCTTTTACCATGATCTCATTATGTGCAAAACAAAACACTCAGGAAATATGCCAACTATACTCTAGACAAGGTCCTATGTCTGGGCTTTCACACTGACTGTTCCCTCTGCCTGGGACACGCTTCCCCCAGATACCTATCAAGCTCCCTTACCTTCTCAGGCCCTCATTCATATGAATAGGAATCTGACTTAATGGTGTTTTTTTTTTTTTTTTTTAAAGATTTTATTTATTTACTTGACAGAGAAAGAGAGATCACAAGTAGGCAGAGAGTCAGGCAGAGAGAGAGGAGGAAGCAGGCTTCCCGCTGAGCAGAGAGCCCGATGCGGAGCTGGATCCCAGGACCCCGAGATCACGACCTGAGCCGAAGGCAGTGACTTAATCCACTGAGCCATCCAGGCACCCCGACTTAATGGTTTTTTAAGTGACTAGTTTTAAGTAAGTGGTCCATATTTTTTAATATTATTAAAACCTGTTCAAGACAAATGCACAATGGCAAAGTATAACAGTTACCATAGCTGAGCCCTCTGAACAGAAGCTGTGTGTGTGACTTCTATTTCAAGCTGCTCTTTTTGGAAAGATGAAAAATGTGCCTTCTTGTGTCAGTTATTTAAATCAGGCTGGATTAACTATTCCTGATAAGACTACCTCTCTTGTAAACTTAAGCAAAATGTTGAGGCTGGAAATATTACCTCTTCATTAACAAGCAGATCTGATACGGGAATCCTAATCCAAAGATCACAAGCTCATTGTATTAGTTTCAAATAGTAAATTCAAGTTATATTCTTCTGATGTTTGATTTCTACTTGTGAAACAGGGAAAAAATATTCTATTATTTAATTCTGTACTTCCAACAGTCATTCTACCGGATTAGACATTCAGTTAAAGCCCATGTACACAACTGAACCAAAGAAATAAAGGGTTCCACTTATTTTAGGTTCGCATTTGGAACAATTGCAGAGCACCACACAGGACAAAGCAATGCACAGTTCTCGCAGTACTGACATTATAGGATCATTAAATTTGATTCAAGTTATAAAACAGGATTCAGAAACAGTTTAAGGGGTGCGTGGGTGGTTCAGTTGGTTAAGCATCCAACTCGATCTCAGCTCAGGTCTGATCTCAGGGTCATGAGCTCAAGCCCAGTGTTGGGCCCCATGCTGGGCATGGAGCCTATTTAAAGAAAAAAAAAGTTAAAAAAAATCAAAAGCTCTGGAATGGCTAATTATCTATTAGGTTGTCAAAAAACATTCCAAGTGGGAGTTGGAACATACATATAAATATTAGAATAATTGTACCATATACTGATGAATTACAATAAGCATTCATTCCATTTGACCAGCAGTTCTCAAGTTTTTCTGGTCTTAAGACCCCTTTATACTCTCTTAAAAATTACTGAAGACTTCAAAGAGCCTTTGTCTATGTGGGTTATAGCTATTGATACTTGCGGAATCAGAAGTCAAAACTGAACAAATTTAAAAAATATTTAATTCATTTAAAACTAACTACAACAGGGGCGCCTGGGTGGCTCAGTGGGTTAAGCCTCTGCCTTCAGCTCAGGTCATGGTCTCAGGGTCCTGGGATCGAGCCCCGCATCGGGCTCTCTGCTCAGCAGGGAGCCTGTTTTCCTTCTCTCTCTGCCTGCCTCTCTGCCTACTTGTGATCTTTCTCTGTGTCAAATAAATAAATAAAATCTTAAAAAAATAAAAACAAATAAATGTTTAAAAAAAAACCACGACAACAAATCATCATGTGTTCAGATAAATAACCTATTTTATGAGATAACTAGTTTCCAAAGAACAAAAGAAAATTAGTGAGAAGAGTAGGACAGCTTTACAAATTTTCTTTAATGTCTGGCTTAAAATAGGGAGTGTTAAGAACCGAGGTAAACTGGAGAATATATGTCCTGTTCAAAGGGGACAGTCAGGGGTGCCTGGGTGGCTCAGTGGGTTAAGCCTCTGCCTTCGGCTCAGGTCATGATCTCAGGGTCCTGGGATCGAGTCCCGCATCAGGCTCTCTGTTTGGCGGAGAGCCTGCTTTCCCCTCTCTCTCTCTGCCTGCTTGTGATCTCTCTCTCTCTGTCAAATAAACAAAATCTTAAAAAAAAAAAAAATAATAATTAAATAAAGGCGACAGTCATTCCTTTGGTCTGACCAAGTATCTGTGGGTCAAGTTCTGCTTATGAACCATCACTACGTGTGGGGACACCTAATTGTTCTCAAGAATCTCTCTGATCCCTAACATCCTAGATTTAGCTCAGAGAGTTCTTAAAAACTTTTTTGTCAGAAGGGTAAGATTGATAACCACTATGCTAATCTGGCATGGGGTGGTTAAGTACTCTGTTAACCTTTATTTAGCTAAATACTGAAGAATTTAAGTCCACAAACTCAACAGCTGGGAACTATCACTCTGAATTCATTTTTACTAAGACATAAACTTTTTTTTAAAGATTTTATTTATTTATTTGAGAGAGAGAGAGTGAGCATGAGAAGGGGGAGGGTCAGAGGGAGAAGCAGACTCCCTGGCAAGCAGGGAGCCTGATGCGGGACTCGATCCTAGGACTCCAGGATCATGACCTAAGCCAAAGGCAGTCGCTTAACCAACTGAGCCACCCAGGCGCCCCTAAGACATAAACTTTTATTTTCACTCAAAAACTGACTAAAAGCAGAGTTTGGAGAATAAGAACAGCTAGCAGAAATCAGGAATTATAAAATTATGGAGTGGTTCATTCAGTTTGTTCTGATATTTACACAGGAGTGGCTAATGAGCACCTAGTTAAGTGGTTTACTGAACTCTATTTGGTAAGGCACTATTCTGGGGTTAACCATGTTTAATGTGTGTAAAACTGAGCTCACGCCACACTTCTGAGCAAAAAAATCCACACGTTTCAGGCCTGCAAATAAAGTTTGCTAGGAGGGGTGACCACCTGGGCAACTAGTCAGTTAAGCGTCTGCCCTTGGCTCAGGTTGTGATCCCAAGATCCTGGGACTGAGCCCTAATTCAGGCTTCCTGCTCAGTGGGGAGCTGACTTCTCCCCCCCCTCCACTGTTCTCTCTCTCTCTCTCTCTCAAATAAATAAATAAGATCTTTAAAAGAAAAAAAAGTTTGCTAGGCTTTTTACCTGCTTGTCAACATTATCCTATAAATTTGTCGGTAGCATAAACGTTTACAACTTCTTTCTGTGCAATAATACCCAACACTTATCCAATACCATGCTAGACCTTCGAGGGGCTGGGAAAGAAACAAAAACAGAAGTCTCACAGCTGAAGTATAAAGTCTCACTATGAAAACAAAATACACACGCAAAAAGGTATACCATACAACGCTCAGTAAAACAGAACAGTCTCAGAACTGGATGACAGAAATACAGCCTATCACAAGGCTATGAAAGGGTCCAGGACCCCTCTGAATTTGATGAAAGCTGGAAGTGGGGCCTTGCTACCAAGAGGGACCAGACTTTATCCCTAGGGTCACTATGCTCTAAGTAGGCCAAGAGATGAGGTGAATGTCCTGCGCAATGCTCAGGGTGGGCAGGGAAGGAGAGGCCAGGTTAGGAGTATGCAACCAGCGATGTCTCAGGATGCAAAGCCAGAAGCATCTGCTTAGAGCAAATATTATGGCAGAACATCTCATCAAGGCGCCAGGCGGTGGGAAACTGAAGGAACGTTAAGAGGGGTGCCTGGCTTAGTTGGTTAAGTGTCTGCCTTCGGCTCAGGTCATGATCCCAGGATCCTGGGATTGAGCCCCACGTCTGGGTCCCTGCTCTGTGGGGAGCCTGCTTCTCCCTCTCCCCCTGCCTGAGGTTCCCTCGGCTTGTGCGCACTCCTGCTCTCTCTGTCAAAAAAAAAAAAAAAAAAAAAAGGAATGAATGTTAAGAGACTTAAGGCAGCACATATCAATTTGCATGACCGTGGCAGTGGTTCCCATTCTTAGGATGTGAGAAAAAAACTGCTGGCCTGTACACAGCAGGCTTAACATAAGTATTTGTTGAAAAACCCCAAATTGGAGGTAGGGGGAGAGGATAAAAAGGTATGCAAACTCCATTTTATAAAAAAAATAAGCACAGGGGTGCCTGAGTGGCTCAATCAGTTAAGTGCCTGACTCTCGGGAGCCTGCTTAAGATTCCCTCTCTCTCTCTCTCATTCTCTCTCTCTCACTCTGCCCTTCCCCCCCCCCAAAAAAACAGGACAAGGTCACCCATGCTTCTTTGTATGGAATAATGATCTTTACATGTCACAAACACACAGTCATGAGGACACCCACCTGGTCTACCATTCCATTATTTAAAGATTCTATTTTTAAATAATCTCTATACCCAGCGTTAAGGCTTGAACTTGCAAACCCAAGATTAAGAGTTGCTCGCTGTACCGGCTGAGCCAGCCAGGTGCCCCATTATAATTCCAATTTTCAAATGCTCGTCAGAGCAATGGCTAAGTTATCTCCCACACAAAACAATCAGAGTGCATGCTAGAGAAAATTCTATAATCTCTCCACAAAGGATTAAGAGGAAGACCTGGGAATCAAGTCCCAGCTCCACAGTCTCCTAGCAATCTAGCTGTGTGACTCTACCAGCTACCTCGAGGCTCAGGGAAACAGGGATGCCATCACTCCCTGACGCTATACGTGTCAAGAAGAACTGGCGAGATGAAACCTGTAAAGCGCTGTGTGTAATTCCTGGCAGAATAAATTTTCTATCGCATCACTTTCATTAGCACATTGTATCATCCATCATAAAATAAAACCCCCATCCCCTCGCCTGATCCCATAATCTCCCCAGCTACCATCTCATTTCTTTGTTCCTTCTTAGCAAAAAACCTCAAAGGGTTTTTTCTTGTCTGCCATTCTGCACCTTACCTGCACCTGTCCCAATCATCCTTTCTGTCTAGTCACTCACCAAAACTGCTCTGGTCAGGGGCACGAGCGGACCCTCTAGCAAAATCCTGGGGCAGATTTTCAGCCCCAATTCCCACTTCCTAGCGCTCCAGTGGCAATTTCAGGGGCTTCTCTGAGCCTCAGATTCTCTTTCTATCTCACTGACTCTTTCGTCTCACCTCTCTAACCTCCAAATACTGACTGCCTGGCCTCAGGGCATAGCCCCCAGACCTTCCCCTTTCTGTCTCTTCCATTCCCCCATCCCCAGGCTATTTTACCAAAACCAAGGAGGCCGGTGGTGACTTTACAATTTACATTTCCAATTAACTGCCTCCCTGACCTCTCAGTTTAGATGCCTACAACCTAAAACACTTCCAAACAGAACCCTGTATTCCTCAAAACAACAACAACAAAACAAAACAAAACAAAAACTCCCAAAACCACCCACTCCTCTATCTCAGTATATATGGCACAAACATTTACCGGATTGCTCTGGTCAAGTACCTTGGGGTCAAGATGAGAAATCTTTCCCTTACCCCCCCATACTCAGTCCATTTCCAAATACATTCCAAATATGGTCATTTTTGCCATGTCCACTGTGATCCCTGTAGTCCGTGCCCCCCTCAGCATCCTAACTGGTTGCCCAGCCTACTGGCCTATACCTACAGTCTCGTCTCTGCGGTGAGTTTTTTTTTTTTTTAAAGATTTTTTTTTTTAATTTATTCATTTGACAGATAGAGATCACAAGTAGGCAGAAAGACAGGCAGAGAGAGAGGAGGAAGCAGGCTCCCCGCTGAGTAGAGAGCCCGATGCGGGGCTCGATCCCAGTACCCTGGGATCATGACCTGAGCCGAAGGCAGAGGCTTTAACCCACTGAGCCACCCAGGCGCCCCTGCGGTGAGCTTTTTAAAGTAAGTTTGCTCCTGTCACTCACCCAACCCTCCACTGGCCCACCCAGCACACACTGGAGCAACACCCGCATCTCCAGCCTTTCCTGTCACCCACTCCCTTGCTCCTTGTCCTCCCTCGGCCATCCTCCCTTCTTTCAGTTCCCACATGAACTGGCAACCTCACTTTCTGCCTCCCCTGGGATTCTCTGGATGGCCGGTGGGGTGGTTCTCTTACTCCTCACTAAGGCTGGACTTCCCATTCCCTTATCTTGCTTTGCTTTTCTTCACCGCATTGGCTACCACTTGACATTTTTAATATGTTCATTTCTAATTATTAGTGGTCTATTGTCTCTCCCATCTGAACATAAATAAGCTCCATGAGAGGGAAACTCCGTTTCTTCTGTTCACTGCCAAAGCTTCAACCCCGCGAGGAACGCTTTGCCAGCCTCTGTGCTCAAGTGCTTGCAGACTGAATGAACGGGTGGCTGGGTGTCAGCGAGGGATCTTATTTCGGAATGAATAACACTCCATGTCACAGAATTCTAATTCTGGTTTATTTCTGAAAATACAGCATGGAAACATTCATAGCACTATTAAAAGAAAGCCATAGTGTTAGAAAGATTATGGAAGTATGGATTAAGTAGCTGAAGGAAAGTTATACACTGAATTCTGAATGATCTTGGGAAGAAGCAGAAATCTTAATTTAGAAGCCAGGCAAAGTTCTTCTTGGAGCGCTCCTCCCCCACATCCCTTTACCCTCACGCAATGTCTGTGCTGGACCTTTTATTTTTTCTTTACATTTTATTTTCTTTCGTTTTTATTGTCTGACTCACTCTCAGAGCTTCTCGAGCTAGAGCTGTGACTCATTCAATCCTGCCTCCCCAGAATCTGGTGTGTTACCTGGCATACAATGGTGCTCAATAAATGTTTCCTGACAGGAGACACAGCACTAGCTCTTCCTTTCCTACTGTAAACTCTAACATGGTCTACTGTGGCCAAAACACTGAACACTGATACCAAGTAACTGAGAAACCTCATGTCTTTTATTTTGAGATCATTAAAAACTGATAACTAATTTTATTTTTTAGTCAAGTATGATAGAGACTTTTAGGGAAATCTACATTTTTTTAAATGACGGAAAACTGTTTTTTTTTTTTTTTAATCTAAATCACACAAGCCAAAGGATTTTTCACTACAAGATGACCTTTGTTTCATGAAATATATGTGAAAGCATGTTACTGATATTCTACACCGTTTAGAAACTATATACAAAGTTAATACATCAATATTTTCTACAAAGCAAGTGCATTTAACTCCACATGGTCTGACTACACCCTAGTGCTAGAACTTCAAGGGCTATCCAGGGACACAAATCCAAATACTGGTGGAGTTCTGGGGCGCCTGGGGCTGGCTCAGTAGGAGGACTGTGTGACTCTTGACCTTGGGGTTACAAATACGAGCCTGACACCGGGTGCAGTGATTACTTAAAAATAAAAAATCTTTTAAAAAATATGTATTACTGGAGTTCAGAGATCCTATAGACCTTGTATCAGTTACAAGTTAGGACTTCATCCCATCCTGAATGGAGAGTATAAGCTGAAAATGATGATACATTAATTTTAACAAAAGATCTCCGTGAATATACTTAAAAATTAAATCCACACATGTCAAAGAACAGAAGCGTAATAGGTCAGAAAAACTTAAGAATACTCCTTGTATGTTTAGTTCCTATGGCACTTTAATCCACTGAATCAACCTCAATATTTGTGTGTGAATCTTACACCAAAGGCAGCTAGAGAAGCAGCTTCAAGGGACAATACAGAGGATGGAGAAACGAACTCTTGTTAATCTTGGTAAACTATTAAAAATTTAACGATGGAAATGTTAAGATAACTTCACCAAGGTGCTAAGATATCACAGTAGTCCAATATTTTTTAAAAGAAAATATTCGTCCTGTGTAATTTCAGAATTCTTTCCAGAAAGATTTTTCCTGGATCTGTGTCAGCATCAAGAGTTAGCCAGTTACTCTCCTGGCTAAGTATAAGCTGAAAAGTCAGCAGCTGCAGGATATTACAAAGAAAATATGACAACCAGGTTGAAAAAGCATGAATATTTGATAGGGTTTTACACCATGTCATAATAAAACACTTAATGCAGTAATTGGAGACACAGCAACACAGTAAAGTATTTGTGGTACAAAATGGATGTGAAGCCCTTTAAAACACCTTTTGGGAAAGTCATAGCCACAAAGCAGCAGCTCCTATAGCACCCCATCCTGGAAAACCCTGGCCTGGCTGAGCCTCACAGGTTTTCTCCTGAAAAGAAAGTTGCAGTTAAAACTGGTCTGGTTGCCCATTTAAGGAAGACTGTGAACTAGGAGTCTGGTGCTACTCCTGTTTTGGAAAATAAGGAGGCCTGGACCGTGATACACCAGCTTCAATGTTTCTGAAAAGTAGCTATAAAGTCAGGGGCAGGTAACTTTTCTTCCTGAGCAACTGCCAAGGGCAGTCTGGCTGCATAGTTAGTGCCTGCCCAGAGAAGCAGAATTGTTCTCTCCTCTAAAGCAATCATCCTCCAAGTATGGTCCCCACACTTGCAGCCTACACATCCCCTGAGAACTTACTAGAAATGTAAATTCGCATGCCCCATCCCAGAACACCACAACACACTACACAACTACAGATCTTGGAACCCTAAGGGTGAAACCCAGCGACTGAGCAAGCAATCCTAGAGATTCAGACACTAGTTTAAGAGCTGCTGATCTAGGGGAAGAGCGGCAATCTGTCTTTACAGCCCAGACGATGGGACAACAAAGAGCTGGTGACAAAATGTGAGATGCTGGGTTTCTCTGACACTAGGGTGACCAAGGACAAGGACCAGATTTTCTCTGACAGGGGCAGAGACAAAGAATAAGATGTGGGAACTGGTATCAGGACAGTTAGGGAAGGAGAGGACAGAGTTAAGTCTAGCTAAAGTCCCTCTAGAAAAACCAACTAGTCAGGACAAGAGCTTTCCTTATTGAAAGGCTGAAGAGTCACTCTTGCTTCTGCCTTATCAGATACATTGTTTCTCCAAATATGTCAAATTTATATATTTGGCTACATCAAGGTGAGACCTTGGATTAATTCACTGCAAAAGTCAACAGATATTTACAGAGCAGGTCAGGGACTGTGCTGGGTGCTACCACATAGTAGTGGAGAACAGGAAAAAATCCCGCCCTTGTGGAAAAGGACAGAAAATACGCAAGAGAGCAAATAAGAAAGCTTCAGATAAGGCGAGTGCTTTAGAAGAGAACAGAATAGAGATGTGATAATGACTGAGAAGACTATATTGAATGGGGTGGTCAGGGATGTCCCTTCTGCAGAGCAGAGACCTGAAGAACGGGAGGCAGATCATTCCCAAAGGGGTTAGAGCAGGAGCAGAGGTGTGCGAGATACCACGTGAGGTCAGGGGGCAGGCCCCAGAGGGCCTTCAGGGCCCCAGAGAAGAGAATGATCTGATTCAAAGTGCAAGGAGATTTGATTCTAAGGGCTTTCTGCAGTGGAGGGGCAGTTTCTGTTTTCAGTCTGCAAAACATCATTGTGCTTCCTCTAGAGAATGAACTGGAAAAGGGTAAGACTGGAAGCTGGCTTCTGCAGTCTTTCAGAGAGATGGTTCTGGTCCAGCAGGAATGACACTAGTGGAGATGCAAAGGAGGACTTAGCATCTTTTGCTGGGTTTTACCTATCAGACTTGTGATGGATGGATGTGAGGATGAGGAAATGACCCTATCTAAGCACCTCGACTACCCACCTGTATAAGAACTAATTGGCCAAGTCGGAAATGTCGACAGACCTGCCAGAGGCTGAAGGAAGGTGAGATGCCTGGCTGGAGAGAAGGCAGTGGGGGCTGGAAGAATGATAATGTGGCCAAGAGCACATGCCCTGGGGCAGAACTGTGCTGCACCCTAGCTCCACAAGTCACCGGGGTCTGTGCCTCAGTTTCTCAACTTCACGGCAGGTACCTGTCTCCAAGCACTGCTGTGAAGGGCGGGATCACTGAATTGAGTTGAATACACTGACTAGCGCATAGTAGGCCCTAGAAGTACACTTTAAAAACAAGTCTGGGGGTGCCTGGGTGGCTCAGTCAGCTGGGTTTCCAACTCCTGATTTCAGCTCAGATAGTGATCTCTGGGATGTGAGATCAGGCCCACATCAGGCTCTGTGCTGGGCGTGGAGGCTGCTTAGGATTCCTTCTCTCCCTCTGCCCTTCTCCACCCTCTTAAAAAAAAAAAAAAAAGTCTGACGAGCTTGCACGTAAACGAAGATAAGGCCCTACTCCGTAAATGACAGGAGGGGCCCCAAGCCTAGCGAGTACTGACTTCCTTACAAATGGACTTCACTATCACTGGACAGCAGGTTACCCAGAATGAGACAAACAGTGGCCAGGGCTGCTATAAAAAGGGTCCCTGTGGCAGCTGGCAGACTCCTCTCATTAAAGCCCTTTCTCTCACCAAGATTAAACACTGCAATACCTACGAAGAACCAATCCCAAAAATCCATGCCTTTTCAGTTCTTTCCTAAGGCGCTGGAGCAGGCTGGAGAGGGAGCTGGAGCCAGACCCCCTGGGCTCTAGTCCGAGTGCCGCCACTCAGCCACCCATCTCCCTCAGTAATACTGTGGGGACAAAACTGACTCTGGTTAGCTCACTGGGTTGTGGGGAGTTGGATGAGATGACTAAACAGGTCAGTCAAATTACCGGGAAACTTCACAGTGTTTACTTCACCAAATATACTGCTCTGTACTTCACTGGGGCCTTTCAGAATCAAACAGAGGATTCCTGACTTTACATTTTGTATTCCACTTTTATCAAAGTACTGTGGCTACAATTCAGGTGAGAGAGAAGGGGTGGGAGAAAGAGAATGCGGTGGAGTGAAAAGCATGGTTTGAAAGCTACCACGAAGGGGAAAATCAAAATCATCAAAATGAACCTTAGGAATCCCTGAAGAGGGCAACAGGTGGTACGGACCGACCTCCGTCCCCGGAGCTGGCGGCTCTAGCGGAGCACTGAGTAGGAGGCAGCTCTCCGGCACGGAGGCCCACGTTGTACAAAAGGCAGCTGGCTACAATCAGCAAAAGACACTCACATGGTGAGACACACAGGAACAAGACCAACTTCCCAGACTATAGGTTCTCATCACTGGTCTCCAGCTCTCTGGAACACCCTTAAATGGAATGGAAAACTGCTGAAACTCCACTGCAGCAGGTTCAATTTGCACGTGCCGAATGTGGACACGAGGCCACTCCAGTGAATGCAAATTTAAAGTCAGGCCCAGTCAGGGCGGCTTCTTATGGCACTCAGGTCTCTGGTTAACTGTCAGGGAAGCCTGTGGGGTGCTGGGAGAGGGGAAGGGCCTGGCAACCAAGGGCTTGAGGTCCTGCAATCCTGGCCAAGGCGGGAGGAAGTTACCCATCACAGCACCAGCATCCTGATGGATTCTCGTGGGCTTCTCCCAGTCCACTCTCTAGGGATCTATGCAGAGTTCATGCACTGCAGAACCAAGGGAGGTGGCAAGGTGTTGTACCCAAGTGTTGAAAGTAGTGACCATTTAAAACCAACAACAACAAAAAACCCCAACAACAACTAAGGCCAACCCTTTATAGGAATTCAGACTTCAGAGCTGTTTCCTGGCAACTAGGGGCACAGGTTAAGAAAGTGGTTTGCTCTAAACCTGACTAAGAAAGGCTTCAGGGTCCCTGACCAACCTGAAAGACTCCTCAGGGTTAGAAAGCAGAGGCTTGAATATTCGTTTCGATTTAACCCAATTAAGGCCCTTCCGCTTCCACTCTAGGCACTCTGCACTCCTTTACTACACAGGGGCACAGGTCAGATCCGCTCACTCCCCTCTTTTTCTCTCTTTCTTTTTTTTTAAGTAGCTTCATGCCCAACACGGGCTCACACTCACAACCCTGAGTTTGAGTGTGGCAGGCTCTACCAACTGAGCCAGCCAGGCACCTTGTCATTCCCCTGTCATTTTCAGACTCATTCATTCAGTAAATATTTAGAATGCCTACTTCATACCAGCGAACTTGATGGCTTCCCTTCACACTTAATAAAATCCAAAGCCGTATCTCCCTACCTCATCTCCTTAACAAGCCTCTCGTGCACAGTAAGGACTTTAATCTGTTCTTTCAACACACTGAGCTTGGTCCTGCCACAGGCCTTTGCACTCACTGTCCCTACCTCCCCTGCCTATGATACACACTGCAAGTTTGGCTCCTTCCATCATTTACACCAGTTCAAATGCCATCTTCTCAGAGAAGCCTTCCCTGATCACCACTCCACACACTCTTTATCACATCACACAAATTTCTTCATAGCACTAATTTCTACCTGAAATTGGCTTAATGATTTACTCCTTTAATGGCTTTCTTACTGACTAGAATGTAAGCTCCTCAAGGACAGGGGCTATGTCCATCTTGTCCACTATTTGCCATGGGACAAAACAAGCCCTCAATAAATATCTGTTGAATAAACAAAGGACTTTCTGGAAGCCCACTATTTAGAGAGCACCTTAAAGCCGGTTCTATGTTATCTAAACCATGCCAAGTGCTCTTGACACTAGACAGCAGCTGATGGCGTTTTATCTGATCACATTAGCATTTATGAAGCACTCATCCATTGGCAGGGCTTCAAGAAGTTAGAATTAAGTAGCTGTTACAACAGATTGTAGGCAGCCAATCTCAAGTGATTGCAAACAGGCTGAGTTGCAGTATGACCATAATGCTGGCTGCCACAGGCACACTGTACCCTCACTTCACAGCAACCTGGCAGAGGTGCTATTATGGTGAGAAGTTTCCCACAGCAGTCTGGCCTGACTCAGCCTCTCTCCTCTGGGTATCTTAAAACATGAATTGACTCAGCACTATTCCGGCTAAAACCAAAATCTAGGAAAAGGATATGTGGTTTCCTCTATCCCTCATGGGGGACCCCACTGCTTGTGACAGGTCACTTTAGTCTGATCCCCTACAGCCAATTCTACTGCCACTCTAACAGACACGGCTGGCTCCCTGGGATATGGCAGGAGCAACATCCTGGAAAGATGGGACTCCCTTCACTCTGTTCCCTTTAGGTCACCAAGCCTCTCCCAACAGTGCTGATGCTGTGGCCTTAACCAGCCAGAGGATTTCAGCACCTAAGCTGGTGGCCCTGTTTGCTTCCTTCATCAGCGGTCACCCATCGTCACCCTATCTGTGAGGACCTCCTTGGCCAACATCACTGCAAGGCACCTCAGGGTTCAGCCTCCTCGCCATAAGGAGGACACTCAGTCTTCCCCCAAAACTTGCACTTCCAGAATCTCTCTTGCCTTATTGGCCCCTCCGGGGGATCTCCCCCAGCCCATCTTTACCCCAGCCCTCTCAAGAAGGCCATCTAAGTTCATCCCCTGATGCCCATTTGTGGAATATTAACTCTTGAAACAGACCCTTCAGGCTTTGATCGTCTGGCCCATCTTAGGAGTGCAGTAAGGAAATCAAGTTTCAAAAAAAAATATGCTGCTTCCCTTAACCTACGAGGGACTGGAAGAACTTCCCTCTCCCAAAGTATAGCTCCCTTATTCCCTCTTCCGCATCCTGGAGATGGGGGTTTGCTCAGCTTTCCTGCCCCAAAGTCATCCAGAGTTCTCATTTCATTTGTTCCTCTCCCCATGCCCATCCACTTGAGGGGGATCTTCTGAGCTGAACCCACCTATCTTTTACCAATATCCGAAGGAATGCTAGGGAGTGACAATCTCCTTAAAACAGACACTTCTAGGCTATGCTTCCTTCATCCAACAGAGGAGATTTTTCTCCTCTAAAAGAAAAATCTCTGAAACAGGACTTTTTCCCACTCTCACTTCTTGGAGCTTCTATCAGTTGACCCTCCCGCTCCAGACACACACCTTCAGGGCTCCTAGCTCACCTGTTCTTCACCTAATATCAGAAGCTTCCACTACTACTCCGGAGACTCAGAGCTTGCCTCCTAAAACCCAACATGTTTATTTAAATAAAAGCCTAATAATGACGAGGTCATTTCCTCTTGGAATCTAAGAGATCGTTTTCTCCCTTCTCACTTATCCTGCAGAGATGCCCTTAATCCCTCTTCCCCCAAAAACAGCCACCCAAGACGCCCCCTTTCCAATCAGCATAGAGATTTCTTCAGCTAACCCCATCCCCCAAACTAACGCTGAAGCCGTCCCCTTAACCAATGGAGGATCCTCGGTCACCCCTTGAGATCCTGTTTTTCTTCTCCCATCCATCCTAAGGGGTTCTCTGAAGTCCCCGCCAAACGGACATCCTGAGGCTCCCCCCTGGCTCGGACCTCTAGCATCCAGTAAAGGACTCTCATCCGTTTTGGGGACCCTTCTCATCCCCCTAAGAGACCACTTGAACTCCCCCGAGCAGCCAGCCTCGGTATCCCCAGGAGTGCCTCCAGACTCGCCTCTCGCTAGCTCCGGCCCCTCAGTAGTGCCTTGGGGCCCAGTCCTTCCTCACAACCCGGCCCTCACGCCGCCCGGGGAGCCTGTGGGCCCCGCCGCGCCGCCCACAGGACCCTCCGGCCCCCGCCCGTGCTTCCGGCCACCGCCTGCTCCTCCTCCCCACTCAGGCCGCCCGGCTAGCCACCGCGGAGCCAAGCGGACAGAGGCAGCGCAGAGGCCCTGGTCCCGCTGCAAGGACCTTTGCGGGTCCTTGGTCCCTGGCCCAGGCCCCCGCCCCCTTGGCCAGCCGGGCCCGGCTCCCCAGCTCACCCGAGCCCGTGGTGGCTGCCATCTTGCGTCGCTGTCGCTCGAAGGCCGGCCCCTTCTTCACCCCCCCAACCCGTCCCCTGGCCCTTCTGCGCAAGCGCGCGCGCGTGCGCACTTGCCGCCGCTGACGCCCGCTCTGCGGACCCCGCGACCCGTTGCCGGGAAGGGTTTTTTTCCTGCTTTTTCAGAGGAAGGAAACATGATTTGCGTGCGGGAGGGCCCAGCAATCTTCATGTCCCTCCAGGCTGGGATGCGAAGGAGATACTGAGGTGCTTGATGAGAAAGGCAGGGGTGATCAGACTTGGAAGGACGCTGTTGTGAAAGACACAGAAGAAAAGAAACATTAAAAAAATATCTCCTGTTTCGCTTCGGCCATTTTCCTATCTAGTTGGATCCTCCCAGTATCTCTACCAGGTAGGGATTAATGTGAAAAATGAAACTGAGATGGGGGGCGAGGTTCAGCGATTTATCTAAACTTAGCTGTTAAATGGCTGAGTCAGAATTTGAACCCACTCCAGATGCTTCCGAGCCAGAGAAGGTTTGTTCTGGGGCATTAAGATGCCAGGGAAAGCATTCACTCATTCATTCATTCACTCATCAATCCATTTATTCATCCAAAGAAATACTAAGACCTACTGTATGCCACACTCCACCCCTCTCTCGGAAGTCACAGCCACATGCTGTGCTAGGTCCTGGGAATGGATATATATACATCAATGAAGTCTGCTCTTACAGGCTTACATTATAGTTGGAGATAGAGAGCTAGTTAACAAAGAAGTAGGAAAGAATATGACTGTGATAGGATAGAGAGTAAACCAGGGAAGGGGCAACGTGGTGGTCAGGGAGGGCCTCCTAAAGTGGTCCCATTTCAAGAGAGACTGCATGATTAGGAGGTAGACGGAACAGCATGTGCAAAGGTCTTACAGAAACATATTTGCAAATATATGTTAAATCCAAGAAGGGACTGCTCCTTTATCATAAATGGTCTAAGAAGCCCTGATACGGATGTAGAAACAAGCTGAGAGAGGTGAAGGGACTACCTCCAGGTCACATAGCTGAACACTGGCAGAGGAAGGATGGGGACTTTGAGTACAGAGGAAAAAGAAAATGGGAAGCCCTCATCCAGCACACCCAGTGCATCACCTTGTCTGACAGTAGCGCCTCCTAAGCATTTCTCAGCTCAATCTATTTCTCCCACTTAGGGTAGGCTGCTCTTGTCTCCTACTTGGGTGATCCCAGCAGCCTTTATTCTTGCCCCCATAGTCCATTCTCTCTATGGCAGCCAAAATTTGCTCAAAACAGCCTTCAGTCAAATCTTTCAGTGGCTCCCCATTTCCTTTCGATAAAATACAGACTCTCCAAGTTGCATGGCCATAGAATTAACATCCAACAAAGACAATGATCAGATTGAAAGGAGACCTTGTATAATCTTGCCAGAACAATGGGACTCTTCAGGGCAAACCACGGTGGACAGCCACCCTAACCAAAGGCCATGGACCTAGGGCCATGACCAGTGAGGCCACTGAGATATCTAGGGCTTTCACTTAAGCCTCATTTAAGGAAACTTATTCTTAGGTCTCAGCTCTGCACCTGTATGATCCTGCAAGTGAATACTTTCCTAAAATTTGCAGCCTGGGTGCCTCTTTCCCCTGTCCTTGGCATAGCCTGTACCTCTGGGACTTGCCTGTACCTCTCCTTTGCTGACCCTTTTCAAGTCCTCTGCAGTACATGCCCTCTCCCTCCTCAGGGCTTTTGCCTGCTATTCCCACTCTTCAGTTCTCAGATCCAGCATCACCCCCTCTGGGAAGCTTTCCCTGATTTCTCCAGATCCAATTTAGTTATAATTGACTCTCCAAGTGCCACATGTGTCTCCTTCCCAGCACTGGCACCAGGGAATCATCGGTAATCTGTGTATCACACGATTCAAGTTTATCTTTGAAAAACACAGAAAATATTTGCCCTGGAATTTGGATCATTGTAAAGCATAGGGTGACAACTGGGAAGCATTTGGACTCCTAAAGTAAGACTCACCTCTGGAGTGAAATTTTCTGGATTCCAGGGCTCTTTCACCCTTCCCTTTGCTGTGTGACTTCAAGCAAGAGATTTGAATCTCTCTTGGCATCTGTACCCCCTCCTGAAAAGATGAGTGATAGTAGCCACCTCAAAGGGTTGCTGGAGAGATAAAACGCTTTGGTAAAACCCTTTAGCACAGAGGGAGGAGGGACACTAGAAACAGCTGATATTTACCAAACCCTCATATCCCGTTTTTAATCCTCACAACTGGATGCAGCAAATTCTAGGGATATCCCCATTGTAGAGATGAGTAAACAGATTCGGAGCTAACAGGAGGAGTAAGGATGAAAACGCAAGCCACTTATCCACGATGCTCGTAAACGTTTACTCGGATAGATTCCTTGGTTCTCGTAGGGAATTTCTGGCAAGCAAAATTGACAGTAGAGCAAATTCCGTGCGCAGGACCTCGCAGGAGGAACAGGGTAAGCCCGACGGCCGGGGGCATGCTGGGTATTGTAGTTCGGCTGCGTCGCGGAGCCTACCGGGAGTTGTGGTCCTCCGAGCCAACGCTCCCTCGGAGAGGCTCCACCCCTCTCTCGGAAGTCACAGCCGGTCCCCAGAGCCAAATTCCTCCGGTGTCTGCGCCCCATCTCCACCTTGCGCTGGAGCCGGTAGCTTCAGCTGCTGCGGCCAAGAGTCCAATTTATTGGATTGTTGGGAAGATTGAAATGTTAATGGAACTAAAGAATTTGCAAAAGGCCTTGACAGAGTGAGCGCTAAGTATTAGCTACTATTTTTCTTATTATTTATTTCTTATGATTTAATCCTCGGTGACCCCTGCAAAGTTAGCTTTTGTCATCTCTGTTTGTCAGATGAGGAAACTGAGGCTCAGAAACGTGAGAATGCTTTTCCAGGGTCACATAACAAGGAAGGAGTAAAAGGTTTGGAATTCAGTTCTCTTAACCCTGGGGCACCTGCCGTTTCCTCTGTGGAGCCTGGGAGGTTTGGAGCAAAGCGTGGGTGGGTTTGCATTTTTACAAAATGCCTCCCGGCTGCCTGGAGAAGAGTGATTGGGCAGCAGGAAGATTGGAGGCGGGGAGTCCGGAGATGGGGTGAGTTGCACGCTGTTGACGGCGTGCGCAGGGCAGCTGGTTTTGTTGAGGAGGCCCAAGGGCCAGTTCCAGGTGTGAATCCGAGCCAGTCCCTGGCACGGCCATTTCTTTTTGCCAGGGATTGGTCCAAGGGTGTGCCTGTCACCTAGTTCTTTCTAGTCAATGAGTTGAAGAGGGGCCGTGTTTGGAAAGTTTCCCTCCATTGAGGATAGCTGAGAAGAAAGCTTTTTTGGTCCCCATTCTTCTTTCCTAAGGAGGCTGTGATGGTTGGAGCTGTGGCAGTCCTGAGCCAGAAAACCTATACTTAGACTATAGGTGTCCACAGAAAGATGTCAGGGAGTAGGACCACCCATGATGTGGTTGAGCTGCTGAAGGAATCCTGCAGCTGTTTCCCTACAGTTTCTTCCTTCCTTCCTTCCTTCCTTTCTTTTCTTTTTTCTCTTCCTTTCCCTTTCTTCCCTCCCTTCCCTTCTCTTCCCTTTCTCCCTTCCCTTCCCTCCCCTCCACTTCCCTTCCCCCCAACATGAGGCTCAAACTCAAAACCACAAGACCAAAAGAGTCAATTGCTCTTCTATTGACCCAGCTAGGCACCCCAACTTACAGGTTTCTTAAGACATGAGATAAGTCTTTATTGCTTCAGCTGCTCTTAAAGGTGGGTTTTTGTTACCTACAGTCAAAAGCATACCTAGTAGCTGGCACAGTGCCCAGTGAAGAGCCACAGACGCAGAATGTCCACAGTGTTCATTCAAAGACTCTTCTCAACAAGGTGGGAAAACATCTGGGCAGTTTGGGAATCTCTGTGATGTGCAACGCATAAGTAGTACATTCAAAATGTAAAAAAAAAAAAAAAAAAAAGCAATACGTTTTTTATAAACCAATAGTATTATTTTTTTTTAGAGCAATACTCCTCAAACTTGACTGTGCACACAAATCACTAGGAATCTTGTTAAAATGCAGCTTCTGATTGTGTGTTTGGGGGTGAGGTTTGTGCTGAGATTTCTAACATGTACTTAGGGAATGCACAGATCACACTTTGAGTAGCAAGCTTGTCAGTAACATTGTATACATTTTATGTTTATATTTCCAATTTATAGGTAAGAACCCCCCCCCAACCTCCTGCTATAGCATTTATAATACAAACTGCAGAAAGTAAAGGGGACAAATTGTTGACAGAGGAAGAAAGGTCATGGGCATCCAGAAGACGGAGAGTCAAATGCCTGGGGAGGGGGTCTGTGGTTGATGGGATGTGGGAGACACATTTGCTAATGGCATTTTGTGGCACATATATGGAATTATGTCCCTCTGGACTGTGTCTGAAGTGTAGCATTAAGATGTTTTATCTAACATTTGATGGAGTTGCTGAAGTCTACAGCCCAAAAGGGATGGGTGTGGGTAGGGTAGGGGGTCATGGTGCAACCCATTTATTCCTCTCTTGATGGACATCTGAATTGTTTCTATTGACTTTCTTCCTATACACTTTATTTTGTACTGTCTGAATTTTGTATCATCTGTTACTTTTGTGGTCAGGGAAAAATAAAGAACCAGAGGTCTGGGGCGGCAGGGTGGGTGGAACTAAAGGCTGAGTTTCCCTAAATTATCAAGAGCCCTTGCAACTCATGGTGAGAAAAAACATAAACACTCCAAAAGAAAGATGTTAATTGGGGTTCCTGGATGGCTCATTGGGTTAAGCCTCTGCCTTCGGCTCAGGTCATGGTCTCAGGGTCCTGGGATCAAGTCCCACATTGGGCTTTCTGCTTGGCAGGGAGCCTGCTTCCCCCTCTCTCTGTGCCTGCCTCTTTGCCTACTTTGTGATCTCTCTCTCTCTGTCAAATATATAAATAAATAAAATCTTTAAAAAAAGATGTTAATCATAGCAAACACATACTATGTTCCGGGAACATAGGGTTTTGCATATATTAATTAATTTAATCTTCATAACTATCCTATATATTCAGTACCATCATTACTCCTTCTTGTAGATGAGGAAACAGAGACACAGAGAGGTTTAGTAACTTGGCCAAAGTCACAATCTTGTAAGTGGCAGAGCTGGGGTTTGAACCCCAAGCTCTTAACCATTACTACCCTGCTTCCCAGGCAAAATAGGAAAAGGACATGTACAGAGTAAGGACATGAGATACTCGATCTCACTCAACCCATTGTATTTCAGTGATTCTAAGATGCACGTTTTTGCATTCAAACATCTCTGGAATCAGGATGCATCTTACAATCAATGATATCTTAGATTCAGTGAAATAGAGTAGGAGAAATGCAAATTAAAACCACCTATCAGATTGGCAAAGGACAAAACACTTGATAACACACTGTGCTGGCAGGGGTGTGGGGAACCTGGCACTCTCCAAAGTTGTGAGTTGGAAGGTAGTTTGGCCTATGAGCTATACAAAGGGAACACAGACATCCTGGGCCCAACAGTTTGGTTCCTAGGACCTGACCCCTCAGGTCTACTGGCCCTCGTGAGCAAAGACTTAGGTTCTCCTGTGCAGTTCTTATTATCCAAGATTGAAAACAACATCAGTGTCCAACAGAAGATGAGTTAAAACAGGAAAGTCCATTCTGAAGTTGGAATGCTACACAGCTGTCAAAAAGAGGAAGGAAGCAATCCATAGAACACTGTCTCCACAACACAGTAAAAAAAGGCAAGTGTGGAGCTGTATGTGTAATATTCTACCTATCATGTGAAAGCAGGGGCGGGCATGCCTCTGCCTGTCCGAGGGACTCCCAAGGGTCTTGTTGCAATAATGGCCTCTGGGGAGGGAAACTGAGGGCGTGGAGAACTCGAGTGGGAGCAATTTACTCTTCACTCTAGATGATGATGATGATGACGATGATGATGATGATGATTTGTAAAGGGCCAGATAGTATTTTAGGCTTTGACAGCCATTTGTCTCTCAACTTTGCCTCTGTATTAGATAATATGCAAATGAATGGGTGTAGCTATATTCCGGGAAAACTTGACCACACACTGAAATTTTTAAACTATGTGTTAGGGGATACTCTTTTTTTTTTTTTAAACCCCCCTTCCCCTCCAACCACTTAAAAAAAATGCTTATGGGGCCATAGAATGACAGGTGGAGCAGCTCTGGGTCCCTGGAGCTATCAGCCGACCACTGCTCTAGATCCTTCTGTACTGATTCTTACTCTTTACCTTATGCAGGCATTACCTATTAAAAAATATTTGGGGCGCCTGGGCGGCTCAGTCGGTTTAGCGTCCAACTCTTTTTTTTTTTTTGGCTCAGGTCATGATTTCAGAGTCATGAGATCGAGCCCCATTGTTGGGCTCCGCACTCAGTGCAGAATCTGCTTGAGATTCTCTCTCCCTCTGCCCCTCCACCTGCTCACCCTTTCTCTCAAATAAATAAAATCTTAAAAAAAAGTTTAGAGGGTAGAGATTTTTAGGTTTATCAAGGGGGTGGAGGTAAAGTTGGAGATAGGAGCCCTGCCCAGACCCCCTCTAGCAAGAAGCCCGCACAGAGGGGAGTTGCATGATGTTCCCAGCCCAGCTGGAAATACATGTTTGCCCTGCACTGTTTGCTACCTGCTCCACTCTACCACCAGATAGCAGCACAAATCCACCGAAAAGCGGGCCCTCCCCGCACTGGCTGGGAAGCTGAGGGCAGAAGTTGGCCCGTACACCTGTTTTATTTTGCCTACCATCTGTTTAAAAAATGGAACCAGCCTTTTAAAAAAAAATCTGGATTTCTGGTTCCTCTTTAATCAGCTGATGTGAGCAGCAGCTGCTCTCTGGGCTGCAGGTCCCCAGGGCACCCAGTCCTCAGTGTCAGCTGCTCTTTCCCGTCCCGCCCTGTAGCTGTTTTCTCGCTGGGTACACATTTCTCACTCGCCACCTGCCGCCTCACCTCCATCCCTCCGCTGGGGCTACAGGCCCGTGTTAAAGTAGAAGGGCTCCAGGGCAAATTAAGGCTCTGGTCCCAGCCCTGCCACCTATCAGCTGTGCGACCTTGGCCTGTTCCGTGACCCCAGTGTCTCAGTGTCCACCTGTGCAAATGGAGTTCACCTCTCAGGTTCAATGCATGGAGCTCTGTGGAGTCTGGCATGTGGTAAGCGTTCAGTGGATAATATTTTCCCCTGCCCAGCCCTCATGCGCATTTGTCTGCAGTGCCCACCCCATTCTCACAAATGACCCCCGGGTCTTGCCAAACCTTAAGACACAACCACCTCCTCTTAGCTTTTTAGTTATAGGAGTTAATCAAATTTCTTTAGCTATTTTTACTTATTTTCTGTTACTTATGATTGAACTCTGATTCCCCTTCCTTTTGTGATCCCCTCGGACAGTAGCAAATTAAGTCTAGCGGTGGACAAACTTTAAGGAAAATTAAGTTATGGGTCACATTTTTAAAAAAGCTTTATGATCACTCTAAAGAGTATTTTATCATCTCTGCCCCCCCCCCCACTTTTTTTGCTAGTATTGCAGAAACTAGCCCAGACTAGATACTGATTGTAATGTCTTTATGTTCACTACTGAATCTCAGTGCCTAGCACACGGGAGGTGGCTTATAACGTCTTTTCAGTGGATAAATGAACAAGATACTCATTTGTCTAAAATGTCTAGTGTCTCCCAACTTCCTCAGCCTTGAGGCTCCATGTAATAAATCCCTAATTTTCCAACCATATCTTCCACTTTCCCAGTATTCACTCCAGTCCGGCCCACTGTCTTTTAAAAACCTCAAACTTGTTCTTGCCTCAGGGCCTTTGCACTTGCCATCCAGTCTGCCAGCCTCTTCCCCCAGCTGGCTCCATCTTCTCCCACAGGTTTCAGGTTAAATGTCCCTCCTTGGAGAGACCCTCCTTGACCACCCTGCCAAAGCTACCCCACCCTGCTTTTCCAATATGATACATTATTTTTTATTTTCTTCACAAATCACCATCTGAATGTACATGTGCATTTATTTATGTTTATTGTCTCCTCGGGAGGTCAACTCCACCAGGGTTAAGTCCTTGTCTGTCTGTTGACTGCTGTGTGCCCCAGTGTCCAGGTCAGAGCCCGGCACATGCCAAGAACATCTGCTGAAGGAATTCACTAATAGGGATCTGCCTTCATCACTCTACCCTCATGATCTCCTGCAGGAAGAACATTCCTCATCCAGCCGTGGGTCCCCTCCAAAAGTGGAGCAGATGGCAACATTGATTCACTGTCTCAGGTGACGAAGCTCCCATTCTGAGCCCAAGATGGGAAGCGGGGAGCTAGGAATGGGATGGGGGTGGGGCCTTACCTTCTAGGATCCTTAACCACCCCCCTTCCCCACCAGCCAACCAGGAAACACGAGGCAGCCGAGGATAAGTAGACTCTTGCTGCTTTGTTATAAATATATTATGTACATCCAAAACATGACATTAAAATATTACTCCGTGTTACAGAAAAGATATTAAGGCTTTCTATTATTTACATTAAACAAGCAAGCACCTTTAAAAAAAAAAAAAAACCAACCAAAACAAAAAAGCCCCTTACTTCCTTCTCGGACATCCCCCTAGCCAAAGGGGACTCTGTAGTCCCTTCCCAAAGACCAGGACCCTTTGCAGGGGCTGCGCTCTGTGAACACATCCTTTGATTAGAAATATCAGCTCTGGCTGGAATCCCATGGGCAGCTGGGGAGGGGACAGGGGGAGGAGGTCCAGGCTTGGGCAGGGGATTCCTGCCTCTTCCGGCCGGCTGCCCTCAGGCGCTTGCTGCACTTGGGCCATCCTTGGGTGGACAGGCCAGGCCGAAGGTGGTGCCTGGGGCAGCTCCTAGACCGCTGGGGCAAACAAGACAGAGAAGACAGTTCCATGGCCCCAGTGCCAGCCACACTGAAGGGCCGCCCAGTGAGGCGGGGGGCCTGGAGGAGGGCAGGGAGTGGGTGAGCTTCCCCTCTACCCAAGGAATGGCTGGCAGGGTGGAGCTCCTTTTTCTGCAGAGTCAGGCTCGGAGACAGAGCAGCTCAGGTGGCTGGGGAGGGGCCCAGGAAAGAAAATGAAAAAAAAAAAAAAAAAAAAAAAAAAAAGGAAAAGAAAAATCAGTGGCTCAAGTATTCTGTGTCACAAGGGGTGGGCTGGGGGGTGCCCGGGCCCAGCCCAGGAGGCGTCCTCTCCATCTGGAGGGGTCAGCACGAGGAGGCTGGAATTTGGCAGATGGCTTCGGTTTGGGGGGCTGGGGAAGGTTGGCAGTTAAGGTGGCAGGCTCGGAGGAGCTATTTGATCTTCTGGGCCCATTTCATGTCGTCTGCCCGAGGCTTCTCGCCGGTCAGGCCCTGGATGAGGTCCTCCAGGCGTCGCCAGAAGCCCATCTTTTCCAGAGGGTAGTTGAGCCAACCTGCAGTGGAAAGAGGGCACCGGGGGGTTGAATGGGAGAGCAGCAGTCGAGGAGAGGGAAGGAAAGGGCTGGCTTTGCTTGGGGCAGGAACACTGAGGAGTAAGTCTGTATAGGGCAGGGGACAAGGGCTGACCAAGGAGTCTGGGGAAGGGGACCTCCCACTAATGGGCTTCGGGGCTGCTCAGACATGCCACTGTCCTCTCACTCATTCACTTTCTTACCCTGTGCTTAGTATGTGCCAGGCACAGTGGCAGCGTTTCTTATCACTGGGCTCACCTGCCACCTCTTCCAGGAAGCCTTCCTTGACACATCACCCTCTTTTGTTTTGTTATAGCTTTTATGATAACCTATAACCATTCTCCACCTTCTAATTCACCACCTTCCCGTGTTGTGTTGGTTTTTCTCTGCAACTCCCAACTAGAATGTCCTGCTCCACACGGCAGAACCCCCAGGTTTTCCCACTGGGGATCCCACTGGCGCAGAGTAGATGCTCCAGAAATACTGCTTACAATCCTACTTTCTATTACAGCACCCCCGCCGCCCCCAATCATGAGGTAGGTACTATTCATCCCATTTTCCAGATGTGAAGACTGGCTTGGAGTGGAGTCTCCTGAGTGGGTGGCCAAACCAGGAGGGATCCTAGGCCTGGCTGAGCAGTGACCTGATCTCCTCAACAGCCTAAATTCTAACCCCTCCCCCTGCCCTTAAAGAACATGACTTTCAGACATGCAAAAAAATATTTCTTGTGGTTCTCCGCTCTGCCTCCAGAAAGGCAACGCCCCCTGCTCCCTGTGCAAACCAGGAGTTGTGCCTGATCCGGGCCCTCTGACGGACCAAGCACCTGGCGCCTGCCACAGTGCCATTCACAGCCCAGCGGGGGAAGGTGGCACGTAAGGAGGGGGCTGTGGGCCCCATCCTGTGGGGGAGAAAAAGGACACCCAGTGAGGTCTGTGAGACTCGTAAGAGCCAATGCCGGCCTGACTTGCTGTCGGATGCTGAGAGCAGCTCTGCCACGCCTAAGTTGGATGCCAGCTGGCCCCGGCAAACCAGCTCCATTTACCTTTGGTACCAGTCCGTGAACAACCAATGGCATGTGGGTCTCCCGACTGTTCCTCAGCCACACCAGGCATGCTCCTGCCTCAGGGCCTTTGCACTTGCTATTCCCTTTGTCTGAACTGGTCTGTCCTGACTTGGCTGCCAGGTCCCTCTCACACTTGTTTTTGGATTCCTCACCTCCTTCTACGAACAGCTACTTCTGCTTCCTCACTCCATGACTCTCTGCCCTTCACATTGCTCTGCCCCCCATAGGGGGGGCATTTCTCTTATCTAGACTCAGTCATCTCCCCTCTCCTCTGCCCCCGATGCCCTTCGCTCCAGCCACACGAACCACCTTGCCGTTCCTCAAACCAACCAGGCATGTGCGTTCCTCCTTCAGGCACTTTGCACCTGCTGCTCCCTGTGGCTTTGGCGTGCTCTTCCTTCAGATCTGCACTGTTTTGTCCCCCAGCTCAAATGTCACCTTCTCAGGGAGGCCCTCACCGCCTTCTCTCAAGGGTGAAGGCCCCCATTTCCTTCTCCTACCCTTTGCTTTGTTCTGCTCCAGAGCAGTTGGCATGGTTAAATGTACTACTTACGTACGGTCTGGCATGTCCCCTACGAGAACGGGAACGCCACCAAGGCAGGGATTTGTGCCCGTGTCTGTTTAGTGCTGTGTTCTAAGCCCAGGACAGTGTGGGGCACACGGTGGGTGCTCAGCAAGTATTTGCTGGCTGGCTGGCTGGAATCCTAGCCCACGAGGTGGGAGGGGGGAGTGGGGAAGGTTGGCTCCCTTGCACTGCCGTGTCCTCTGCACCTGGACTGCTCGGCACATAGTAGGTCTGTGGTGTTGTAAGAGCAAGTTCCTGCTGGACAAGGATTCCAGCACCTCACCTCCTCCTGTGACCTCTGCCCTAGTGACCCCGAGGATGGAGCCACAGCGGGGGTGGGGTGGGGATGGCCTATTCCAGGTCACCCCGCAGCCGCACCTGTGGTGATGCAGAAGTAGGTCTCGTGGGGGGAGACGTGGTGGATGCGGTGGTGTTTGCGTGGCAGGATGATGTGCCAGTCCTGCAGGAGGGTGACCCAGCGTGGCAGCCCAAAGTACGTGTGGGACCACTTGTGGATCTGGTTGGTGAAGGTGCCGAAGATGATCAGGCAGAAGACGAAGCACTCCCAGGGGTACTGCGGCTCCAGGGCTTCTGCAGGTCGGGGAGAAGGGGGTGCACACAGGGCCACAGGGTGGTCACAGGGCGGGGCCACCACCAGCCTGGTCCTCACCGCTTGCGCTGGGACAGCTTCCCGGCCTCTCCCTGCCCCCCTGCCCCTGCCAATGGTCTCAGGCAAGTTCAGACTCCCCTCTGGGCCTCAGTCTTCTCTTCTGTTCAGTGGGCAGATAATGGAGTCAGTGGATGAAAAAATTACAGATGTGGGCTCTGGAGTCAGGCAGAGCCGGCTTCAGGTCCGTGCTCTGACATTTCTTGGCTATATGAGCTTGGGTCAGTGCCTCTGCCTCTTTGAGTCTCAACCTTGTCATCAGTAAAATGGGAGTAAGTCTTTGTCCAGGTTCCCTAGAAGCAGAGCCTGAGACAAGGGTTCACGTGCTCAGAATTTATATGAGGAGGAATGGGAGAGGCGTCCTCTGTTCAGAAAAACATCTGAGGGGGTAAGGGAAGCAGGGGGAGAGCTAAGCAGTGATGGGGTTAGGGGAGTCTTGTCTCCGCCTGATCCTGGGGGGCAGCTCTGGAGGGTTAATGGCTTCGTAGAGGTGGTCCCACCCGAGGTGAGAGGGCTGGTCTTCTGTAGGTTTTTCCTGTCACTTTAGGCTTAGGCTTTATTTAATTTTATTTTTTATTTTTATTTTTTAAAGATTTTTATTTTATTTGACAGAGGGAGAGATCACAAGTAGGCAGAGAGGCAGGCAGAGAGAGAGGAGGGGAAGCAGGCTCCCCACTGAGCAGAGAGCCTGATGCGGGGCTCAATTCCAGGACCCCGGGATCATGACCTGAGCCGAAGGCAGAGGCTTTAACCCACTGAGCCACCCAGGCACCCCATAGGCTTAGGCTTTAGACTTATCCCAAGGGGAGAGGTGGGACCTGCTCTGGCAGTTCTCAGAAGGGACAGCTGGGAGCAGCCACCACTCATGGCAACTGGGGGATGGGCGCCTGCCTGTGTAAGAGGATACAGGCGGGCACTGCAGCGGCCACTGTACCACAGAAACTCCTCACATCTACCCACAGAGGGAGGGGCTGCTCTAAGGATCCACAAGGGGTCAAGTTGTTAGAATAAGACCTGGCACAGGGAAAGTACTCACCAACCCCCCTCCTCCCCGGCCCACCTGACAGGTAACTGCCGCTCACTGAGGTGAAAATGACTTTCTTTCTTCCCCCAAACAGGCAGGGAGAGATCAGAACTCAGAACTTCCTGAGTTCACAGCCTGTATTCTCATGACTAAGCCAGGGCAGCCAAGCCAGCGGCCCTCAGGGCCTGGCAGGCCACACCCAGGAGCAAGGTGGGCCAGGGGTCGGGCAGCAGGGGTCATGGGGACCGTCTAAAGATGGCGGCCACGGCTCCTGCTCCATGAAGCCAAATGGGAACAAGGACCCAGGATGGCCAGAGCAGATTGTCCAAGAGAAGCTGGGAACACAGATTTTTATATACTGCAATTTTACAGGACGGTAACTAAAAGTGTTTTCTAAGGTTGCAAGGGGACTCTGGCCCCTCCGCTGGTTGGTGCACTCACCGGGGCTCTGGGTGCGGAACTTGTAGGCCATGTTCAGTAGGGGCAGCAGGGTCACCAGGCAGTTGTCGCCGTTTGTCTCGATGAAGTCGTGTCGGGTGATGGCTGTGGGGTCGATGTGATGCTCTCGGAAGGGTCGAATGAAAGCCTGGGATGAGGGTGGGGGCCAGAGACGGGACAGATGGGACCAGTTGGCCTGTGGCGGCCAGCCCCCTCTCTACCACCTCCTGTGCACACCAGACTCAGGCTCGCCTCCTGGCCTTTGGGATGCCGGAACATTCCACCATGCTGCCGACGCAGAGCCCACCCGGCCTTCAGGGTCCAGGCCTCAACAGCTTTGGCAGAAGACAGTCCTAATGACTTGGCCGGGACCTCAGGATGGTACTGCCCCCTGAGGGCCTCAGTCTCCCCCTCAGGGGTGGGAGGGGAGTCGCAGAGATCTCTACCCTTCTTCCCCACTCTGATACAGTTGAGGACGCCTCTCACAGTGGCAGGCAGGCCGCCCTCTTTTTCTCCCCCACGGCCACACCCCTCATGGTAACCGTCTCCCCATCTTCCTCTTGTATTGGTACATGCTGTTCCGATGGGGCTGACCAACCAACCAACCCCCTAGTTAAAAGTGAGCATGTGATCCTGGCCTGGCCAATCAGACCATTTCCCTGCCACAGTGCAGGACAGGGATGGGCATGTGACCTCCGCTGGGCCAGTGGGAGGGAGCCATGGGACTTTGGCTCTAACTGTGGGAAAGGAGAGTTCTCCTTCCACCGACAGGGCCAAGCTGGTAGGATGAAGGAAAAGCCTAGGTGACAATGAAGCCAACAGAGAGTAAAGCGGAGGGAGCCGTGGAGAGAGAAAGAATCATGAGAACATGGTATGACTGGACTTCTGGGTCTGTCCTACTGGACCCAGCAACGCTTTACGTTGGTTCCACTCTACTGTTCAGTTACATGAATCATGACCTTTGGTTAAGCCAGCTTGTACTGGACTTTGTCACAACCAAAGGAACCTGACAGAAGGTTAAGTTCAATTAAACGAACAGTTAGGGACACCAGGGCTGGCAAAAGAGAACAAGACGTGGCCCCCAAATTCAGGGGGTTCAAAGCTTTCTGACTATCCCAGGCTTCATGTTTTTGCTTCCAGAAAATCCCAGGGGGTTTTCTAGTCTGTTCTCGTCCCAGAGGAGGGGCCTGGGGTCAGACTGGAACAATGGTTTCTGTCTTTCAAACAGGGAAATGGGAGGCTCTGAGAGGGAGGGGCCTCACCCAAGGTCAGACAGCCCAACCCCCTGCTAGGTGGCAGGGCTGGGTCAACAGTACATACCTTCCCCACGATGGGCAGCTCCACAGAGCCCCAAGTGTCAGCTCCCCAGTGCACCAGGCCAGACAAGAAGTCAGCAATGAGAGCTCCTGCAACTGTGGACAAGAGGAAGGTGAGGTAGGGGTGGGGGACCCCAAGGGACAGTCCTGCCATCCACCCCACAGTAAGGAGCCCCTTGTTCACTCGCCTGCCTGCTCACTCACTCATTTGTAATGGGGGGTGATGTCCCTTCTCTACTTGGGTTGCTTTTTCCCTTCTGAATGGAGCCTTAGGTGTAACACTCTTGTCCCTTTACTTGCTCTGCCCAGGGTATATGTGGGGACTCAATCGCTCGGTGAGTCTGGAGGACATAAACTGGGCATGAGCAGATCAACTCAACTTTTGCCTGTTAGGAGCTGACTGCGCGCTTCTCTCTGGCCCCCAGGCACTAGAGGGAAGCCTGCTCTGTTCCAGTGCTGCCAGTGACTAGACGGAAGTATCCTTCTGGGGTCTGCTGTCGGCAAACACCTCACGAGTAGACGGGAGCCACGCCTTCCTCCCCAACCTGGCTTTTATCACAATAAATGTCACGATTTGGTCTCTGGCAGCCTTTTCCTTGACTTTGTTCTCAATGTGTTCGGAACTGGACTGGGGTTCCCTCAAAGACCCCAACACCGTTCACTCACTTGAGGGCTCAGTATAATACAGAGGTTAAGAGCTGTCAGATCTGGACTTAAATCCTAGCTGTCTCTCACTAGCTGTGTGACGTTGGGCATGATACTGAACCTCTCTGTGTCCTAGTTTCCTTTAGGTGGATGGGAATGGTCATCACACAAAAAAAGCAGCTGTCATTTATTGAGCACTTTTGGTACCAGACACAAGCTCTTTGCATGCTTGATCTCAGTGGGTCCCCACAGTCTGTTCCAAGTTGGTACCATCCTCACGCTCTCCTTACAGAGGTGGAAACAGGAGGCCTGGAGAACAGAAGGGACTAGGCAGAGGCCACAAAGATGGCAAGTGGCACAGCGGGGCTCTTAACCTGCCTTGAGGTCCAAATCTACTTCCCCTGCACACGGGGGGAAACTGAGGCAGGTTGGCCCACTGCCTGTACAAGGGAGCACCCCAGTGCCGTCCCCCATTACTCTCCCTGCTCACTGCCATCTCAGCCCTCCTGGCTTATTCCCTCTCCCCCTGCACACCCTCACATGCCTCTGCATCTCTCTCTCTCTTTGCATTTGCTGTTCCCTCTGCTGGGAATGTTCCTTCCCCAGGTGTGGCGTGGCACACTCCTTCACTTCCTCCAGGGCTTTGTCAAACATCTGCTGGAGACACCTGATCTAAAATTATCACCACCCCCAGCTTCCAGCATCTCCTGTCTCCTTTCTTTCTCTCCAAGCACCTATCCTCTATTTGCTCATGGTCTCCCTCGCTCAAGAATGTCAACTCCACAAAAATCTTTTGAGACACACCAGGAACCTTTTAGGGGTTCTCTGAGTTCTTCTGGGGTCCTTACCTCCTTGGTGACAGGGGACCAGGGCCTTGGGACACTGTGGAGGCTGCAGAAAAACCCCTAGGTGCCGTCTAGGCTGGGCAGTCCTGCTCCTCGGTGACACCTGGGCTAGGGGAGTGGGGAAGGCTGGGGACTAAAGCCAAGGGCTTTTTTTTTTTCCTTTAAAATTTTATTTAGGGCTAGGGGCGCCTGGGTGGCTCAATCGTTAAGTGTCTGCCTTTGGCTCAGGTCATGATCCCAGAATCCTGGGATCGAGCCCCGCATCGGGCTCCCTGCTCAGCAGGAAGCCTGTTTCTCCCTCTCCCTCTCCCACTCCCCGTGCTTGTGTTCCCTCTCTTGCTGTCTCTCTCTGTCAAATAAATAAATAAAATCTTAAAAAAAAAAAAAAAAGACTTTATTTAGGGCTGCCTGGGTAGCTCAGGCAGTGAAGTGACTGCCTTCAGCTCAGGTCATGATCCGAGGGTCTTGCTCCTTGCTCGGCGGGGAGTCTGCCTCCCCCTCTTCCTCTGTCTCTCCCACCCCCCCCCACTTGTGCTCTTTCTCTCTCTCAAATAAATAAAATCTTTATTTATTTTTTAATTTCATTCATTTATTTGAGAGTGAGCAGAGAGAGGACAAGTGGTGGCGGCGGGGGGGAGAGGAAGCAGGAGGAGAAGGAGAAGCAGACTCCCTGCTGAGCACAGAGCAGGACTCCTGGCTTGATTCTAAGACTCCGGGATCATGGTCTGAGCTAAAGGCAGTCGCTTCACCCACTGAGCCACCCAGGTGGCCCCAAGCAAAGGGCTTCTGCCTTTGCTGCTCCCCTATGTCATATTCCATCTCTCCCTGAAGATCCCCAGCAGGGGGAGGGGGGCTAATCCTCCTTGGCTCGGGGCAAACATCACCCCAGACCCCTGGCTAAAGCCACCCTCCCAGGCAGGTGCTAGGTCACATCGCCCTGCTTTATCTGTCACGGCACATCCTTTTTTCCTGCTGAGCCGTATTCCGTAGTCGGGATGCGCCATGGGGCATTTTTAGCTGCTGGACGTCTGGGTGGTTTCCAGGTGCAGCTGCTAGGAGTCGAGGCTGTGAACGTTCACACGCAAGCCTGTGGGCAGACACGTGCCTGCACTGCCTCGGGGGCCAAGATGCCAGCTACGTATTTGTTCTCACTCAACATTTATGGAGCACTTACAGGTGCCAGGCCCTGTGCCAGCACCTTAAATGCTTTATCTCTCTTAATCCCTAAACTGGACCAAGGCTAGTCGTAAACCGGTTACACATCTAATCTCCTTAATCGTCGTAAGCATTTAATCCTTACAGATGACAAGAATGATAATAATGAAAATAAGAGAAAAACAATATTTATGATAGTGGCTACCACTTACAGAGCTCTCCCTGTGTGCCAGGCCCTGCATCAAAGATGTTAAAAATGGGGGTGCCCGGGTGGTTCAGTGGGTCAATAAGCGTCTGCCTTCGGCTCAGGTCATGATCTCAGGGTCCTGGGATCGAGCCCCGCATCGGGCTCTCTGATTCTCCCTCTCCCTCTCCTCCTCCCCACTGCATATATGCGCACTCTCTCATTCCCATAGAGGGACATCCTATGAGATCAGGGCTCCTCAAAACTGTCAAGGTCACCAAAAACGAGGAAAGCCTGAGAAACTGTCACAACCAAGAGGAACCTAAAGGAACATGAGAAATAAATGTGAGTGGGATCCTAGATGGGATCCTGGAACAGAAAAAGGCCACACTGGGTCGAAACTAAGGAAATCGGAATAAACGATGGACTTTAATTCATAATAAATGTATCCGTATTGGTATCTTAACTGTAACAAATGTACAGACACTAATGTAAAATATAAGATGTTAACAGTAAGGGCAACTGGGGGCAGGGTCTGTGTGGGAACTCTACGTACTCCCTGCTGATTTTCTGTAAATCTAAAACTTTTAGTAAATAAACTCTGTTTTTGAAAAACTGCATCATCTTAGTTCACGTCCACAGCGATGGGGCCCAACCCATCCTGACTTTTCCAGACTTGGAGGGAAAGGGCGGTTGGGGCTGCAGGTGAGTAGCCAGGGACAATCGTGAGGGCAGTTCACAATGATGCTGAGCCTTCACATCCCGGTCTGAGAAATGGGGACGTTAATAGCACTTACTTTCCTTAAGCATGATCAGTTGATGAACTGGGCTGATGCTGGTAAAGTCAGTCGCTGGGATATGGTTAACGCTCCCAGGAGTGGCCCTAGTTAGTAGCTTAGGTGTTACCCCCCTCCCCAGGCCTCAGTCTTGTCATCTGTCAAATGACCGGCACCTGGCCTTTGCAGGCCCAAGCAGGGAGGGATGTGTGCTTTGGACAGATGTCAGGAATTATTTTATTTTTATTATTTTTTTAAAGATTATTTATTTATTTATTTGACAGATAGAGATCACAGGTAGGCAGCGAGGCAGGCAGAGAGAGAGGAGGAAGCGGGTTCCCCGCTGAGCAGAGAGCCCGATGTGGGGCTCGATCCCAGGACCCTGGGACCATGACCTGAGCCAACGGCAGAGGCTTTAACCCACTGAGCCACCCAGGCGCCCCAGGTGTCAGGAATTATTTTTGGAGAGAAGCACACCCCATCCTGAGGCTCTGTGAGCCCCGGGCCTGTGCAAGAGGCTGTTTCGAGAGCAGTGACTCCAGGACTCCTGGCCTGCTGCCTGAAGAGGCTGTGATGGGGGCAGGGGTGGCTGAGGCAAACACACAGGGCGTCTTTGTCCCAGTGTAGGAGGCAGTAGCTGGAGCTGGCTCATTCTGGGGGCAGCTTGGGGCTGGTCAGCACCCCATGTGCAGGACACTGAATAGGGTACAGGACTCATTCTAGGCTACCCTGACCCACCAGGTGGGGCCTTCATGTGGCCACAGGTCGGCCAGCTGTGCCTTGTTAGTCCCCTCCAATTTCAAGGCCTGGCATGGAGACAGGGAGAGCAGCTAAGACAGATGTGGTCACACCTAGGTGGCTCAATTGGTTAAGTGTCTGCCTTTGGCTCAGGTCATGATCCCTGCATCCAGGGATCCAGCCTGCATCAGCCTCCTTGCTCAGCAGGGAGCCTGCTTCTCCCTCTGCCTGCCCTCCCCTGCCCGCTCTCTCTCCTGCTGACAAATAAATAAAATCTTAAAAAAAAGAAAAAAGGGGTGCCTGGGTGGCTCAGTGGGTTGGGCCTCTGCCTTCGGCTTGGGTCATGATCTCGGGGTTCTGGCATTGAGCCCCGCGTCGGGCTCTCTGCTCAGTGGGGAGCCTGCTTCCCTTCCCCAATCTCTGTCTGCCTCTCTGCCTACTTGTGATCTCTGTCTGTCAAATAAATAAATAAAAATTAAAAAAAAAAAAAAAAAAAGAAAAGAAAAAAGGCATCAGCTGAAGCCAAGCTCCTCCACAGGGGCCTGGGCCAAATCCCGGCTTCACAAATCCCGGCTTCATCACCTTCATCACCTTTTCCCAGGTTTCAGCTTGACTCCTCACCTGACCTGAGGCCAGGTAACTTCAGACTTCAACACCAGTCTTTGCATTCACTGTGTTCCCTTGCCTAGAACGCCCTCCCCTCTACTAGTCCGCCAGAAACTCCTACTCAGTCCTCAAGGGCCAGCTCTCTAGCGCCCACGCTCAGCAAACAGCTCAAGGCTCCCAGGGATGTTCATTTGTTCACGCTTCTGCTGAGAACAATACTGTCCTTGTCAAGGTCACTGATGGCCTCCGTGTGGCCACATCCGGTGGTCCCCTCGCTGCCCGATCCTGCTGGTTTGCTCCGCGGCCGCTCCTAGTGGACCCCCAAGTCTTCTGGAGACACACTCTCCTCCTGCCTTCTGTAATCCCGCCCACCCCCTTGGCTGGCTCTTCTTCCTCCCCCGCCAGCCTGGAGCCACCAGGGCCTTGGGCCTCTTCTCGGCCTGTACCAGCCCCTTCGGGCACTCCGCCAGCATCTGAGCTTCAGACACCTCTTCTACTGCGAGGACCCCCCAGATTTCTATCCCTGGCCACCTTCCTGGACTCCAGACTCAGATTTCCAGCTTTGTGCTTGGCACCTTGCCCAGGCTCTCAGGCAGGCAGCTCAAGCATCCCCCACCCCCCAGCTGCCTCTTCCCACCTTTATTAATGGCCACCTCGTCCCTTCCATCCAAGCCTGAGAATTGCCATGGACAGGCCCTCCTCACCTCCACCACCGAGCTGACGGGGCACTCTGGCTGCTCGCCTCGCACAGCTTGCCGGAAATCTGATGGTTTTTCACCACCTCCACTGCCCTACCCAGTCTGGGCCACCATGCTCGCCTTTCTCCAGTCCTCCCGCCCCCATCCATCCTCCCTGCAGCTCATCAGTGGCCCCTCGTGGCCCACAGAACAAAACTCAGAGTCTAGACCACAGTCCTGCTGTCTACACCCCCCTCCTCCCACCTCTCTGAACGGCCACCTCTCGGATCAGCCTTCTTCAGCCACATTGGCTTCCTGTCGGTTCCCTGGACACACACCAGCCTCTGGGCCTTTGCACCTGCTGTTCCCTGCGACCCCTCCCCCAGATACCTGTCTAATCTCTTCCCTCACCTCCTTCAGGTGTCCTAGCAAATGCCACTTTTCCAGAAAGGCCTTCCCTGCCTGTTCTCTTATCTTCGTTTTGCTTCCCAGCATTGCATCATCAGTCTGTGTTTATTAACTGGGCACCTTTCCATGCTTCCGCCTCTCCTGGTTTCCAGGGCCTGCCAGGGGCACTGGAGCCTCTGGGGAGATAGTGCTGGGCCAGAGGTAGGCTCTGCAGACTGGCATGGTGCCTGGCCTCCTGCGTGTTAACACACAAATCAGGGTGGCTACTTAAATCGATTAGGGACTGTGCAAACATCACTATCAGGAGATTGTCTGCTCTTATCACCCAGAGGCAAAGGTGTGGGATGGGGGAACTGGTGTCACCTGTGGTGACTGGACAGCCAGAGAGCTCCTGAGCCAGGGACTGGAAGCTCTGATCCCAACCAGGGAAAGGAGGTGGTGACCTGCCTGGGACACACACCAGGGCTCTGACATGTTCTCCTCCAGGTGCTAACCGCAGGCTGGACGGCCCTGCTGGGAGAGGCTGTGGCTTGAGAGCCAGGCATGTCTGGGCAAATGACCCCAGACTCCGCAGCTGCTCTGGGGAGGGCCAACTGGCAAGTCACCCAGCCTCTCAGAGAATTGAGTTGAAAGCGCCCAGTGTGCGGCTCGGTGCACAGTAGGCCCTTGGGAAATATCCACTGCCCAGCACAGTGGTGCGTCGGGGCTGCCTCCCCACCTCTGCTTTGTCACCGGTCCCTGGGCAGCTACACGCAGCTGCACTTCGGCCTCGGGACGGCCCGAGGAGGCAGGTACCCCGAGCAGCCCCAGTATAGAAATGTTGAAAACAAGGCCCAGAGATGCAAGCACACCCGCCCAAAGCCCCACAGCCACGGGGCAGGAGAGCTGGGGCTGGAACCCAGGGCCTGCTCGTAACCACCCCCAGTTGGGGCAACAGGGCTCACACCAGCCACATTCCTGTCCCTGAATGCAGTGCTTGGAGGCAGACAGGCTGCAGGGGAGGTCCCTCTCACCCCAGGGCAAAGGGGACACGTGTAGCTCCCGAGAGGGGCCCAGGCTCCCCGGCACCAGATGGGTTAACTCCCTCTCCCCCAGCTGGCCCAGCCCCCAGCACAGGCCCACCCTACCGCACACCCAGATGGCTCTGTTAGCCAGCCTGAGCACTATTGGCTTAGGCGGCCAGAGTGTTTTTAATGAGATTGCAGGAGCTGAACACTTGGGGTGGGCCAGGAGGACGGACCAAGGGCACAGCTGCCCCCTCTGCCTGGGTGCCTGGGGCAGGGGAGGGGAGGAGAGCCTGAGTTTGAGGGCAGAGGGGAGGCCAGTGCACAGACAGGAAGGAAAGGAGTCCCCCCAGGACCTGGGAGTGGAGACAGTGAGTGAAGAACGAGGTTGTGCTTCTGGCTTGGGGTGTGACGCTGGCTGGGCCTTCTCTGGGCCTCAGTTTGCTCGTCTGGAAAATGACAAGTGTGGCATCTGACTCCCCAGCTGTGGACAGGGGAGGCCTGACCAGTGGGAAACACGGGCAGGTTCTGTAAGTTGCGGCTTGCTCATTCCTTTGTTCCCTGATTCAGTAAGTATTTATCGAGTACCTACTGTGTGCCGGGCCTCCTGCTTGGGGCTGAGCCTGCAGCAGGGAACACACAAGAACGTCCGCTCTCAGGGATCTGAGATTTGAGTGGAGGGAGACAGGTACTGAGCAAATAAATACACATATAATGGAGTATGTCGAGGGGATGGTGTATGGTAGGGCTTCTATTTTTGAAGGGTAATCAGGGAGAGCTTCCCTGAGGAGGTGACCTCTGAGTAGAGATCCGGATGAGGAAGTGAACCAGGTAGGTGTCTGTGGGAAAAGAGTTCCACGCATAGGAACAGCATGTGCAAAGGCCCTGAGATATGAGTATGTCCAAAAGTGCATGGTGGAGACACAATGAGGCGGCCTGTGTGGAGGGAGCAGGATGCCCCAGAGAAGAGCGGAGGGAGATGGTGTCTGAGGAGGAACTGGGGCCAGGCGGTACTGAGGAGTCAGTGTTTTATTCTATGTATACAGAGAACGGGGGGTGTAGCGTGACTTTACCGACGATCTAATGGGATCCTTCTGGCTACCAGTGAGTATGAACAGTGGGGGCAAAGGGGAAGGCTGGGGACCAGGGAAGAGGCTCCCACAAAAGTCTGGGCAGGAGAGGCCAGTGGCTGGACCAGAGTGAGGAGAGTGGAGGTGGAAGGTAATGTTTGGATTCTGGGTACATTTTGAAAATAGAGCCAAGGGGCGCCTGGGTGGCTCAGTCAGTGAAGCGTCTTCCTTCAGCTTAGGTTGTGATCTTGGGGTCCTGGAATCAAGACCTGTATTGGGCTCCCTGCTCAATGGGGAGCCTGCTTCCCCCCTCCTGCTTCCCACTCGTGCTCTCTTTCACTCTCTCGCTCTCAAATAAATAAAATCATTAAAAGAAAGGAAGGAAGGAAGGAAGGAAGGAAGGAAGGAGAGCCAAGGGCATTTGCTGAGGGTCTCAATGTGGAACGGAAGACAAAGAGAGGAACTGAGGCCGATGCCAAGGGTTTTGGCCCAAGTCAGAGGAGGAATGGAGGTGTCACCGAGACAGAGGTGGGGTTCCCATGGCATGTCCTTGGTTCACATGTGCACATGGGCATGCGCACAGCAGGTGGGTCCCTGACCCCTGGGGAACCCGAGGCGGGCAGAGAGAGGGACCCCGGGCACTCACCAACACCCAGCATGACGAGAGGCGTGTGCTCCCAGCGGGCCAGCAGCAGCAGGTGGACCAAGTTGTGGGTGATGAGGCTGAAGCACAGGACCACGCAGCACCACTCCTGGAAGCGCTTGCCTGTGGGGACAGGAGGCCGGGGGTGAGTGCAGGCTGGGCGGCAAAGGCCATGGGGCTGTGGACCGAAGCCAGGCAGAGCCGGACCTGTATGAGCTCTCCTGCCACGGTCACAGAGCCTGACGCGCCAAGCACAGGCTGAATGTAGGCGCTGCTGTGAAGAAAAGATCTCACAGACGAAGTCACAGAGGCCCAGAGAAGGGGAAAAGTCTGCCCAAGGCACCGGCCCACGAAGCTGGCCTTACACAGGCCAATTCTTTGGCGGATGGGACCAGAACTTGTCTCCTGGGCCCTTGTGGGCTTTCCGTGGACACACTCCAGGGAACTTTAATGAGCTTCTTCTGACATCGTGGCATCACTTGTCCCCTTTTGTACATAATTACTTGGAGGTGGAGGCCACGAACACCTTTTAACCTCAGAGGATCAGATCCTGCCCAACGTCCACCAAGCAGGGGTCTAACATGTCACGGGTTTAGGAGAAATGGGCCTGGTCATCACTTCTACGGCTCCTGCTGGGAGCAGGGGGGTCTGGGAGCATGACACAAGAGAGGAGGGGCCAGGCACGGGACATGGAGTAAGGTGGGCTGTGAGGGGGTCGTGGAGTGCGGCCCCTATGCCCTTTGTGAAGGAGGTCACTAATGGGCAGCCTCCTGCCAGGTGGGAGTATGGGCCCAGAGTGCCTGAGCTCCTAATTCCCAAGAGAAGCCAGAAATGAGGACACGGGTATGAAATCTTTTTAAATTTCCTGCCACATATATTTTTTTTAAAAGATTTTATTTATTTGACAGACAGAGATCACAAGTAGGCAGAGAGGCAAGCAGAGAGAGAGAGAGAGAGAGAGAGGAGGAGGCAGGCTCCCTGCCTAGCAGAGAGCCTGATGCAGGACTCGATCCCAGGACCCCGAGATCATGACCTGAGCTGAAGGCAGAGGCTTAACCCACTGAGCCACCCAGGCAGCCCTCTGCCACATATTTTTAAAAGGCATGTGAGCTCAGACAAGTGATTCACTCACTGCAGCCCCATCTGTGGTGTCTTTTGGGGGGTCCCAACACTGCAAGTGGCCAAAGCCCGGGGGATCAGCCAAATTAATTTGGTCCGCGGCATCCTTGCAGCCAGCAAAAATGCCTGGGTGGCTGTCTATATGTGGACACAGAGGATGTCCGGACATACTGTTGAATGCAAGAAAGCCAAGGGCTAACCAGCAGCCATTTATGCAAGAAAAGAAAAAGCTACCTCATCAAGACTGGCTTTCACTTACTCCCCTTGGGATTTTGTGTTTGTGAATGCACTCCCCTATCAAAAATCTTTCGTAATTGCAAATTAAAATTAAAAAAAAGGGGGGGGGAGGAAAACATTGTGTGGGCGGTGCAGACTGTGCTCTAGGACCCCTGGGGATATTGTTTTCCCAGGCAGCTGGTCCCAAGGGCATGGAAGACCCTTAATGATAATAATTTTCCTATCATCAGTGTTTAACATCTACTAAGCAGTTGCTCTGTGTCAGGTACCTGCTGAGGTGATGCCATTTTGCAGGTGAGAGATCAGAGGGTCAGAGTGGTCCCAAGGAAGGAATGTAAGGCTGTCCAGCTAGTCAGCTATCGACTAGGACCCTACGGCCGGGCAGGTCCTTGTGAGTGATTAACAACTGAAGGGGACACGGCAGAGAGAGAGGGTTCCTCCTGTGTCTGTCCTCTCTTAATGCTTGCTATTCCCTTCACTCCCTTCTGACCCGGAGAGACTCTGGCAATGCCCTTGCAGACCTCGGCCTGGAGCCTCCACCTCCAGGAGGCTATCCATGACTCTTGGACTCTCCCGGCATAGGGCTGCCCCTATGACATCCACCCTCCCCGACCCGAATGTGAACTCAGGAGGTCCAGGACCATGTCTGGCTTGCTCACCAGGGCCCTGGCACAGAGCTGATACTAACTAAATGCCCGTGGAATGAACAAGTATCTAACAGAATCTTAGAGGACAACTGCCAGGCTTTGTCTCTGGGTACCCCTCACCGAAGCACCTTAGAAGAGAATATCAGGCATTCCACTGATCCTGAGAGGGAAAAAGGCTCAGAGAGAGAGAAGGGCCTTGGCCAGGCCATACAAAAGCAGGCTGAGCCCTGGGCCAGAATCAGAACAGCAGCCCTCCCCTCACCCTGTGAAAAGACCGAGGGTCAGAGAGGAGAAGGAACATGCCCAGGGTGGCATCCCCTTGGCCCCCCTCATACAGATGAGGACACCAAGGCCCAGCGAGGGCGAGGACCCGACAGCAGTCCCACAGCAGCAGAAGTAGCCTGGAACCTCTCGAGTCCCACTTCTTAGTGGCCATTTCCCTTGGGCCACGTGACCCTGTTGCTCCAGTGGCCCCTACCTGGGGTCACTGTAATCTGGCCCAGCACGGCCTTCCCCTTTCTGGTTCCTGTTTGTGGCCCAGGCCCGGGACTCGGAAGCAGAAGCCCGCAGGGGGCAGGTGGAAGGGGTAAGGAAAAGGGGATTGTCCACGCCAGCCTGCCTGCCCGCCCCCCGGACTGCAGGGACAGCAACACAATGGAGTAGCCAGTAACAATGGCCGACACACGCCGAGGCCTAGCATAGCCGGGGTGCCGGGGCAGCCCACGTTAGAGATGCCACAGACCAGTGCCCTCCAGGATATTCTGCTCTCGGCTTAAAAGAAAGAAAAAAAAAAGCTACATTAAGAAAAAAAAAAATCAGCTACAATTTCTGATTTCCTGCTTCCCTTGAGAACACAAGGCTCTGGGCACCCCAGGCCTGAGCAGCAGGGGCTGGCCACCCCCATCGGATGGGGGCAAGAGCTCCTGGTTCGGCCCAGTCTCTTTCCTGTGGCCTCCTACTGGGTGGCTTCCTTTGGGGGCCTTTTTGACCCGGAGACCAGGTCACTCCCTCAAGTCTCAGTGCTTCCAGGGATGAGCTATGTAATCTCACTTCCCAGGTGAGGAAACTGAGGGTAAAAATTTTCAGCGGGTAAAAATTTTTGGAGGGTAAAAAATCTTCATTTTCAGCGGGTGAAAATGAAGAGCTGGGTTTGGATCCTGGGCTTGTCAATGGGACACACATTAGCCTGGATGTTCAGAGTTCTCCTAGTTCTAAAGAGTGCTCAGCTCTCTCCCTGTGTCTTGGAGAATGTCCCTGAAATCTGATTAGTCCCCAGCTAAATGGCATCCATCTCTGGCCTCTAGAATCCGGAGCCTCCCCAGCCTAAGGGCTTCCACTTTGATCCATACAGAATACATCTGTGGGGGAGCCTGGGTGGCTCAGTGGGTTAAAGCCTCTGCCTTCAGCTCAGGTCATGATGCCAGGGTCTTGGGATCGAGCCCCGCTTCGGGCTCTCTGCTCAGTGGGGAGCCTGCTTCTCTCTCTCTCTGCCTGCCTCTCTGCCTGCTTGTGTTCTCTGCAAATAAATACATTAAAATATATATATATATCTATAACACTAAGTGGCCTTCACTGAGCACCATGACTGTGACAGTGGCTCGGACGAGCTCGGCCAGCCCTCACCATACCCTTTGGGCTGGGGACCATCTGCCCTGTCTTACAGAGGGAGAAATGAGGCCTGAGAGGTGAAAGGACTGGTCCAAAGTCACAGCACAGACAGCTAGCCTGGCAGGGCCTGTGAGGCGAGGGGTGTAAGCAGCGTCACTATATAGATGGGCAGACTGAGGTCCAGGGGGAGAGAAGGGCTTTGGTTAGGACACAAGTGCTCGGGCCACCTCTGGCAGAGTGCTGGACCCTGTTTTCCTGAGCCAGCCCCTGGCCTGGCCAGGGTCCATGATCTGGGCTCCGAGTTATGGCAGTGAATGCCTGTTGGCCTGTTGCGTGTGGTGGCTGTGGACGGCTGGGAGGAGCAGGGAGGCCAGGCGCCAGGCCTTGGCCATCTTTGCTTTCCTGGGGGCAGGCCTCAGCGGCCAAGGGCTTGGCATCAGGCCCGACTCTCCTCATTTCAGTCAGACAAGCCCTGAATAACCTGCGCTTCTGATGGCCCTTGGCGTCGGGGAGGTGCGGGGACAGAAGGTAGAGAAAAGGCAGGAACCGGAGAGAGACAGAGGAAGAGACAGAGGCCAACAAATGCGAGAGAACAGGAATCAGAGACACAGAGAAATAAGAAACGGGGAGACAGGAAGAGAGGAAAAACAGAGACATGGAGAGATTATAGGGAGACAAGAAGTTTTAAAAAAGAGTGTAGCCAGAGAGGAGAGACAAAGAAATGGAAAAAGAATGAGACTGAGGGAGAGAGAGAGAAAACTCAGCCCAGAGTGGCAGGGACCAGGCCTAGCTTGGGAAGGGGCCCCGGGTCTCTGGCTTCAGTCAGGCCCATTTGGGGGGACTGAATCTCTGCCCTGACCCCAAGCTAAGAGATCCTGTACCCCCCAGGGCCAGAGGTATGTGTAGTTAGCCAGGGTGGTGTGACCCCTGAGGGCCCACCCCCGGAGCCTGGAGCCCCTGAGATGTGGCACACACATAACCAGGTTTCAGTGGGTACCTGCTGGGAAGCTGTGCGAAGCCTTACCCCCAGGCTTGCCCACGAGGCCTGCCAAGCCTGCTAGGGCCTTCAAAAATCCTGGCACAGGGCAGGCTGCTGCGTGAACCCCGAGCCTGGAGTGCAGTGGGCTAGGGGACCCTCCATGACTCCCAGGACTCGCGGGACCAGGCCCCCACTTCTTGGCCAGACACTCGGGGCCCACAGGATAGGGCCGTCCCGCCACCCTGTGCCGCCCCAATCAGACTACTCACAGTTCCTCGCAGACACCAGGCCCACTCGTTCTCCCGCCGGCCCTGCACACATGCTGCTCCACTGACCTGGAACACTGGGCCTCTCCTGCACACCCACCCTGGGCTGGCTCCCTTCCACAGTGACGATTAAGAACACGGAACCTAGAACATCCCCCCTCCTTCCATCAGTGTTCTGGTTCTAGCCCCGCCGCTGACTGGCTGTGTGACTGTGGGCAAGGCTCTCCTCTTTGCTAAGCCTCAGGAAACATCTTCAGGATGGACAGGGGGCCCATGAAGTGCCAGGCAAATCAAACACAAGCAGTCCTGGCCTTGCTGACCCTGCCCTTTGGGAGGGGCAGAGGCAGGCTTGATCCCACACGGGACAAGCATTAGGAAGAACACATGTAGGGGCTGGGCCATGAGGAGGCTACAGGAGGTGGTGGTGGTGGGGGGAAGCCTCGATTTCCTCCCCTAAAAAATGCAGTTAGCACTGAGGGCACACCTGAGACAGTTGGAGTGAGGATGAAACGAGATCACATGAAGGAAACGTCCCGCACAAAGAGTGCTAAAGAAATCTCCGTTATGTTAACTGCCTTATTATTGCTGCCAACTGTCACATTGCCAGTCCATCTCTGGCCCCAAGAATATCAAGAATTCAGTCCTGGAACCCAGACGCTTCTCCTACTCTCTCCTTGCTCATTTTCCCCCAGCCTATGGGACTCCTTGGCATTCTACAAACACTCTGGGCATGCTCCCACCTCAGGGCCTTTGCACTTGCTGGGTCCTTGGTCTGGACCAATCCCTCCTCAAATATCTTCAGGCCTCCCTTCCTTCACGTCTGTGTTCAAATATGACTCATTCAGTGAAGCCTTAACTGGCCCCTCTCTAAAATGTTACTGCCCCCAACAACATTTCACTTCCCCCTTTCCTGCTATATAATTGCTCCATAATGCTTGCCACCACTGGGCAAGGGATTTCTTCTCCTTATTTACTGGGCTTAGTAAAATGCCAGTTCTATTTTTCCTATCTTATTCACTGCTTTGCCCTCGGGGCCTAGAATGGAGACCAGGACAAAGATGCTCCAGACGTATTGAGCCTGGTCCCTCTTTTTTTTTTTTTTTTTAAGATTTTATTTATTCGGGGCGCCTGAGTGGCTCAGTGGGTTAAGCTGCTGCCTTCGGCTCAGGTCATGATCTCGGGGTCCTGGGATCGAGCCCCGCATCGGGCCCTCTGCTCGGCAGGGAGCCTGCTTCCTCCTCTCTCTCTACCTGCCTCTCTGCCTGCTTGTGATCTCTCTCTGTCAAATAAATAAATAAAAATCTTAAAAAAAAAAAAAAAAAAAGATTTTATTTATTCATTTGACACAGAGAGAGAGATAACAAGTGGGCAGAGAGGCAGGCAGAGAGAGAGGGGGAAGCAGGCTCCTGGCTGAGCAGAGAGTCCGATGCGGGGCTCGATTTCAGGACCCTGAGATCATGACCTGAGCTGAAGGCAGAGGCTTAACCCACTGAGCCACCCAGGTGCCCCAAGCCTGGTTCCTCATTTTGTAAGTCAGGTCCAGAGAAGGTCAAGGTACTTCTGCAAGGCCACATAGGAAAGGAACAGAGACAGAGGGAGGGAGATCTATGAAATTTGGAGAAACCAGTCTGACCAGTCTCCTGCTTCTCCACTCCTCACTCTTCACCACCTGGCCTCCTTCCAGCTCTGAGTCAAGAGGAGAAAAGGCCTTTACTGAAGATTTGGGGGCATCTGGAGGCTTGTCTGTACTCTCAGAGCCCTGCATGGCTGTTCTTCAGAGGGTGAAGGGCACTTGGGGGAAATCAGAACCAGACAAAGATGCAATCATCAGGGGAATGGAGAAAGGATCAGTCTCTTGGGGGAGCTCAGAATCCCTGAGTATTATCTGGCTGAAAGTGGGTAGGGTTTACTCAGGTGGGCAGAGCTGGACACCAAAGGAAGAGGCCTTTGAATCCTTACCCTGAGTCTCAGATGGTGAGTCTGAGGACGAGAGAGGTGCAACCCCTTACTTGAAGACTCACAGGAAACACCAGCCTATTGGGGGAGCAATAGGGAGCACCTACTGCATGCCAGGCACTGCATCAAAGTGGACGATCTCATTTCCTCTTCCCCCAAACACTACCTGAGGAACAGGTAAACTTTACTTTATGTCCATTTTGGAGATGAGAAAACTGAGGCTCAGAGGGGGAAAGTGGCTTGGCCTGGGTCACACAATAAGAAGCAGTCAGGATGCCAAGCCCAGACTGTCCCAGGGAGTGCAGGAGGTTTTAGGTCCATAGGCTAGGTGCTTTGGGAACAAGCTAAAGAAACTACAGTATCATGTGCCAGGTACCCAAGTCACTAAAACAAACAAACAAAAACACAACCACATCCAGAGCATGGAATTTCAAGTCCATAAAGGGCCTCTGGTGACCTAGGACTCAACAAGAAAGCAAATGCCCCAAGGTCACAAAGCCAGCAATGGCAGAGATGGTATGCAAACCCCAGCCAGTCATGGTAGAAAGCCAACGGTGGTAGTGGAACCATGCCCACCCCAGACAAGGGCTGTGCATGGTGGCTGTCCCCTGGCAAAAGATGTCAGAATGTTTGACAAACAAAGCTTGGTGTGATGGCGACATCGGGGTGGAGGGGCCTCCTGCGGCTCCAGTCACCTGACTCTGGAGTTCTCCATGGCACTTCCTTAACCCCTAGGGGCAGGCCACCGCCCCCCCCCCCCCCCCCCCCCCCCGGGGTTCCCCCCGGCCCTCCCCTTCCCCCCCGGGGGGGGGGCCCCCCCCCCCCCCCCCCCCCCCACGCAGTGAGATTCCCTGGGCTCTCTTGGAAGTCAGAGAAGGGTGGTGGAGCCGGTGCTTGCTGGAGCATAAATGGTAGGCACAGCGGGAAGGAGCCGGGGCAGAACAGGCGGCAAAGGTCTCTAAACTGTTGTGGGGTTTGGAGAATGGAGGGGGCTGATACCTGCAATGGGAAAGGGGCAAGGGCTGGACTTGCGGCTTGCAGATGGGAGGAGCCTAAGCTAGAAGATTTACAGTGCCCTCACCACTCGGGATACCGGGATACCGGAATAGAGTGAGAGCGGAGGCTCCTCTCTGCTGGGGGAGGGGGTGGTCTGTGGCCACTGAAGCTCTAATCAGAATAGGGCTTGGGGGAAGGGCGGCGTCTGGGGCGCTAGGTAGCCGGGAGTCCCTAAGTTGCGGTTCCTAGAGCAGAGAGGCTGACGTGCCCAGATTTGGTGGGTGAGGTCACTGTTTGCTGCCCAGGCCCTGGCTGGGGCACAGATGGGGCCCTAGGCTGTGAATTCCGGATCTGAGGAACCTGGGATGGGATGTGACTTATAAGAGGCCGGGGGGGAGGGCGGGTAGAGGGAGTGGCAGTGCAGGCAGCAGACGGGCTGCCTAGGATGGGGGTCCCCAAGTCTAGGGGCGCTCTTTGCAGCCGCGGATGCTTTGAGGCTAGGATCCGGATCTGGGGGTCCGATGGGAGCTCTGTATGTGGCCCGGGGAGCTGATATGGCAGTTCCTTGATACAGGGATTGTCTGTGCATCTAGAAAGCCCCGTGCCTGGAGCTCTGCCTGGAGCTTGGGAGGGGCCCTGGGGTGGGGTCCCGGACTTGGGGACACTATGTGCAAGTTTAGCAGCCAAGGCTGGAGTTCTACATCAGGGCCCGAGGCTGGGGTTCCGATCTGGGGAGCCCGGGGTCGCTGTCAGCAGCCCGGGCTGGTGACTGCAGGCCCAGAGCCGGGGCCCGGAGGTCTTACCTGGAGAATAGAGCGCGGCCAGTTCGCGGGCCCCGGCGTGCTGCGCGCCCCAGCGCCGGCAATACGCCGCCTCATCCTCGTCGAGCTCCGGCTGCTGACCCGGCCCGTCCTCGGCGCCCGCCATGGCCACTCGCCCGGCCCGCCCGGTGCGCTCTGCTAGCAGCAGCGGCGGCGGCGGCGGCGGCGGCGGCGGCAGGGCCGCGGAACCGCGGCGAGATCACGCCGCCCAATGACCGCTCAGCACCAGGCGCGGCGGAGGCGCCGGCGGGGGCCTCGCCCGGCCGCGCGTCACAGCCAATTGGGGACCGCGCCGGGGCCGCGGTGGCCAATCAGCGGCCTCCGAGCCGCAGCCAACCGCGGCTCTCGGGAGGCAGGAGCGCAGCTGGGCGCAGCTGGGCACGGAAGCGTGGGGCGGCGGCGCGTCCCTTCCCGCAGCGATCCGCCCCCGGCCGGGGCCCCTTGCCTGTCCAGCGGAAACCGCGGGCGCGGCAGCACCCCCCGTCGCGCTCGGTTTACCGGCCTGTGTAATGGGCCGAGGTCGTGCGCCGCCGGACCCAGAAACTGGCGTTTCTTCAGCACTGTCAAGCGGCTCCTGTGTGCAAGGAGCGCGAGTGGGGGGCGCTGGGCCGGGGTCAGGGAGCCCGCGCTTGGTGGACACTTCGAGCAGAGCTCCCTAGCTGGGGCCCTCTCCGCCTGGGCTAGCTTCTAGAGCCCTACCGCGTGCAGAGGTGACGAGGACTGTGCGTACACGTACTGTCTGCCAGCAGGTGTTGAGCATCTGGGGAGAGCCGTCGTCGAGCCTGACCCCCAGGACCTGCTGTTCTCCCGAAGGAGAGCACAGTAAACGGATGAGAATGACCTTAAGCGTCCCTATAAGATTTGGTGAGCGCTTAGTATCTGTTAGACGCTGGGCCAAGAGCTCGTCAACAGCCTTTCATTGACTCCTAATAACCAGTGATGTTGCCTCCTCAGAGTCCCCTCCTGACTTCCCAGCTCAAAGTTGCTCCCTCCTCCAGTCACTGTGACATCATCAAGTTTTGTCTTCACAGCGCTTGTCATGGGTAATGAACTTGCAGTTCATGTGCCACCCACCAGAAAACCAGTTCCTCAGGGCCAGGGTTTGCTTTGTTCACAGCCGAATCCCCATGTCTGGATCGGCATAGGGCACGTGGTGGAAGCTCAGTAAATGCTTGCTGAGTGAATTAAGGCTCAGCCCAATGCTTTCATTCAAATCCTTTGCCCATTGAAGAATTGGATTATTTGCCTTTTTATTGTTGAATTGTAAGAGTTCTTTATGTGTTCTGGACACTGGACTCTTATCAGATACACGATTTGCAAGTATTGTTTCTCATTTTGTTTGTTTTCACTGCTTGCATAATGTCTTTTGATGCACAAAAATGTTTTTACTTTTAAAAAGATGTTTTTACTTTCCATAAAGTCCAGTTTCTGTGTTTTTTCTTTCTGTGTGCCCTAGGTGTTATAGTTCCATATTCTTTTTTTTTTTTTTTTTTACAACATCATCGTATTCCATTGTGTGGCTGGACATAATTCATTTAAATAGTTGCCTATTGAATGGACAATGGAATGGAATGCCTATTGTTTCTGTCTTTAGATGTTGTCAACTATGCAACGTCACTGTTGCATGTGAAGGTAGATCAAGATGACACACTCTTGAACTGGGATCACTGTGATAAAGTTAAATGTCTTTGTCATTTTAGCAGATATAGAACAACCATCATTAGGTAGGTGGATACTGTGATTAGAATCACATGCTAGGGCACCTGGGTGGCTCAGTGGGTTAAGCCTCTGCCTTCAGCTCAGGTCATGATCTCAGGGTCCTGGGATCGAGCCCTGTGTCGGGCTCCCTGCCCAGCGGGGAGTCTGCTTCCCGCCTCTCTGCCTACTTGTGATCCCTCTCTCTGTCAAATAAATAAATATATTTAAAAGAAAAAAGAATCACATGCTAATTTACACTCCCACAGCTGTGTTCAAGAGAACTTGTTTCCACAGCCTTGCCAACAGAGTGGGGCTTTTTACGTCAGGTTAAAGATTCAGCCCTTCAATTACACTAAGCACATTTCAATAGTCACCTGTGGCAGGTGACAAGCGAATTGTACAGTACAGATGTAGAACGTGTCCATCATCACAGAAAGTTCTGTTGGGCACTTCTAGTAAAGAGTTGTGAGTTACCCTGACTGTGCATTTTAATAGGGTCTCTCTGGCTGCCTGCAAGGAATGGACTCCGGGACGGTGCAGAGGCAGGACACCAGGAAGAGGTGACCACGACAGCTCAGGTAGGAGTGGATGGAGGGTCAGACCAGCGTGATTGTGGACGTGGGGGAAGTGGTTGATTCTGGATGTGTTTTTGAAGGTGGAGTGGCCAGCATTTGCTGGTCAATGAGATGGAGTGGGGTGAGGGAAATAGAAGTTTCAGGTTCTTGGTGCCTGAACCACTGGGAGGATGGAGGTGCTGTTGACTGAGCTGGGCGAGAACACGGTGGGAGCACGTTGGGGGAGCAGGAGAGAACAGCAGTTCTATTTTGGGCATATTGTGTGTGAGGTGCATGCTGGATGTTCTGAGCAGAGATATCAAGTGGGCATCAAGTTGTTTTTCTGGCCTTGAGAATGACATGCGCTTTTGATCACCAAGTTAGAGCAAAGTCAGTAAGGAGGAAAGAGGCAGAATCACGTGCCTAAGGTGGGACTGGGAGGACAGTGCAAAGGTCAAAGGCAGTGCTGGGCAATGGAAGGAGCTCAGCCTTTGAAACTTGGAGTCTCACAGCTCTGTTTCTGAGCCTATGTAGGTCCGTTTTCCTTTGTTAAAAGGAAAGAGAGTGTGTCATAGGCTTTCATAAGGTTCACAATGAACACAATGAGAGGTAGGGAGGAGACATTGCAGAAAAATGTTCATCACCTCCCTTGTGTGTTATACTTGACTATGGAGGTGTTGGAACGAGATCCACACCCTCACCTAACATTCAAGGCCCTGTTGGTCTGGGCCCTGCTGACTCTCCAGCCATGTCTCTTCACATCTCTCAGTGTCATCCTGCCGCTGGGCCTTAGCACTTGCTGTACCTGCTTCCTGGTGAACTGTCTCCCTGGAGAGGTATGTGGCTGGCTCCTTCTCCCCCTTGCAGTCTCTCTTCTCTAGTTCCTCCTAGCTCTGAGACTCAAGCTGCAAAGCTGTCTGAGATGGACACCCCCACAAGGTGTCACAGTGTTGGGGGATGGAGCCCCTGCTGGCTTGCCTCAAGTCACGTTGATCTGGATGGCTCCATTCACTTATTCATCAGATCTTTACCGAGAATTGCTGTGGGCCAGGTACTATGCAAAATGCTGATGGTGAGCAGCAAACAAGACATGTGGGGGCCCTGTTCTTAGATTTGCAAGCGGGACAGACAAGAAACAGGTAAAAAGATAATCTAATTTCAGGTAGGGACCAATGATGTGGAAAAGTGAAGCAGGCTGTGGAGATGGGTGGAGAATGACAGGGAGGGCTTCATCAGATGGGGAGCAGAAGGTGTCAGGAAGGCCTCTCGGAGGAGGTGGCAGTTGAGCAGAGACCTTGAGGAAGGGAAGGAGCTGCCAAGAAGATACCCAGAGAGGAAGTGCAGAGGCCCTGAGGCAGGAGCTTGCTTGGTGTGCTCAAGGAACAGCAAGGAGGCTTATGAGGCTGGAGCAGAGGGTGAGTGGAGAAAAAGGGGGAAGGTGGGATCAGACGGGTACAAAGGAGCCAGATCGTTAGGCACCATTTAGGCCAAATAAGTGTTGAATTAATGCATGAGTGAAAGAGGCAGACAGAGAGCTGTGGGAATGCATATGTAATGGCTACCAAGCTCAGGATGAGAAATCAGAGATGGCTTCCTGGAGGAGGGGATGCCTGAGCTGACATCTGATGTTAAGTAAGAACTGGCTGGGGGAAAGGGAGTCAGGTGAGGTATGAGGGTCTTCCAGACACAGGGACTAGCCTGTGCACAGACCCAGGGGTGAGAGATTGTTTTACTCACTGAATGGAAGAAAAGACAGTAAGCCAGGCTGGGGTATAGCATGAGAGGAGAGTTGCAGAGAAATGGAAGATCCATGGGGGCCTGGGCCTGCTTGGTGCCCTATAGAGAACTCTTGACCTTTCCAAGGGCAGCACCAGGGTGCCCCACAGAGCAGAAGATCCAATTGTGCTTTGAGAAGCTCCCTCTAGCTGCCCAGAGGAGGTGGATTAGATGAGGGGAGGGAGATGAATAAGAAGGGTCCACAGGGATGATGGCTGACGGGGCTGGAGGTCAGGGGTGATGGGTGAGGAGGTTGTGATGGAGGCTTGTGCCAGCAGACTTCCTTCTTCCCCCTCTTTATGCCTCCTCTTCAACCTTCTAGGAGTGCTTGTGCTGGGTGAATGTTTTCAGCATCTGCCCCAAGCCAGCCCCATGCTGCGGGCTGAGGGACCTGGGGGAATGGAGTCTCATTCCTGAGAGACGTTTCTAGTGACACACAGCACCCTATGTTAAGGGGAAATGTTTAAGCTCCTGCCTCATGTGTATTTATGTAGGCTCCACACCACACAAACTGACTGCAAAAATGAGCTTCACTCAAATTTTCATTTTTACCTTCATTTATTCACCCAGCAAATATTTATTGAGCAGGTATTACAAGGCGGGGCCTGCTCTAGGTGACAGGAAAGAAAGAAGACAAAAATCTCTGCCTCCTGGAGTTGACAGCCGGGGGTGGGGGATAGAAGGGGGAGATGGACAATAATCACTCATACTAAACTATGCTGACATGACTGCTTTGGGGGAGAAAAACACAACAAAGCAGGGTAAGGAGGATTGGAAGGTGGGAGGATGGAGGGCAGGTTGACTAGCTAACTCCGGAAGCCAAGGAATGCCTCACGGAGAAGGTGATAGACTAAAGATAGAAGGTGAGCAGATTAAAGGAGGGGATGGAGGGAGCCATGTGGGACTGTAGGGGAATAATGTTCCTGACAGAGCAAAAAGCCAGTGCAAGAGCCCTGAGGTGAGAAGGAGGCTTACTAGCTTTTGTGATTGACTGAATGTGTGGGCTGTTAAGAAAAAGTGGGATTAGGATCCATAGGGATCTAGGAAGGTCCAGGTCTTAGCCTGGTGGAGGGACCAAGGGCATCAGAGTTTCCTGGCTGTGAGAAGAGTCTCAGAGATGGGGGGCTGCTGTGAAGTCAGCATGCCAGCTATCCTGCTACCCCTAGATGCCCTGTGTGCCCAGCTGGGCTGCTTGCTCCCTCTGTCAGTCTACGGGAACATCTCCTTTCCATCTCGCCTGTTCCTAGCAGGGCCTCCTACCCAGAAGGAAGTGTCCCATGCTGTGCTCTGGCCTGCTGCAGGCTGTTTGCCAACACCCTGAGGGGGCCTGCCTCCTGGCCCTGCTAGCACCACAGGGAGTGGCTATAGACAGGAAGGCCTCCTTCCCTGGAGGTCATGGCCAGACTATACCGACCAGACCCAGACAGTGCGTGCCTGGGCTATGGCACAGCCATCCTCAAATTAAGCCCCCCCCCCCCCCCCGCCCGCCACATTTTAAAGTGTTTTATTGTATGTATGAGTCATGGGGATGGAGACATCTGCTTCTGGGTGCCCACGCCCATTCCCCTTCCTTCATGGAAACAATACTCTGAATTTTTGGAGGACTCTCTCTTGCCTGCTTTCTCAGCCTGTGGTTTGTATGGGATGGACTCCACATCTCCACATCTTTAATATAAGCCAAGAGATGTCCAGCCACCTGAAACGTGGTGATTGGTTCAGAGATGGGTGTGTGACTTCAGGTGGCCCAGTCAGAGTGAATTTCAGGATCCTGCCATGGAATTTCATGGATCCAGGAATCTGAAAATTTTGGGAAATAGATGCTTTTACCCCATTGGATGTGAACGAGAAAGAAAGTCTCTTCAGAATCTGCTGGCAGCCATGAGGGGGTAATCTTTAAGGTGAGTTCCCTGGAGAAGGGAAAGAGGAAAGACCAAGAGAAACCAGGTCCTTGGTGAGATCTTTGAGTGGCTGGATCAAACCTTACCTGAAAGCGGTATCCCCTTTCCAGTCAGCCAGACTTTGTTTTAAGTCTCAGCCCCACCACTTGTATGCTGTGTGACCATGGGCAAATTATTTATTCTCTTAGGATGTCAGTTTCCTAATATGGAAAATGGGGATAACAAGAGTATGCCTAGCTTGTGGGGTTGTTGTGAAGATAAGCTAATAAAAACATTGTGGTTAAAAGAGTGCCTGGCAATAAATTATAGCTATTATTGTTACCATTAAATAAATACCCAGAGCAAACCTTACCTGAACTGTGTGTGATCTTCTTCTGGACTTCACAGTTATAGGAAACCAATACATCTGTTTTTGTTTTACATCTTCTTTCTTACTGGCAGAGCATAAGGCTCAAGATCAGTGTGGGATTGGGGAGAAAGGTCTGGGAGACTGGTGTTTGAAGGTGGCTGTTTCTGTGTGCTGGATATTTTATGTACACTTGCTCTTTGGCCTCATTTTATAGGAAAAAAGATTGAGGCTCAGAAAAGTTAACTTGCCCAAAGATGAGTAAGATTTCGTCAGGGAGAAAAGGGAGGGAGGGTATGTTCGGCAGTAGGTGTGGCGAGATCAAGGATGATGAAGTATGAATGTACTCTGTGTACTATTCAGGGAACAGGAGTAATTTGGAGTCCGGGAATAACAGATTAAAACCACGTTTTAAAAACTAGAATAAAACATAGGTGAGTATGACAAGATCCTTTTAAAATCATAATTTCTAAGATAATTTTATTTTAACAGAGAAGTTGCAAAAATAGTGCAGTAAGCTTCCATATCTCCTTCACTCGGATTCCCCAATCATCAACACTTTGCTACACTTGATTTGTCATTTTCTCTGTGTGTTTATAATTTTTCTGAACCATTTGAGAGTCAGTTACAGGTGCAACGTTCTTTTACTCCTAAATACTTCAGTGTGCATTTCCTAAGAACAAGGACATTCTCATACATGGCCACGGGTTTGAAACAGGTTTCAAAATCAGGAAATTTAAGATTCACAGAAGATTCTAATATAATTTCTATTATCCATATTCAAATACCACTAATTGTAGCCATAATGACTTGAAATCTTTAGTGACTACCAAGGTCATTGTACCCCTTCCATGGAGAAAAAAATCGCACCTGCCCAAAGAGAAGAAAATCCTTCACATCCATAAATCTGCTTAAAGATTCTATGCTTAGAATTCCTACTTGCAGGCTCTGTAGATCTCAAGCAGTAGTTTCCATCCTGGGGCCGCGTTTGACCCCTTTTTGACAATGTCTTGAGACACTTGTGGTTGTCACAGTGGGGGGTGGTGATATGCTATGTCGTCTCATGGGTAGAGAAACCAGGGGTGCTGCTATATGTCCTACCATGCACAGGATAGAGAATTCTCTGGCCCAAAATGTCACCAGGGCTGAGGCTGAGAAGCTGATCTGCAAGCAAGCTGGGGAGAGACACCTCCCTTTGCTGCAACCAGAACACACTCTGGGCTTCTAGTTCACCCCAGCAATTCTGTTTCTCCCCAGCGACCCCAGAAAACCCCCACTCCTATAGGCGCGGGGAGGCCCAGCAAGGCTGTTGATGATCGCTCCAAACTGGAACTAACCCACGTGTCCTATTAGGACAAGACTGATAAAATAAAACCGTGGAGTCACGCTGTGGTCACGGCTCATCCCTCCGCTCTGTTTGCTCTTCTTTAAGACAGGGCTGGGGCGGGGGGTGGCGTTGGAAGGATGCCAGTTATCTTGGGTCCAGCTGCTACTTTATGACTTGTGGGCATAACTGCTTCTGACTCACGCACAGTTGACGCATTGGGATTATACACTGACTGGTCTCTTGGCTTTTTTTTTTTTTAATTTTATTTTTTATAAACATATAATATATTTTTATCCCCAGGGGTACAGGTCTGTGAATCACCAGGTTTACACACTTCACAGCACTCACCATAGCACATACCCTCCCCAATGTCCATAATCCCACCCCCCCCAACCCCCCTCCCCCCATCAACCCTCAGTTTGTTTTGTGAGATTAAGAGTCACTTATGGTTTGTCTCCCTCCCAATCCCATCTTGTTTCATTTACTCTTCGGCTTTTTTTTTTAACCGGAGGCTGCCCGGGAATGTCTCCCCATTGGAATCGAGGGCAGGGCCTCTGCTGAGTCACCTCTGGCCCCCGGGAGCCCAGCTCAGGGTCTAGCTCATTGGAAAGCAGGTGTCGTTCCTTTGGTGCCAGCTGTATGCCAGGCTCAATGCTCAGCCGTATGCTCTCACATGGCATGAGCACACTTACCCTCTTATCTCTGGGTTATAAATGAGGACAATAAGGCCCAGAGCCCCACAGTGGGGAAAGGCAGAATTGCGACTGAACACAAGATGGATCACATTCCAAAGTATGGGCTATTTCTAGTCTGCTGCAACTTCTCTCACAGGTGGTTGGTGCTCAGAAAAAGTGTGGGTGGCAGGGGGTGGACGACATATTCATTGGTTATAAACCTCGAGTTTTAGCAGCGTGGCAAACTGCCCAGCTATGTTAGCATGCTGTTCGAGCCTCCCTTGCAGCAGTATAGGACATGTGACTAATTCTGGTGGAATTAGAATGACAGCAGAAGTGGCACAAAGTGTTCTGGGTTGTGCCCTTAAAGAGGCTGACTCCTGCTTCCTTTTCTCCACTTCGCACTGGCAGGAATGTAGATGTAATAGCAGTGTTAGGGCAGCCACGTTGGGCCATGAGATGGAAGATGCCAGTTGAAGATGGGTGAGCTATAAGATAGAAAGAGTCTGGATCCCGGGGTGCCTGTGGGGGGCTCAGTCACTTGAGCATCTGACTCCTGATTTTGGCTCAAGTTGTGATCTCTGGGTCATGAAATGGAGCCCATGTTGGGCTCTGTGCTCAGTGTGGAGTCTGCTTGAGATCCTCCCTCTTCCTCTGCCTCTCCCCCGACTTGTGCTCTCTAAAGAAACAAATAAGTAGGGCGCCTGGGTGGCTCAGTGGGTTAAGCCGCTGCCTTCGGCTCAGGTCATGATCTCAGGGTCCTGGGATCGAGTCCCACATCGGGCTCTCTGCTCAGCAGGGAGCCTGCTTCCCTCTCTCTCTCTGTCTACTTGTGATCTCTGTCTGTCAAATAAATAAATAAAATCTTAAAAAAAAAAAAAGAAACAAATAAGTAAAATCTTAAAAAAAAAAAAAAAGGAAGAGTCTGGGTCCCTGATACCATTAATCCTTCAGATTAATGTAAGAAAGGAAGATGAATTATTTTCTTATCTAGGAAACACTTGTTATTGGAGCCATTCTCGAACAGCATGGATCTGGTATCTCACCAGTGTAGTTGTTAGGTGAGTGGACAGATGATTGAATGACAGAAGGAACGGTCAGACACAGGTCCGTACACACATAAAAGTGCACAGACCGCCCTTGTGCCGAGGTGGGAGCCTCCGACAGAGTACGGTGGGAAAATTCTGTGGCCAGAGGAGCCGGTTTCAGAACTGGCCTTGTACTTGCACACAATCCTGGGTGACCCACGTCTATGGCTCCCATCCTCTGTGGGCCCCATCCTCCTCAGCTGTAAATCAGGCTTAGCAAGCTCCTGGGATTTGAGCAATTCAAAGATGTTCACTCCTCTTCCAACACCATTTCTAAGAATCCATTCCCAGAGAGATTCTCACCTTGGAGCTGGTGAGCACAGGTTCTAGGATAGAGCTGCACCTTGGTTTGTGGAGGACAGACTTGGAAATATCCTTAAAGGTCATGAGATAAATGATGGCACCTTTATGCTCTGGGGTGCTGACCCTGGGCTGTGGCCACTAGGAACTCTCTGGCGACACCTCCTGGCATAAAGTGAAACTGTAGCCCAGCTTGGCAAGGCACTGGAAATTTCCAGGAGCGGTACAGGAGGGCTGCGAGGGCAGTGTGGGAAGCCGCGGAGCAAGGAGATTTGGAAGGAAGGTACCAAGGTGAGGAGGTGGCCTGGGTTTGAATTCCAGCTTCCCTACTTACTAGCTAGGTAAGGGAGGGCACATTGGGACTTTCTCTGAGCCTCCGTTTCTTCTTCTATAACATATGGACCCATGTGCCCATATGGATGTCTAGTGAGGATGTGATGAGAGAATTCATTCATTAGATTAGTTTTTTTTAGAGATTTATTTATTTGAGACAGAGAGCACACGTGAGCGTGTTGGGGGAGGAGCAGAGGGAGAGAATTTCAAGCAGACACCCCACAGTGTGTAGGGCTCAAATGACTGAGCCACTCAGGCACCCCCAAATCTCACTCCTTTTTATGGCTGAGCGATATTCCGCCACATGTCTGTAACTTCACTAATTTTATGGTGTTCCCCCTCTGTGTTGAGACATTAATCCATGTGAAGAGTCTGCCTTTGTTCACAGTTTTTTGGGGGGCCAGTTTCCCAACACCCTCTCCTGAAGCATCTTTTCTTTCCCAGGCAGGCTGTGGTCGGCTCCCACCTCACTGCGTTCCCTCGTTGGCCCGTGTCTCTGGGCACCAGGACCCCATTGTTTTATACTGGCATGTGCCTTTTTTAGGTGATAGGGGAAGTCTCCTCTTTACTATTTTTCTTACGGTTGTGGCTGTCCATGCCACACCCCATCAAATCCTCAGAACACCCTGTACCAATGAGCACAGTCCTTTTCCCCACAGGACAGGTGAGAAAGCAGGCTTCAGGGAGGGAACCTGGCTTGACGAAGTTTGCAGAGCTGACACCTGGCAGAGATAGGACTAAACCAGGCCTGGCCCCAGCCCCCAGCCCCCAGCTGCCTCTCCTGCCTATAGGCCACCAGGGAAGAAGGGGGATGGGGCTGTGAAAGTCTGCTATGCTGTTCAACTGCCAGTTTGCTCTCAGATCCCTTCCTTGCCGCAGGACAGGAAACCACTGTGCATTTAAGCAGAGAGATTTTCCCATAAGGAATTGGTGACGGGGGTGGTGGAGGAGCCCAAAAGTCAAAAAAGAGGGTGTGAAAAAGCTCGGAGTTTCTCAGCAGAAGTCACTGCTGCCTCTAAGCTGGAGGGAGCAAGGGAGGAGGAAATGTGACGGTAGCCCAGGGCCTGTGCCGCTCAGCAAACCCGGAAACACATCGGTAGGATAGAACTGTGAGCTACTGTTAGTTGAGCATTTACTATGTGTCAGGATCTTCCGCTGGGATTTTACATGCAGTCTGTATACACCAGATGCGGCTCCTTCTGGCCTCTGCTCGGACCTCCTCAGACATACCCTCTAAGAATGCTGCCACCGACACAGATTGAGCTCCCGCTTTATTTTCCTTTATCGTATTATCAGTACCTGAAATGATCCCATACGTGTGTTTGTTGTCTCCCCTGACCTGCCCTGACACTAGACTGTAAGCCCCATGAGGGCAGGACTCAGGGCTTGGTGTATCTCAGAGCCTGGATGAGATTCTCCATCTCCCACATCATAGCTACTTGATGTTTCTCCAGTAATTAATCTAGGGGAGTCTGAGTGACTCAGTTGGTTAGGCATCTGACTCATGGTTTTGGCTCAGGTCGTGATCTCATGGGTCGTGTCAGGCTCTGTGCTTAGCGTGGAGTTGGGTTGAAATTTTCTCTCTCCCTCTCCCCCTGCATGCATGTACACACACACACACACACACACACTCTCTCTCTCTCTCTCTCTCTCTCTAAATAAAATCTTTAAAAAAAGGAAAGAGATTTTGACACATGCTACGACATGGAGAGATCCTGCAAGTGTTATGCTAAGGGAAATGAGCCAGACACGGAAGAACAATAACAGGCAGATTCATAGAGACAGAAAGTAGAACAGTGACTGCTAGAAGGGAGTATGGGGAGGTATTGTTTAGTAGGGACAGAGTGTGCGTTGGGGATGATGGAAAGGTTTTGGGTATTGATAGTGGTGATTACGTACAAAATACTGTGAATGTAATTAACGCCACATCGTACTCTTACAAATTGTTAAAATGATAAATATTATATATACTTTACTCCAAAAAAGCACTCTCGCATTAGTAGAGTAGAATAGAAAGTGACTTAATGCCAGAGGTGAGAAGGGACTTTTTTTTTTTTTTAAAGATTTTATTTATCTATTCGACAGACAGAGATCACAAGTAGGCAGAGCAGCAGGCAGAGAGGGAGAGAGGAGGAAGCAGGATCCCTGTGGAGCAGAGAGCCCGATGTGGGGCTCGATCCCAGGACCCTGGGACCATGACCTGAGCCGAAGGCAGAGACTTTAAACCACTGAGCCACCCAGGCGCCCTGAGAAAGGACTTTTTAAATTAAGTGAAGTTCAAAAGCACAAGCATAAAGAACCTGATTCAGAAATGGCCAAGGAACTTGAATAGATCTCTCTCCCCTGGAAAAAATATTTTCATACAAAAGGAAGCTAGCGGGGTGCATTCTTTGTGTCTGGTATCTTTCTCTTGGTGCAAGATTTTGTAGGTGGGTCCCCCTTGTTTGCTGGTACGTCTTAAAGCCCGCTTGCTTGAGGGGGAGGCAAGTTTTGAAGTTGAGCAGGGGCATGGACAATTGGGATGGGTAATTTAACCTCAAAGCTGGGTTTGGGACTCCCTACCCTGGCCTTCGGTGACCTCTCAGCTTTCTTTTCTTCTTCTTCTTTTTTTATTTGTTTGACAGAGAGAGAGAGAGAGATCACAAGTAGGCAGAGAGGCAGGCAGAGAGAGAGGGGGGGAAGCAGGCTCCCTGCTGAGCATAGAGTCCAATGCGGGGCTCGATTCCAAGACCCTGAGACCGAAAGGCAGAGGTTTAACCCACAGAGCCACACCCTCTCAGCTTTCCAACCTGCGGGGGCTTTCTCGGTTCAGAAAGGCGCTGGGGAGGTTGGAGGCTGGGCTCGACTGCCACCTGGTGGTGATTCTAGACAGTGCACTCACAGATGCAGGCAAAGGCACAGTGGGGTGGGGAGATGGTGGGTCAGGCAGTGTTTGGGCCCGGAATTCACCGAGCACCTACTCAGTGTGTGTGTATGTGTGTACAGACATGACCTAGATTGGGTTGACCTGAAGGGGCTGCCGGGAGAGGCAGATTACCCAAAACTAACTCCAGGAGGGGCAGAATGAGATCCTAGAGGCATAAAGGTGGGGAGTGCCGAGCCAACAGGGAGTCATTTGACTTGGGCATTCGGGGAATGTTTCTCCAGGCATCGTCTCAGCTGCAGGTGGAAAGGAAGGGTGTTGAGGCAGAGGGAACAGCACAGGCCAAGTTGTGGAGGCAGGACCATGCAACGTATGGCTTTCTAAACTCAAAACAAATAATACGGTAACATATATCCGTTGTGAACATTTTAAAGTTAGAAAGAAAAGGGGCGCCTGGGTGGCTCAGTGGGTTAAAGTTAGAAAGAAAAAAATGTAGGGCTTCCTCCCACCTCCCATATCAGCCCCCAGCCCTCTTCCTGCAGAAGACTGACTTTAGTGGCTCCCACCAATAGGATGAATGGTGAGGCCGGTTTGGGACTTAAGCCTAAAGAAGGCCTGGCATCTTTCATTTTTGCTCTGGGGGAAGCCAGCTACTGTATAAGATGTGTGGCTACTGTGCCAGGAGGACTACGGTGGGAGGGAGAGACTACATGATGCAGAACAGAGGGACTGAGGACTAAGCTGGCAGATATATGCCCCAGCTGGCCATCAGCCACCGGGGCCATCCTAGCCAAGGTGTCACACACAGGGGTCAGGGAGTCACCTTGAACATTCCAGCCAGCAGCCGGCCCTGGATCAGAGAGAAGTTGCCCAGATTTCTGACCCACAGGATGGGGAGCAAACCAAATGACGATTGTGTTAAGCCACTAAGTTCCGGGGTGTATTATCACACAAGAGTATTCAGAGCACCCCGTGCCCTAGGCTGCCCCTGGTTGCCAGTTCCTGGTGGCCCTTCCATTGGGAGAAGCCTCCTCAAACACACACAGGAGTGAATTCCTGCATCTCCTCTTAATTCTGTGGGGTTTGCACACCACACCTCCTGGCCCACCCTTGGCCTTCTCCTCTTAATGATCTCCTCCTAGATCTTGGTTCTAGATGTGTGTTGTTGAGTGCAGTACCCACTAAACACAGAGGCTATTTAAATGTAATTAAAATGGGATAAAATAAAAAATTCATTTCCTGCATCACATACTAGCCTCAAGGGCTCACTGGCCACAGGTGGCTTGTAGCTCCCATATGACACAGCACAGATGTAGGACATTGCCATCGTCCCAGAAAGTTCTATGGGACATTGTGGGTCCAGATCTTCTCCCTAGGTCCTCTCCCTCATCACTCAGCCCCAGCAGCAGCATAGTGTTCCCCAGTGATGGGCGCCCCCGATGCTGTCCACAAGCTCCTGCTATGACCATGTCCATTTTTCTCGGTGCAGCTGTGAGTATCTCTGTAGTATAAATGCCCAGCCTTTCTGGGCTCAGTGACATTTCTGGGCCAAATTACAACTAGAGGTTCGACCATTTAACATGGCCACTAGACGTTTGTAAGAGTGTTTGTTTTCCCACACCATCAACACTATGTATAATGAAAAACATTTTTTCTTTAACTAATGGCCAATATTTTCAAGACAAACATAACTCGACCAGGATTCTGCTTCGCCATATCCTTCTTTTACTTCATTGGGCCCTTGGGTACGTTCCCATATTGACATCTGAAGATCTGCCCTGTCCTTTTTATTAATTTATTTTTTAAATTGTGGTAAAATTCAGGTAACATGAAATTGACCATTTTAATTATTTTTAAATGCACAGTTCAGTGCCATTAAGTACATTCTCACCGTAGTGCAGCCTTCACCAACATCCGTCTCCAGAAACTTCTCATCATCCCAAATGGAAACTCTTTCCCCGTTAAACAACCCCCCACCCCTCTGGCCCGTGGCCCCTGGCATCCACCATGCTACTTTCCGTCTTTATGAGTGTGACTGCTCTCAAGAACTCATCTAAGTGGACTCATACGGTATTTGTCCTTTTGTGCCTGGTATATTTCACTTAGCGTCGCGTCCTCAAGGCTCATCCATGTTGTAGTATCTCTGAATTTCCCTTTAAAGGCTGAATAATTGTCGTATGTAGAGGCCATATTTTGCTTATCCATTTATATATTGATGGACGCTTGGGTTGCTTCGACCTTTTTGGCTGTTGTGAATAACGCTGTCATGAGCATGGGTGTGCGTGCGTGTCCTCAAAACCCTGCTTCCAGTTCTTTTGGGACCTACAGCTAGAAGTGGAATTACCGGATCCTATGGTAGTTTTATTTTTAATTTTTTTGAGGAACCGCCATACTGTTTCCAACAGTGGCTACACCAGTTTGCATTCACACCGACATTTTCTCCGTATCTTCACCAACACTTGTTATTTCCTGTTTTTCTGGAGAGTAGCCATCCCAGTGGGTGTGGGGTGGTCTTTCGTGGTGGCTCGGATTTGTGTCTCCCTAATGATCCGTGACGTTGAGCATCTTTTCCTGTGCTTATTAGCCATTCACATATCTTCTTTGGAGAAGTGGAAATGTCGATTTCAAGTCCTCCCCCCATTTTTTTTTTTTAAGATTTTATTTACTTATCAGAGAGAGAGAGAGGGCGAGAGAGCGAGCACAGGCAGACAGAATGGCAGGCAGAGGCAGAGGGAGAAGCAGGCTCCCCGCCGAGCAAGGAGCCCGATGCGGGACTCGATCCCAGGACGCTGGGATCATGACCCGAGCCGAAGGCAGCTGCTTAACCAACTGAGCCACCCAGGCGTCCCCCTCCCCCCATTTCTAATTGGGTCGTTCCTCTATTGTTGAGTTGTAGGAAGTTTCTTACATATTCTGGATATTAACCTATCAGATACATGATTTGCAAGTATTTTCTCCCATTCCTCAGGGCTGACTTACGACTCTGTCGATTTTTCCCTCTGCTGCGCAGAAGTTTTTAATGTTGACATCGTCTGATTTATCTACTTCTTTCTTGTGGGGGTCTGTGCTTCGGGTAGTCAAATACTGTATCCTTTTAAATGGCCATGGAGCGGTGCATGTGGAGTGTGCCTGTCTCATAATTGGATCTATCAGCAAATCCTGAAGGTTCTACTTTCAAAAAAAGATTCGGAACCTGACCCCTTCCCTCACCACCTCCACGGCCACCCTGCTGGGGGAGCGTCCCATCAGCTGCTTGCATGGACTGTGGTTACTTCCTCCTTGGGCTCCCCGCTTCGGCCTTGACTGCTAGTAGCGTCCACCCCCCTAGCCCCCACTTGCAGCCAGAGGGATTCCGTTAGAACCCAAGTCAGATCCTGTTCCTCTTCTGTTCAGAACTCTCCATGGCTCCCAGCTAACCTGGAGTAAAAGCCGAAGTCTGTTTAGTGCCCCACAAAACCCTGCATGATATGGCCCCCACTATTTCTTTCTTCCTTTAAAAAAAATTATTTATTTATTTGAGAGAGAGAGAGAGATTATAAGTGGGGGAGGCGCAGAGAGAGAGGGACAAGCAGACTCTCTGCTGAGTGGGGAACCCGATGCTGGACTTCACCCCAGGATCCAAGATGATCTGAGCTGAAGTCAGACGCTTAATGGACTGAACCACCCAGGCACCCCTGGCCCCCACTATTTCTGAAATAATTTCTTCCTACTGTTCATCTACTTCACCTAGAGCAACTGCATGGGCCAGGCATGCTCCTACATTAGGGCCTTTGCACGTGCTGTTCCCCCTGCGAGGCCCACCCTCCCCACAGCTATCTGTGTTCATGTTTTTGCTCCAATGTCACCTCAGGGAGGCCTCCCCCAACTTCCCTAATGTAAAATTAAAATCCACCCCCCCATTCCCTTCCTTTGCTGTATTTTTGTCCAGGGTGTTTACCATGATCTAACACAATGTATATGTTACTCATTGACCTTGTTTCTTGTTTGTCTTCTCCAAGGGGAATGTCAACACCATGAAAATAGGAATCGCTCTGTCATGTTCTAGGGCACAAGCCACTGTAGGTGCCAAAAAATATCTGATGAATGACTAAGTGAAAATGAGCACTTTTTGTCTGTAGACATTGGTCCGTTGGACATTTTAATTTCTTTCAGTAGCCTGCTTCTGTCCTGTGGATATCTGTCCTAGCCAAAACGCCGACTTTGGTATCCCAAAGCAACAAGATTTACTTAAATCACTCCTGCATTCCCAGAGCCCGCCACATGGTGGCAGCATATGCACAGACATGTTTCACCAGCTGGCCCTGACGGTCTCCCAGGACTCCAAAACTCTGGGTCCCAGGATATTTGGTTTGACAGCCCTCAGGGATCTAATTTCAGCCCCAATTGGTAAATGGGGAAAGTGAACTTTAAAGAGGAGGTGTTGTGGGGAAAGTCTGGGAATCAGGGGTCTGGCTTTTCAGTCTGGCTCTTTTACTGGTTCCCTGTGATCTCGGGGAAGGTCTGAACCCTTTCTGGACCTGTTTCCCATCAGCCTACTTTGTGAGGCTTCCATGACCGACCAGGGTCAGGCCCTCTGGGGGCTGAGGAGATGCACTCCCATGTGTCATGGTGGGCCAGTGGGAGGGGCAACTGCTGGCTCAGAAGGCCCAAGACAGAGGGATATTATCACCCCACTCTACAGACCGGGGACTGAGGTCGAGAGGACACACTGGAGTGTCCCCAGCCAGGAGGGTGCAGAACAGGAACCAAGCCCCCCATTCCAGATCCACTAGAGACCATCTCTGATGGTTCCTTTTTCAGACTTACGTTTCTACCCGCGGGCTGATTTCTACCCCCTGCGAACACCTTTAACCGTTCTCCATCAAGGGAGCAACACTGGGACTCCCTTTGGGCAAGTTGCCTTGGTTTTCTCCTCCTGAAAATGGGGCCGAGGAGAAGCTGCAGAGGCTGGGAGAAGGGATTTTGAAAGCAGTTTGGGGGCAGAGGAGGGTGTATCCGGGTAGGAAAGATCCTGTTCCTCCACAGCCCCCGCCTGGTTCCTGCCCACACTTGCAGCCGCATAGGCCCAGCCCACGGGTTCTGGTTTTAAAAGAGAAGCTGAAAATTGGAATTTTGATGTGAAGTCTCCTGATTTTTAAATGTTAGCAAAAAATTCAATAGGAAAAAAAAAAAAAAACCACACAATAAAGCAAAACACCAGAGAGTCACGCTGAACATATTTCTAGGTTGGATTTGACTCCTGGCTCCCCATTTGAGACCTTCTCCCACCCCAGGCTCCTACAGACACTTAGGTGGGATGGTAGCTGGGAGAGGGCATTGCGGGTGGTGTCAGGTGGAACCTGGCTTCTGGCCTGTCCCTGGCACAGGGCCACAGGGCGTGCTGGTGGCCCCTGGGCCCTAGTGGTTCCGTGCCCATCAGACCCTCCTTGGAGGGGAGGCTGAGTGTTCACGGTGCAGCAGCGGGCAGGGCCTGTTGAGCAACGAGGCTTGTAAACACAGGCCTTACATCACCTGAGCACACAGCTTCTGTACCCGCACCGGGGGTGGCACTGCGGTGGCCGTGGACTTCTCCGTCATGCCAGAATGGGGAATCTGGAGCAGGGAAGGGCGGGCAGCAAAAGGCTCAGTGTCTGGTGGGTGAAGTCCATCCTGGATGCCAGCCAAACAAGACCCTGGTGGGGAGAGTCTGGTTCTTGGGGGCCGGTCACCAGGATTGCGTTGCCCCTCCACTCACTGTGTGACCCTGGGGAAGCCTCCTCTGGGTCTCAGTTCTTCCACTCAGAAAATGGGGTTCACATCCCCAGACCCATTATGATTTATTATAAATCCAAAGGGGGAAGGTGAGCCTGGAAAGTGACGTTGGCCTCAGTTTCCTCATTTGTAAAGTGGAGGTAACAGGATCTGCTTCCTGTAAGTTATCAAGAGGGTTAAATGAGTTAATACAAGCAGAGAGCTTAAAATGTGGATCAGAGAGGGTGAAAGACGCTTGAGGACACACAGCAAATCCTCTAATGAGCTTCAGAACCCCCGATCTCACTGCAGTCTCCCCAGAACCCTGATAGGTGTGTGTGTGTTGGCGGTGGGGGGGGGGGGCTGCTGACAGAGAGGGAAACCATCTTGCCCAAGGTTACACAGCCCAGCACATGGACTTTCTCCGCTTCCTCATACATTGAGTATTTTTCCTGTGTCAGGCACTGTTCTAGGCATGGGGCACAGCAATGAACTAAACAAAAATCCCTAATGGGGATGGCATGGGGAGGGGACAGTGGGGACAGAAAGCCACATGCATAAGGGAGACAATTTTGATTGTAAAGAGAATACAGGAACGTGAAAGAAGCCACTGAGGGTCTGTGACTTTCGGTGGGAAAGGCTTCTTGGAGGTAACCTTTGGGCTGAACCCTGAGGAGTTGTCTTGGGCAGAGCTAGGGGAACAGAGTTCTTGGTCCAGAGGGAACAGCAGATGCATTCACCACTGGTAAATTTTGGTCATGCCCAGGCAAGGAGGTCCAGTATTCACAGGCTAGCCCTCATGGAATGGGCAGGCTTTTGCGGGGGTGGAGACTGAGGTAGACTGGACAAGTAGGATAATGGTAGCTGGTGACAGGTTGGGAAGGAAATTCACTTGCAGGTGGGGCCAGGAGGGCCTCTTGGAGGTGGTGTGAGTGTCCCACTTTGCTGAGCTCTGAGCGTCCCATTTTGCCGCTTGGAAGGCCTGGCTGAGTAGCCCAGGGGCCTCAGATCCCTCCCTGCCCCAGAGGCTGCTGGGAAGGCCCCGAAAGCCAGTGGGCACGGTCAGTGTTTCATCCTGTTCTTCCCTGCTCCCGCCACCCCCCAAGGGCGCTTGGAGATGTCATTTCTCCAGCTCTCTGGGGCGGAGGTCACCCCAGCTCAGCAGATAACACTGAAGGTTGAGCAATGCCTGCCTGCCCGCCAGGGCCAGGGCTGGGGTCAGTGGGCCGGGGGTTATCCCCAGGCAGGCTGGGAGCTCCTGCCTGGGCGGCCTGGGCTGGGAGTGGCAGAAGGGTGGGCCTAGGGAGCTGCCCAAATGGCCTAGGAATGGGGTTGGAGAGGGCAAGGGGCCCCCTGAGCCCACGCAGTCCACTGTTCCAATCCAGGATGGGCCACCGCCTGTCTTCCCATCTGTGTACCAGGAGTAGCAGAAGCATCCTCCCGCCAGGGTGGAAAAGTGAACCCTGGGGCCAGGCCCACCCTCAGTACAAAGTGGGGACTTGGTAACAATGGGGGAAATCCCTTCTCTCTCCTGCATGGCTCTCGGTGGGGTCTGGCTTGACACCCCCACCCCAGCCTCAGAAATAGGTTTTTTGGTCTCAGGTTGGCAAATAGGTCCTTAGGGTGCCCTGACAAGAGCTCTGGAGACTGGAGGGTGGGGGGCAACGAGGCCCTGTGACCCTGAGTGTCTTAGTAGCCCCCCACCCGGGCTGCTTCTTACCCTGTGTGGGGGGGGGGGCCGGTGGCTTCTTTCTGATGTGCCTCCCAGTGTGGACTTAAAAATGAAGCCTTATGTTTGGGAATCTGTGGCGTAGACAGTAACACAGTTAATAACCGTAACGGCACCTTCGTGGACGGAGCTTGGAGAAGCGAAGTGACTCGCCCAAGGTCACATCGTGTGGCAGATTCTAGCACGCCGCCCCCTTCCACCTCCTGGGCCGGGGTCCGGGTCGGGTGGGGCCAGAGAAGACCCAGGTGTAGTCTAACGGAGAGGGCGGGTCCGATGGGCGGGGCTAGGGGAGGGGCGTAGTCGCGGCCGCAGAGACCCGGGTGGAGTGCTCCCTTGAACAGCCCGTCATGCCCCCGACCAGGGTCCCTGTATTGGACGTGGCTTTAGGAGGGGAGTCTCCATCGACGTGGAATCCCCTCCTTCCGAGAGCTGGGGATGGGGGCAAGTTTGGGGGCGGGGCCGCGCCCGGGGTCACCTCTCCAGGAGCCAGAGCGGGGCGGGGGGGGGTCTGGGGTCTCCGCGATCCGGCATGCGAGCGTCTTCTCCGTGGGGCGTCCGGACTGGGCGCCGCGGATCCTGAAGCCACGGCCTCCTCCAGCAGGGGGCGGGCGGCGGCCGTGTTTTGGGTGGGGGAAGGCGATCGCGTTGCCCCCTCCCCGGATTCCCCCCCGCCTTCCAGTACAGCCTCCAGCCCAGAGGGGGCGGTCCGGGGGCGGGGTCGCACCTCCCCCTTTCGCTCCCAATCCCGCGGCGGCCGGGTGGGGGTGGGCAGGGGGCGTAAGGCCGCCCCCTGGGGCCCACCGACCCCCGAAGGCGTACTCCTGCTCTCGAGTCTGGCCGCGGTGCCCAGCCGACGCCCTCCCGGGGGTCTCGGGCTGCCACACCGCGTCCCGGCGGCGGCGGGAGGGGCCGGGGAGGCTGCCAGCGTGACGCAGCCGTTGCCATGGGCCGCCTTTATAAATAACCGGGCTCAGGAGAAACTTTAGCGAGTCAGAGCCGCGCACGGGACCGGGAAGAGGACCCACGCGAGGGTCCAGCCGTCAGCCCCCGCACTAGTAGCGGCCACCCCGGCGGCAGCAGCAGCAAGCAGCGACACAGCGGCAACAGTTCGGAGCCAGGAGGCCGCGCCACCTGCGGGCCGGCCGGAGCGGGCAGCCCCAGGCCCCCTCCCCGGGCACCCGCGTTCATGCAACGCCTGGTGGCCTGGGACCCAGCATGTCTGCCCCTGCCGCCGCCGCCTGCCTTTAAATCCATGGAAGTGGCCAACTTCTACTACGAGGCGGACTGCTTGGCTGCTGCGTACGCCGGCAAGGCGGCCCCCGCGGCGCCCCCCGCGGCCAGACCCGGGCCGCGCCCCCCCGCCGGCGAGCTGGGTAGCATCGGCGACCACGAGCGCGCCATCGACTTCAGCCCGTACCTGGAGCCGTTGGGCGCGCCGCAGGCCCCGGCGCCGGCCACAGCCACGGACACCTTCGAGGCGGCTCCGCCCGCGCCCGCCCCCGCGCCCGCCTCCTCCGGGCAGCACCACGACTTCCTCTCCGACCTCTTCTCCGACGACTACGGGGGCAAGAACTGCAAGAAGGCATCCGAGTACGGCTACGTGAGCCTGGGGCGCCTGGGGGCCGCCAAGGGCGCACTGCATCCCGGCTGCTTCGCGCCCCTGCACCCGCCGCCCCCGCCGCCGCCGCCGCAGCCCGCCGAGCTCAAGGCGGAGCCGGGCTTCGAGCCCGCGGACTGCAAGCGGAAGGAGGAGGCCGGAGCGCCGGGCGGCGGTGCCGCAGGCATGGCGGCTGGCTTCCCGTACGCGCTGCGCGCCTACCTCGGCTACCAGGCGGTGCCGAGCGGCAGCAGCGGGAGCCTGTCCACGTCCTCGTCGTCCAGCCCGCCCGGCACGCCGAGTCCCGCCGACGCCAAGGCGCCCCCCGCCGCCTGCTATGCGGGGGCGGCGCCGGCGCCCTCGCAGGTCAAGAGCAAGGCCAAGAAGACAGTGGACAAGCACAGCGACGAGTACAAGATCCGGCGCGAGCGCAACAACATCGCGGTGCGCAAGAGCCGTGACAAGGCCAAGATGCGCAACCTGGAGACGCAGCACAAGGTCCTGGAGCTCACGGCCGAGAACGAGCGGCTTCAGAAGAAGGTGGAGCAGCTGTCGCGCGAGCTCAGCACCCTGCGGAACTTGTTCAAGCAGCTGCCCGAGCCCCTGCTCGCCTCCTCCGGCCACTGCTAGCGCGGCCCCCGCGCGCGTCCCCCTGCCGGCCGGCCTCCGCGCTGCCGGGCGCGCCGCGGCCGCGGAGACTCCGGGAAGCGCCTGCGCTCCCGCCCCCGCCCCTGGTGGCGCCGGCAAAACTTTGGCACTGGGGCACTTGGCAGCGCGGGGAGCTCGTCGGTAATTTTAATATTTTATTATATATATATCTATATTTTTGTCCAAACCAACCGCACATGCAGATGGGGCGCCCGCCCGTGGTGTTATTTAAAGAAGAAATGTCTATGTGTACAGATGAATGATAAACTCTGCCTCTCCCCCTGCCTCCTCTCCAGGCGCCGGCGGGCGGGCCGGTTTCGAAGTTGATGCAATCGGTTTAAACATGGCTGAACGCGTGTGTACACGGGACTGACGCAACCCACGTGTAACTGTCAGCCGGGCCCTGAGTAATCGCTCAAAGATGTTCCTACGGGGTTGTTGATGTTGTGTTGTTGTTGTTGTTGTTGTTGTTTTTTGGTCTTTTTTTTTTTTTGTATTATAAAAAATAATCTATTTCTATGAGAAAAGAGGCGTCTGTATATTTGGGAAGCTTTTCCGTTTCAAGCATTAAGAACACTTTAATAAACTTTTTTTTTTTTTTATAGAATGGTTAAAGGCCTTTTGGGGGCAGTAGTTGGCTTTTGATTTTTTTTTTCTTTATTTTTGGTTTCTATGATTTTATATTTGCTTTCCTGGAGTGGGGGGGGTTCTTGTGTGTTGGGGGGGTCCTGTTAATTTTGGCATTTTTGGTGGTTGGGTGGGGGTGTTACAGCTGTTTCTTTTTCCTCCCCTCCTCTGCTACTCCCTCCACGGTCTGTGCTTGGAGATGGGGGTGCTAGGCTTGTGGGGGGGAGGCAGAGGAGTGCTGGGTCAGCCTCTCAGAGTGACTCAGCGCCCTTGGGTGCTGAGGAGGAGTGACTGGGAACCCTGCTTGGGGAGAGGTCTAGGGCAGCCGGCTGGTCCCGAGTGCCAGGCTTGGGTTCAGGGGGGGTCTCTGTGACCTCTGTACAGTGTTTGGGGATCGGGCCAGTAGGCCACATTATGTAGGAGAAGAGGGTACAGGTCTTGGTCCCGTTGAGCCCAAGTTGGGGCAGATTCTTTTTGGTGAGTGTAGTTGGGCGGGCTGTTTAGAAAATACTTTGTGTGTATATATTTATTTTAAGAGGAGCCTGGGTGTGTGGGCGAGCTTGTGTTTGTGTGTCCCTGGCCTGCCGGAGGGGAGAAGCTGGGCCAGGTGGAGGGAGGTGGGGGAAGGGTTCCTACATTTCCTTTCCCCTTCCTTGGGGCGGGAGGTTTACCAGCTTGCCTTCTTTGCCCAGGTGTGGACACCAAGTTCCAGCCTTATGTGCTTGCTTATGGTGGCTGAGCCCGGTTTGAACCTGGGACCACTGTCTCTGATTCCCTGGGACAGAAGGGACCTCTGGCGAGTCTTCTGCTTCTCTGCCCCCTGGTACCCTCCTACCCCTCTGCACTGCACCCCCATGGCCCTTCCAGCCCTGGACAGCACTCCTGAGAGCTGAGGATGGACACGGAGGGCTTAGTGTGGGTACACGTTCGGCATCCCGCCGGGCCTGGCACACAGGAGGTATTATATAAGCGTTTGCTCTTGTTATTATTTTTTGCTGGGAGGTTCCTGGCATTGGGCAACCAGTCTTCAGTGCAGCGAGAGTGTGGCGAGTGCCTACCAGGGGTCGGGTGTCCAGTAAGTCCTGGACCTAATGCATTGCATGTAAGCCTCCCAACAACCTTGGCACAGGTGGGTATGATAGGCCAGTTTTTAGAGCCATGGAACAGACTTTTGTTACATCCCTAAGGGTACGAAGATGGTTTGGGGTTCCCCTGTCCTAGGAATTCAGGGGTTGGGTCAGATGGGCGCTTCAGAGAGTGGTTTGCCAAGGGCCTGGGACAGCCTGGGGTCAGGAGACAGCTGCTGGTATGGTGGTTTTAGAAGAGGACATGCTTTTCCCCTCCTTTTCCCTCTGGGGGCCTGGATGTGCTTTTGCTGTGGGAGCCTCGGATAAGGGGGGCAGAGATAACAGCTCCTACAGTCAAGGAGCTGAGGGGCCAGGCAAACTCCACCCCTCTAACCCCAACCTTTTGTTTGTGGCACGGGGGCTGGATGGGCACTGAGCACAGAAAATCCCACTTCGGTCCTGGGCCTCCATTGTCCCTCCCACTCCCCAGCAGGTCTCCTCTCTATCCTGGCTGGGTGGGTGACTGGTTGGATCCCTGGGCCCGCCAAGTCAGTCAAGTACCAGCAGCAGCACCTGGGCTCAAGGGCAAAGGCTGGGAGCCCGATGCCAGGGAAGGGGGGGCTCAGTCCTGCAGGGGGTGGGGAGGTCATGATTCAGAAATGCATCTTCCCCATCCCACTCTCCTCTTTATCACTGAAAGTTGGCTGGTGGCTGCTGCTCCAAGGTGAGAGGGGAGCCGCCCAGCCACATGGTGACCCCAGGCATCCTTTTCCTGAGCACTGTCTTGGAGCCCTTTCCACGCTCACATCTGGATATAATCTCCGGAAACACTCCAGGGAAGGTGTAATACCCATTTTATAAAAGTAAGCTTCGGCCCACAAGAAGTGGGGTTAGCGCTCAAGGAATGGGGTGAAGCCAGTTTCAGAGTTGGGTCTGACCCCTAGGTCTCTGGGGAAAGCTTGGCGTCGAGAGCCTCTTGTGATCCTAGCCTCTTTCCCCAGTCCTGGGCCCTGCCTGATGACTCCTTGCCTGGCCCCAAGTTCAGGTACCCCCAATGCCAGAGTTAAGTGACTTGCACACAGTTTCACAATTTGGAAGCAAAAGAAAGGGGACTTGACCCTGAGCCCATCTGAAGAAGGTTGGGAAAAAGTTAGCAGGTTGAGGGCTCTGCTGGTGGTCTGGGTGGCCTGGTGCAGGAGTGCTGTGGACAGAGCTGTGCCCAAAGGACTCTGGGAGATGTCATAGGTGAGGAACAGCCACCTCATGGATCACAAGGCTAGGAGGACTAAAGGCTTGCAGGGAGGAGGGAGGAAGCCATTCACAAGTCAGAAAACAAGGGAGTAGGCTGGGGGAAGTGGGGGCAGGAGGCCAGAGACGAGCCTCGAGGAATAATAACAACAGCGTGTGTGAGTTTGGTGCTTATGATGGGGAAAGTGCCACTCCAAGGCCTTGGCTCAGATGGACTTGCTGGATCCTTCTGTCTGCCCAAGAAGGCTGATCATGTTAACCACAGACCCATTTAGTGGGGTTGACCACTGAGGCTAGCTGGGAGCCCCAACCAGTGTTTGCTTAGGACAGGAGAGTTGACGAAACACATTCATACCTCCCAATCTTAGGCAGTTGTCCCACAGCCTGGTGATTTCACCAGGGAGAAAAGAGGGTATCCAGAGTGAAAGCTGGAGACACTGGGGGCTGCTTGCCAGTTCAATTACCCCGGCTGCCTCTTGGAGGCTGTGGCTTTGGTGATGGGCATTTTCCTGCCAAGCAGACAAGCTCAGAGAGGGGAAGGGACCTGTCCAAGGTGGCACAACTGAGAATGTGTGAGTTGGGGTAGGAAAGAGAAGGGAGTCTCCCCCGTGGAAACACTTAAAGGTGTCCTCCTCCCCCAGAGTCCCTGGGACCATTTTGTCTTTGTTTCTGAGATAATTATCTGTCCAGTTACTTTTTCCATTTATTTGGCAAGCATTTGCTCAGCACCTTTTGGGTGCCAGGCCCAATGCTTGGGGCTGGGGACATGGTGACCAAGACAGAGGTGATGGTTTATGGGGAGAGGCAGACACTAAGTGTCCACTAACTAGAACAAAGTAATGACAGGTGGGGACAAGGGCTCTGAAGGAAGGAAAGTGGGGCAGGGAGTGGCAGGGAGGTCCAGGAAGGCCTCATAGGAGGCGGCATTCAGGCAGACATCTGAGCCAGGTGAGGTGTGAGGGGGACGGGCCTTGGTTTATTGGGCATGCGCATGCTGTGCTGGGTGTTATGGTGTTTTATATGGCTTTTAGTCCTACAGTAACCCAATGACTTAAGAGCTGTTTACCATTCCTCTTCCTCAGTTGGGGAAACCAAGGCACAGAGTGACGAAGTCACTGTCCCAACAGCTGATGAGTGACTTGTGTGACAATTGAATTCATGTCTTACCTTTGAACCTGAGAATCTTTCTCTTCCTGTCTCTGCCTATGGCCCCAGATTTGTCATTTGCTCTGTTTTCCTGTCCTGTCCTGTTTCCCAATCCCCATCCTTTCCTGGCCTTCTAGGTGACCCCTGAGGGAGTCCCAGCAGTTCTAGCTGTCCATTTGGCTGTCCCTCCTTGAGGGTGTCCAACCTTGTGTTGGCTGTGGCCATGTGCACGGGAGTGATGGAGGCTGGGGGTGCTGGGGAGACTGGAGCTTCTGGGTTCCCCACCTGTCAGGGTTCGAGCCCCTCCTGGGTATCCTCGAGGCCAAGGCGGGCGGGGGGGGGACCTGAGGCCCTGAGAGGGGACATTACCTGCCCAGAAAACAGAATGGATATTAGAATCTGTACCTGTGTGAGCCCCAAGCTTAGCCATCACTGCACTCTGGGGGGACAGATGGACAAACCTCGATTTTACAGCCTTCGAGGGTTAAGATGCTCGGGCAAAAAAAAAAAAAAGTTCTGAGCTTTGTCTCTTACTTGCTGGATGACTCTGGGCAAGATGCTTGACCTCCTTGGGCCTGGGTATATAGTCACATACTTAATCAGTCAAACAAGCACCTACTGTGGGCTGGGACAATCTCTGGGCTTCCAGAGTTGACACTCTGGTGTGGGAGAAGGAAGAAAATGAAGGCGCAGGGGAGTGGTAGATGGGGACAAGGGGTGGGTGTTTAGAGAGCATTCCAGGCAGAAGGAGGAGCAAATGCAAAGGCCCTGAGATAGGACTGAGCTCAGTGTGCTGGGAAAGAGCGAGGAGCTGGCCTAGGGTTTGAGGGAGCCAGGGGCGACATGGAGAGAGGAGAACCGAGGGGTGGTGGGGTCCCTCACACAGAGCCGTGGAAGCCAGCATGAGGCTGACGGAGGTTGTTTGGAGGAGGAATGAGTGGGTGTCCCTGGCAGGGGCTGGCACCTGGAAAGCCCTTGACAACTTTGTCAATGGGACGGAACAGGCCCGTCAGCCTCAGAAGGAGGCAAAGTGCAGTGGGTGAAGGGCGTAGGAGGCCTCCTGCCCGGGGCCCAGGAGATCTCATGGGTGAGCAGCCTCTGACCCAGGGCCTGGAGCCACAGTGAGCTGTTCACCAGGCAGGAATGAGGGGAAGGGCATGCCAGGAAGGGGTACCGGAGGAGCAAAGGCGGGGAGCCAAGAGGGGGAGAGTTCCTTGGATAGCTCTGACTGCAGAGGAGAGAGCACGGGGAGGGGGGCGTGGGCCAGAGGGGAAGAAGGCCAGGCGGGAGAGGGAAGTGGGGCCTGGTCTCCCTGAGGCCTCTGGGATGGGAGTCTTGGGGGGGTATGCAGGAGGCTGGACCCCAGGAGAGGTATTTTCCTTTTTCTCTGATTTCCCAAGCAATGCACGATCCTGGTGGGAGGGTTGGAGAAGGCAGGGCATCAATAAAAGAAGGAGATGGAAAACGCCCATCATTCCGCTACCGGGAAATAAACCCCATTAACACTCGCTATGTGGCCTTGGACAAGTCACTTTATCTCTCTGGCCTCGGTTTCCAGTTCGTAAAATGGAACGGTAGCACCTGTCTCATAAGGTCATTGTGAGGAATTCACACGTGAATCCATCAACGTGTTCAGAGCAGTGTGAGCGCGCAGTGAGCGTCAGCCGTTTTCGTCATTATTAACAATCTCATGACCGTTTTGGTGGGTTAAGAGCTCTGGCACTGGAATTGGGCTCCCTGTATTCTAGTTCTGAAACCCCCACTTCCTGGCTGTGTGATTCGGGGCAAGTGACGGCATCTTGGTGTCCCTCCGTTCTCCCTCTCTGTGCTAAGAAGATAATGAAGTTCCTCATGGTGTTCTGGAAAGATCTGACAGGTAAATCCATGCAGGGCAATGGTAGCGTGAGTTCTGTTTGCAGTTCTTTCTTCCAAGAATTTTCACTTCATGTGTATTTTTTTCTTCATCGTCGCTAACATTGCCTATTTGATAGTCGCTCCCTCCTTCTTCCTTAGCAGTGGGACCATTTAGTGTTGGGGGCAGGTAAGAGACTACATTTCCCAGATTGTCTTGCAGCAAGGGATGACTAATGAGTATAAACAGAAGTTGTAGGTGAGGTTTCCAGGAAAGCTCTGGGGGTGGGGGGGTTGCTGATTCAGCTAGGAGGTACAGTTCCTTTTGCCTCCTTCCTCTGCACCCTTTCCACGCCCCCACCCCCAACTTCTTCCTACTTTCTGCCTGGAGCTCAGATACCATGGCTGGAGCTTCCTTGAACCATGTGGCAAACCTGGAAGCATGGAAGCCACCTACTGGGGGTGATGAATCTAGAAGATAAACGTCACTTGGGTTCCTGATGGTAGTGCAGCAGCCACACCAGTCTTTGCCTGCCTTGCTCTGGACTTACTTATATGATATAAAAAATAAAAATAAAAACAATCTTACAGAGGTCTCTGTCATTTTGGCTTCATGTCACTGGCAGCTGAAGCTATTTCTGACACATTTGCCCGAGTGGAATCAACCTGTGTGGAACGGACAGACTCTCTTTTGCTAAGCCCAGCAAGGTTGAATCCTGGCCCCGTACCCTCTACATGCAAACCACCAAGGAGGTCCTCAGTTTGGCAGCAGAGAGGGTCAGTCCCTGCCGCACAGCTCACAGAGCACGGGGAGGCGGCGCCAGGATGCGACACCCCACACCACCCTGAATAACCCCTCCGCCTCGTCCTGCCGCTGCCACCACCTGCTCCAGTGAGCCCGTAGCCTGCCAGGCTTAGGAGGCACCTTTGCTAGCCTGTCTGGGGCCAGTGCAGCTGGGATCTCTATGGGGTGAGTCTGGAGGCTAGGGAGCCAGGCTGGGGGAGCTTTTATTTTTATAGCTGTCACCAGATCCCTGCCTCACAGGCCCTAGCCCTGGAGCCCTGGCGAGGACGGAGGAGGTCAGGGAGGAGGAAGGCTCCTCAGGGAAACTGGTGGGTGTGGATCAGTAGGCCCTGGAAGAGAGAACACTGGGGCAGGAGTCGGGACTGCCCAGACTGCCCGACTCAAGCCAGATCTCAGTCCTCATGCTGAAACAGGGCTGGTCATCGAGCGCACCTTGCTCGTGCTCCTGGGGGCTGGTGAGGGACATACAGATAATGGGGACCCTTTCCTTTCTTTAGTCTTGAAAGTCAAGTGCAGAGCATTAGCTAACCCCTCCTTTTGGTTCTGAAGATGCTACCAGTCCTTGCAAAGCCCACATTGTACTTTTGTTTTATCTCCCCACTTCATTTCAGCTCCCCACATCCACCCCCCCACTTCTCACGGCCCCCACCCCACTGGGGTTGATATCTGTCCTTATATATGTGCGTCTTACTGTTTCACGTCTCTTTGCTGAAATACGCACACACAGGAAAGAGCACACGACATAGGCAGATGGCTCAGTGGTTTTTCCCTGCGTAGACCCTCCGGTGGAACCAGCATGCAGATCAAGAGACAGGCCATTCCAACAGCACAAAAACCCCTTCTAGTACCTGTACCCCTTCTAGTTACAGCCACTCCCATCACCACCTAAGTGGAGAAAGGAGAAATCGTTATCCTGATTTCTAACAGCAAACATTAGTCTTGCCTGTTTGTGTTTTAGAGAGGAAGAGAGAGAGGGGTAGAGGGAGGGGCAGAGAGAGAATCTTAAGCAGGCTCCACACCCAGCACAGAGCCAGACACGAGGCTCCATCCCACAACCCTGAGATCATGACCTGAGCCAAAATCAAGTCAGACACTTAACTGACTAAGGCACCCAGGCATCCCCAGTTTGCCTGTTTCTACACTTTATATAGTTGGATACACAGGGTATGCATTCATTTGTGTCTGATTTTTTAAAAAGATTTTATTTATTTATTTGACAGATAGAGATCACAAGTAGGCAGAGAGGCAGGCAGAGAGAGAGAGAGAGAGAGAGAGAGAGGAGGAAGCAGGCTCCCTGCTGAGCAGAGAGCCCGATGTAGGGCTTGATCCCAGGACCCTGGGATCATGACCTGAGCCGAAGGCCAAGACTTTAACCCCCTTAGCCACCCAGGCGCCCTGTGTCTGATTTTTTTTTTTTTTAAATATTTTATTTATTTGACAGACCGAGATCACAGGTAGGCAGAGAGAGAGGAAGGGAAACAGGCTCCCTGCTGAGCAGAGAGCCCGATGCGGGGCTCGATCCCAGGACCCTGGGATCACGACCTGAGCCGAAGGCAGAGGCTTTAACCCACTGAGCCACCCAGGTGCCCCCTGTGTCTGATTTTTTTAAAAAGATTTTATTTATTTATTTGACAGAGATCACAAGTAGGCAGAGAGGCAGGCAGAGAGGGAAAGAGGGGGAAGCAGGCTCCCCACTGAGCAGAGAGCCCAATGTGGGCCTCAATCCCAGGACCCTGAGATCATGACCTGAGCCGAAGGCAGAGGCTTTAACCCACTGAGCCACTCAGGCACCCTGTATCTGATTTCTTTTACTCAGTATTGTAACTGTAACATTAATCCAAATTGCATGTATCAAGGTTTGTTCCTTTTCGTTACTGCCTAGAATCCTACTGCATGATGTACCACAACTTGTTTACCCATTTTATTACTGAGAGACACTTAGGTTGTTTCTAGCTTTTGACTCTTTGGAATTGGGCTGTGATGAACATTATAGAATACATGTCCTTTGGTGAACGTAGGTACACATAGTACACATAGGAAATGCTGTGAGGATGTGAATTCCTATTAATGGTATTTAACCCTAGATCTTTTTTTAAAATTAATTAAAATTTTTTTTTGTTAACATATAATGTATTATTAGCCCCAGGGGTGCAGGTCTGTGAATCGCCAGGTTTACACACTTCACAGCACTCACCATAGCACATACCCTCCCCAATGTCCATAATCCCACCACCCTCTCCCTACCCTCCTCTCCCTGGGAACCCTCAGTTTGTTTTGTGAGATTAAGAGTCTCTTATGGTTTGTCTCCCTCCCGATCCCTTCTTGTTTCATTTATTTCTTACCTACCTTGCCTCTCGACTTCCTCATATCAGGGAGATCATATGATAATTGTCTTTCTCTGATTGACTTATTTTGCTCAGCCCAATACCCTCTACTTCCATCCATGTCGTTACAAATGGCAAGATTTCATTTCTTTTGATGGCTGCGTAGTATTCCATTGTATATGTGTGTGTGTGTGTGTGTGTGTGTGTGTGTGTGTATGTGTGTGTATCACATCTTCTTTATCCATTCATCTGTTGATGGACATCTAGGTTCTTTCCATGGTTTGGCTATTGTGGACATAGCTGCTATAAACATTCGTAACCCTAGATCTTATTCTTACTTTTTTTCAATTTAAACTTTTTTTCTTAGTCTGTTTGGGTGCTATAAGTTTTGAGTGCTGTAAGCTGAGTGGCTTGGAAACAACAGAATTTTATCTCTCACACTCTGAATGCTGAGAAGTCCAGGATCAGTTGGTGGCAGATACGGTGTCTGGTGAGGACCTGCTTTCTGATTCTTAGATGGTGGGTCCTCACACGGTGGAAGGGGTGAGAGAGGTCTCTGGGGTCCCTTTTATCAGGGCACTAAACCCACTCATGAAATAACCCTCACATTGGGTTATTTCAACGTATGAATTTGGAGGACATGAACATTCAGTCTCTAGCCCTTTTCGTTTTGAAAAAGATGTCACATATATAGAAATGTTATAAAAACAGTATAAGGAACACCTTTTCCCCTGAATTATTTAAGAAAGAATAGGAGCACCTGGGTGGCTCAGTCAGTTAAGCATCAGACTCTTGATTTTGCCTCAGGTTGTGATCTCAAGGGTGGTGAGATCGAGCCCTGCTCCGGGCTCCGTGCTCAGTGGGGAGTCTGCTTGGGATTCTTGATCTCTCCCTCTCCCTCTGCCCCTCCTCCTACCTCTCCCTCTCCTAAATAAATAAATAAATAAATAGTTAACCTGTTGCCTTATCACCCCCTAATACTTTGAGATATATATATATATATATATGTATATATATATATATATATCTCCTACAAACAGGGCCAATTTCTGTATAACCACAGTATAACCATCAGAATCAGGAAATTAACACAGCTCATTACCACCATCTCCTTGAACCCATTTAGCTTTCACCAGCTGCCCTAACTATGTGTGCTAAAAGGGTCCAGTTCAGAATCACGTGTTGCATTTCATTGCCGTGTCTCTTTAGTCTCCTTTGATCTAGAACAGCTCCTCAGTCTTTCCTTGACGTTAGTGACCTTGACATTTTTGAGAATGATAGGCCAGCTCGTCTGTGGCATGTTTATCTGTTGTTTCCATACAGGTTATGCCCGAGTCTTCTGCAGGTAAATCACACACTTGATGCTGTGTTCTTCTCTTCAGCCCGTTATCCGTGCTGTTCACTTTCCCTGCCCCCTCCCCCAGTTTTATTGAAATATAATTGACATATAACATCATATAAGTTTAAGGAGTTCAACATCATGACTTGGTAGATGTATATATTAGGAACTGATCACCACAGTAAGTCTGGTGAACATCTATCACCTCATGTGGTTACAGGTTTTCCCCTTGTGATGACATTGATGATGTTCACTTTGATTATTTGACTGAAAGCGCTCTGCCAGTCTTCACAGCTGTAAAATTACTACCCCCCTTTGCAATAATAAGGGTTTGAGGGGAGGTTAGGAGCCCCTTCTAGCTGGCTTCTGTGTCCTTCTGACATGTCCCCCTCATTCTCTGAGTACTTCCTTATTTTCTGGCACGAGGACCTCTAGGTGCTCCAGCTCATCTCCTGTCCTCCCTGCCCCAGCCCTGGAATCAGCCATTCCTCCAAGGACACCTGGCTCCTTCCGGTGGGGAACGGTCTCAGCACAAAGTGTGCTCATCGCTGCCGGAGTGTCACCGCTCCCTCTCTAAGACCGTGTGTGTGTATGCACATGGACCTACACTTACATCTGTAGCATTTCTGTATCTGATTATCTGTCTTCTATCTTCTGTCTTCTGTGTACCATCTATTTAGAAAATTATGAGTTGACACGGATAATTCTGCTTCTCACACAGTGCCCCAGAGTTTACTCTAATTTTCTCTTTCCGTGTTTGGAACTATCTTTCCCATCAGTGAGAAGAATGTTACCTTTCATTACTCTTAATTTTTATTTATGTATTTATTTTTGAGAGGCAGCGGGAGAGAGACTGAGCATGAGCACAAGCAGGGGTGGGGGGGAGAGGCAGGGGGAGAAGCAGACTCTCCTCTGGACAGGGAGCCTGATGCAGGACTCGATCCCAGGACACTGGGATCATGACCTGAGCTGAAGGTAGACGCTTAGCTGACTCAGCCACCCAGGCATCCCAGCTTTCATTATTCTTAATGTATATGCTTATCTAGTTAATCCCCATATGTTACGAGTTTCCTGTTTTGGCATCACACTCCCTGCTCTGCCCACTCCCACCTGGCCCGGTGGGATGCCCTCCTCACTCTGCTCTGGCCCCTAAACTGTGCCACGTTTCTTCTGGATGTTCTCAGTTCAACTACCCCATGGAATTTACACATTTTTATTTTAATGTTTTATTTAATTTGAATATATACTCCCTGCTCATTGTCCGAAATTCAGATGGTATGAAAGGGTTTACAGTGAAAAGCTGGTCTTCTGCCCCTGAGGCCCCCACATTTCCCTTCCCTTCCTGAGGGTTTTTCTTGTTGTGGGTAGTTTGTGCTAGCATGCAGGCACGGGCCCACACCTGATGGCCACACATGTCCCACGTTGCAGCACTGTCCACTGGTCTCCACTTTGCCTTTTTTTTTTTTTAAGATTTTATTTATTTGACAGAGAGAGAGAAAGATCACAAGTAGTCAGAGAGGCAGGCAAAGAGAGAAGGGGAAGCAGGCTCCCTGCTGAGCAGAGAGCCGATGTGGGGCTGGATCCCAGGACCCTGAGATCATGACCTGAGCCGAAGGCAGAGGCTTAACCCACTGAGCCATCCAGGCGCCCCTCCACTTTGCCTTCTTCATTCAACAACGTATCCTGGAGGTTGCTCATGTTGGCACTGCAGAGCTGCCTCACTCTTTTTTGTTTTTATTTAAAAAAAATTTTTTTGCCTTGTTTTAATTTTGTTGAAAGACTTGTTTATTTGAGAGAGAGAGAGAGAGCGGGGCAGGGGAGGGGAGGAGGGAGAGGGAGAGAGAACCTCAAGCAGACTCCCCGCTGAGCACAGAGCCCAACGTGGAGCTCTCTGTCATGGCCCTGAGATCATGACCTGAGCCAAAACCAAGAGTCAGCCACTTAGCTGACTGCGTCGCCCAGTTGTCCCTCAACTCATCCCTTTTCACAACACACAATATTCCATTGCATGGAGGCCCCAGAATTATTTTCCTTTCGATGGCCATTGAGGTTGTTGCCAGCCCTTTTCCAGCTTGCACAACGCTCCACTGGACAACGATTATCAAACAGGTCACATTTGGCGTGAAAGCGACATAGATTCCTGGGACACCGTATTAGAGACGTCTTTTAGAGATGTCTCCACATGCTCTCTGACCCTCCGAATGACTCCTTTTTGCTCTGATCCCAGTGTGCCTCTGTGTGTAGCTGCTGCACGGTCACGATCGGTTCCCACGAATTCCCAACATTCCCACGAATGTTGCCACGGCCACAACCACCACAATGACAGACACCATCGAATGTGCCTCTGTTGCCATTAGCTGGTCTGGACACTGAGAGGGAATTTGGGAAGAGTGTTATTGATGAATGAACTGAGGTTGACTCTCCACAGTCCCCCTGCCAGTGTCCCACAGTTTCCCTTACTGCTCTTTGTTCCTTCACCATCTTCCTGTCAGTCTCACGAGTCTAATGGGCAAGTGTTCACATCTCAGCTTTGTCACTTAGATATTTGATCTAAGTGGCCTCTCCCTCCTGGGCCTGTTTCCTCATCTGTGCATTGTGTCTTGTCCCATCCCTGACTACCGTGCTGTGTGGAGCTTGGTGGAAAGAAAGCCCTTGGTGGAAAGAAAACAAAAGGGTCCCATTCCGTTAGGGTCCCCAGGCTTTTGTGGCATAAGTTTCTACCTCAGGTTTAGGTTTAGGGACACAGTCGCACTTAGTGAGAGGGAGTGGACTAGCCTGGAGAGGACCAGGGGGTCAGGAGGCTTGAGCTGGGATTCTTAGGTCCCAAGAAGAGTTGTAACCAGGTTTTTGATTTTGTAATATTTGAAGGGAAAATGCTAATGTAGATGGGAACTGGTTTCCATTCCTTCATTATTCATTCATTCATTCATTCATTCCTTCTTTCATGTTCATCTTCATAGCTTGGGACTTTAGGTAGGCAAGTAACTTCACTTTTCTGTGCCTGTGTTCCCTCTTCTGCAACATGGGGATAGATGAAATAAGATGATGCATACACAGTGCTTGAATGGTGCCTGGCATAGTAAATGCTCAATAATATCAATTATCCTCACAATTCGTTCTTTTTAAAAAGAGATTTTTATTTATTTATTTGATGGAAAAAGACACAGCAAGAGAGGGAACACAAGCAGGGGGAGTGGGAGAAGCAGGCTCCCCGCTCTTCAGGGAGCTCTATGTGGGGCTCAATCCCAGGACCCTGGGATCGTGACCTGAGCCGAAGGCAGATGCTTAATGATTGAGCCACCCAGGCACCCCACAATTCATTCTTTTTTTCAACAAATCATTTATTGGGAATCTGCTACACCCTAGACTTTGTTGTCTGTCTCTTTACCTGGAACTAGAAGCACGTGGAACCTCAGATTCTGTAAAATCAGAGCCCAGAAAAGATGCAGGATTTCAGGCCATAACCACCCTCCACCCAGCCATCTGGCTGCAGGGGGCGGGCGGATGGTCCAAGATACCCCATTCCCTGCAGTTTTCCGGCCAGGGATCCTGACATCCCTGTAAGCCTCGCCCCTTGGCTCCCCAGACCTTGGGACAGCCGTAGACCTTCTCCAGCAGCGCTGATTGGAACCCTTGCGGACTCAGAACCAAAACAGACTTGGGTAGCAAAACCCTTTTTGTTAAAGGAGGATTCTCCTTAAGGTCCAGATGCTGCTGAAGGCCCAAGCGGCCTTTCCTTTGCAGCCAGCTGAGCTCTGGGAGAAAGCTGGCATTGGGACGCCTGGGTGGCTCAGTCGGTGAAGCGTCTGCCTTTGGCTCAGGTCATGATCTCAGGGTCCTGGGATCAAGTCTCGAGCCAGGCTCCCTGCTCAGAGGGAAACCTGCTTCTCCCTCTGCCTCTGCCTCCTCCGGCTTGCTCAGGCTCTCTCTCTTTCTCCTTGCTCTCTCTCTCTTTCCAATAAATAAGTAAAATCTATGAAAGTGGGCAGGGTGAGTTGGCCAGGGCCTCACCCCTGCTGTTGTTAGTTTAGTGTAAACCAGGGCTTCTCGACCTTGGCACCACTGGCATTTAGGACAGGATCATTCCTTTTTGGGGGGTGTATTTATTTGGGGGAGGGTGTAGGGGAAGAAGGAGAGATAGTCTCAAGCAGACTCTGCAGTCAGCAGGGCTCGATCTCATGACCCCGAGATCATGGCCTGAGCTGAAACCAAGAGTCGGGTGCCTGAGGGACTGCACCACCCAGGTGCCCCAGGACGGGATCAGTCTTTGTTGTGGGACACCGTCTTGTGCCTTTGCAGGTTCCCTGCCTTTATGCACTAGATGTCAGCAGCACCCCCTCATCCAACCCCTAGTTGTGACAACAACAAATATGTCTCCAGACATTGTCAAGGGTCCCCTGGGGGTACAAAGTCACCCTCAGTTGGAAATCCCTGGTGTGGAGGATCCAACAGCTGGGCAGAGCTGGGTGGCTTGCCCTGTGGCTTTGGGGAAGCCCTCTGCACTCTTAGGGCCTCAGGTCCCCACTGCTTAGTTAGGGGATCAGGCGGAGCCAGCATTAGGGGGCCTCCAGCCTGGTCTGCCAAGAATTTTTGCTCTTCTGCATCCCTGTCTCTCTTTGCATCCTAGTTGCAAGTTCTAGGAGGCAGGGCAAGGATTGGGGCCCCGGGGCTAGGTCTGGATGGGGCCAGCCCCGTGTTTGTTCTTTATCCCAAGCCTGGCCCTCCCTCCAAATGCAGGAGAGATAGTAAGTACAAATCTGAGCCTTGGGCTCTGTCTCCTTGAATCCTTGTAACAGCTCTGGGAGGTGGGAGCTTTTATTCTCCCCATTTTCCAGCAGCAGGACAGAGTGCAACTGCGTGCCACCCTACTCGGCACACCAGAACACACCATCACTTTTGTGAGGTCCGTGCAGAGAGGCGTGACCTGAAGCTAGCCATGAGGAAGCCTCAGGCAAATCCAAAGTAAAGGGCAAGCTACAAAGAGGCTGGCCTGTCATCCTCAAAATTGCCAAGGACAAGAGAAAGGCCACGGAAGACTGAGGAGCTGTTGAGAGAGCCCGATACAACCGAAGGAAGTGAGGTGTGGTCCTGGACCGGAAAGAAATCATAAAGACCTTCTTGGGGACCATTATGGAATGTCGAATATGACATGTGGGTTTGAGGGTGGTGTTGTATCGATGGTAAGTGTCACGAGTTTGTGTATTGTGTGTGCGTAGTGGGGGTCGGGGGCCGGGAGATCCATGCCGGAGGGTTTGCGGAATCAAAGGACATCACATCCACAACTGACTCTTCATCATTCAGGACAAGAGAGAAACATAAATAGAGGGGAAATGATGAAGTGGGACAGAACATAAATAATCTGGGCAAAGGAGATCCCGGAGTTCCTTATAACTCCCATAATTTTTCTGTAAGTTCAGAAGTTGTGCGACAGTCAGTTGAAAAGCAAATCAAAACATTTGACCTCCAAGAAACCCAAGAGAAATGAAAATATATGTCCACCAAAGAGACCTGTAAGCACGTTCATGGGAGTTTTATTTATAATAGCCCCAAGCTGGACACAGCCCAGATGTCTTTCAGCACGTGAGAAGATCAACAAATTGTGGGTCATCTATAAATGGACTACTACGCCGTGGTGCCGGGGGGCGAGCTATGGAGTCCTGCACACGATGGCTGAATGGAGAGCACGTTGGCCAAGGGACCGAAGCCAGACACAAAAGACCACGTACCCTGTGATCGCTCTGATAGAAAGTTCTGGGCCAGGTCTGATGAATCCAGAAGTCACAACAGTGGTTCCTTCTGTGGCTGGAGGAGTTCCACTGCTCGGGAAGGGGCCTTCGGGAACCTTCTGGGCTGCTGCTAAGTTTCTGTCTTGACCTGGGTGGTAGTGATATGGATTTATACACACGTGAGTAAACACTCATTGAGATAAAAACTCAGCGAGACAGATTCCCTCTTGGTATTTACATATGTTAAACTCAAAATCAGAGTAAAAAAAGAAAAAAAATTTAAGATGCACATCAGACACAGGGGAATGAGGTGGGGTTGAAGGGAATAAATAAAACCGGTGTGGGGAGGGGGCCCTGCGTGACAATGCAAACAGCATGTCAGGAACTGGGAAGTTGGAGGGGCGCCTGGGGTGCTCAGTCCTTAAGCGTCTGCCTTGGGCTCAGGTCGTGATCCCAGGGTCCTGGGATTGAGCCCCGCTTTGGGCTCCCTGCTCAGCAGGAGGTCTGCTTCTCCCTCTCCCTCTGCCCCTCCCTATCTCTCTCTCTCCACTCTCTCAAATCAATAAAATCTTAGAAAAAGGAATTGAGAAGTTGGATAACTCAGCCCTTCGTACCTGAGTTCAAAAGGAAAAACCGTAAAGGACAAAAGTGCTCAGAGAGGGGGATTACCCTGCCTAAGGTCACACAGCTGGTGGGTTGCAGAGGCAGGATTTGAACTTGGGGCTGGATGACCCTGGGGTGTGCTCCTTACCCAGTGCTCTGGCCTGGACTCACTGGCTGGACAGCCCTGTTTGGCTCCCGGAGGCTTCCCCGGGGCCTGGCATGGATGGCGAAACCACTGCCTGGTGAAGGCCATTCCAGCCCAGCGTTCAAGACTCCAAGTGGGGTGAGCAGGCAGTAGGACGGAGGTCGGCCCGGGCAGCAGCTTGAATCACCAGAGCCTCGCAGCCCTGCCAGCCTTGCCCGCCTCCTATTGTCCTTTGCCTTCCTTCCTGGGCCAGTGTGTGGGCTCTGGAGCTCCACAGCCTTCGGTGTGAATCTCCGCTCTTCCTCCATCTGGCTGTGTGACCTGTGGTGAGTGGCTTTCCACTGTGTGCCTCAGTTTCCACTTCCAGAGCCTGCCCATGAGAGCAGATACCTAATGGTGTTGGTGGGCAGTGTGCTCAAAACTTGACTTATGCCTTCACACACTGACTACTCAGAGAGGGTACCTGCTATTGTTTATTTCTACATGTGGGAAGGGGGGAGCCTCTGTTGCCCTCAGGCCTTGCAAACACCTACATGTTAAGACAGCTGGCATGGGATGGAAAGTTCTAGAGAAAGGAGCTTTCAGACTGGCTGGAGGTTACTTAGAAAACACTCCTAATTTCCATTCTGGGTTTTGAAGAAGTACTTGGTGAGCTAAGGCGGGGCTGGGGTGGGCTTCCCGGATGGTCACGCACACAGTGCTCCGTGCTCAGGAGGGGCCCCGCACGTGGTTTAATGGTCTGCCGCTGCGTCTGGAAATTCTTCATGATTTCAGGACGAGGGCCTTGGCATTTCTTGTGGCTGGTCCTGGGCAGGACTGTGGCATCTGGCGAGGTCACTCAGCACGTTCACCTTGATTGTGTCCTTGGACATTCAGGAACATTCTTTAACCTAGCAGGCCTCAGTCCTTTCATCTGGGAAGTGGGAAGAAGTGCTTTGTGCCAGGCCATACGGAGATGAGAAGAAGCCAGGTCTCCTGGTACCCAAGCTGCCATTGGTGGCTGAGCAAAGATGAAACTTGGGGAAATAGGGACTTGCCAGGCCTTATTAGCATGTGCCCCTAGAGCACATAGTAGGTGCTTGGTAGGTGCTAGCTGCTCTTTGATCCTTAGGCTGGCCTGTCTTTTCGCCTTGTGCGTGATTCAATTTTGATTTAAAACAGTGCTACTGGGGCACCCGGATGGCTCAGTCAGTTAAGTGTCTTCCTTTAGCTCAGGTTATGATCCCAGGATCCTGGGATCAAGCCCCGCATTGGGCTCCTTGCTGAGTGGAGAGCCTGCTTCTCCCTCTCCCTCTGCCCCTATGCACCCACCTCCATGCCCTGCTCATGGTCTCTCTCTATCTCAAATAAATAAATAAAATCTTTTTAAAAACCCCCAAACAATGCTAGTAATACACACATCCATTTTCTTAAAACGTGAAAACATTTCCAATCAGGCTGGAGTCAGCCTTGGACCACCCACCCTGGGGCCAGCCCCTTCCTCGTGGTTCTATGATTTGAAGGTACAAACTTGCAGTAGTCGCCTATACCTTAATGCTGTCCTTCTTTTTTCTTTTTTCTATTAAAACTTTTTTATCTTTTATTATTATTATTTTTAAAGTTTATATTTTATTTTTTAAGTAATCTCTGTGCCCGACGTGGGGTTTGAATTCACAACCATGAGATCAGGCACCCCTCTGTTATACTTTTTAAGATGTAAACTTTCCATGCAACCTAACCTGGGCCCAGAGGAGCTGGTACATTTTCGGCAATGCAACCTACCCCGTGCCCACTCACGGAGCACATCTTCTCGTGGCCTCCCACCACTCCCTGTTTTCCGGCCCATCTCTGGCCTCTTGTTCCTGAGTCTCTGCAAGTCAGGTCCATCTGGAAGCAGGCATCCATGATACCCCAGCATGGCCACACGCTTCATGCCTAGGAAGGAAGCGGTTGGCAAAGATGCTGATGGAAACAAGAGGGAAAAAATGGCAAATGACACTGTTTGCCACAACAGCACCCAGGTCTGCATAATCGAAGAGTCTGTTATCAAGGTGGGCTTGGGGTGATGGGAGTTTCTCGTGAAGCTTGTAAAGGCACAGACTGGTATCAGTGGGAACTGAGCCCCGCATTTTCCAGAAAGGAATAGTGACACTGTGGCTGTCCCAGGGCCCTCAGGAGGGGCCAGTGGACTTGGCGCTGGGGGAGCGCCCACCAAGAGAAGGTGATATTGAAGCAAAAACCTGAAAGAGGGAGGGGAGAGAGCCATGGGGGTGTCTGGAGAACGAGGGACTGGCAAGTGTAAGGCCCTGAGGTGGGACGAGGCTTCTCTGTTCCTGGAGCCTCAGGGAGGCCCGTGTAAGTGAGGGCGGGGGGTGGCAGGGGGCTGGAGGGCATTGTGTGGATGTGGGTAGTGGGCAGGGGGGCTTCTGAGCAGAGGTGGGATATGATGTGACTTTCTTTCAGGGTTGGGAGGTGGTGGCAGCCCGGGAGAGGAGGGAGCACAAGGACAGAGCTGGTGGCGAGTGCTGAGCCCAAGGTCTGGCTCACAGCACGGACTGTAAACATCATAAACATGTAAACATCGTGTTACTGTAGAGAGTGGCAGCAGGCTGTAGATGGAGTGACCCGCTGAGCTTTAATGGGTGATGCCTGAGGGGTCCCGGTCTACCACACCCTCCCACCGTGAGGGCTTGGTGCCCCTGGATGAGGTGGGGGTAGGGAAGGAAGGCCCCCACCACCCGTGCAATGGGACAGGATGGGCAGGTGAGTGGGAGGGGGAGGCCAGGCCAGGGCTGGCAGGGAGCTGGGAGCTGGCAGGAAGCCAGGGAGACAGTGTTCAGACTGGGAAGACAGGCTGGGGCTGGTCCTCCTGGGGAGAGGGGCAGGAGGCAGGACCCGGCCCAGAGTGGAGCTTCCTTGCTTCCCAGCCCCTCTCCTGTATGGACTTACTGGAAACCCAGTTCCTGCCTTAATGTTTCTGCTCTGGGGCTTCCATCCTGGCCTCCCTGATCCTCTCACTGCCTCCCTACCCAACCCCCCCACCCCCCGCCCCAGCTGGGGCTCCAGTGGGACATCCTCACCATGCCCAGGGTGCCCCTGCTCACACCTACATCCCAGCCGCTACTTAACTCACACCTGTACCTTTTCTTGGCCTTCCCCATCCCTCCAACGTGCCTGTGCTCCTTCTACTCCTTCCTTTCCCTTCTTACCGGGTTCATGCTTACCCATTGCTTAATTCTCAGAGGAGAGGGTCCTCAGGGAGGCCTTCCCTCGTCCCCCCACCTCTCCCTTCCATTCCCATGCACAGACAGAACCCCTGTCTGGGGTCTCTGTGTGTGTGATTATCTATCTCTGGTCAGTTTCTCCCAGGGGCGCCGGGCTCCTGGGGTGGGAACCGATCTGTGTATTGCTGCTGTGTTCCCAGCATGGAACAGCACTGGCTCATAGTAGGGTGGAGGATGGGTGGTTGGTGGTGTGGACAGAGAGATGGATGGACAGATGGGTGGATGGACTTGGACAGGTAGGCATGGGCTGGGTGACAGTGTGGGCAGCGAACAGGTGGAGGAGGAATGAGTGGACGGGTACACGGGTAAGCAATGACCAGGTAACAGGAGACTGGACCCGGGTGGGTGGAATGCAACAGAAAACTCCTGGCCCAAGAGTCAGGAGACCTGTGTTCAAGTTCAGCCTTGCTGCCCATTAATACCAAGGCCTGTGCAGTTGTGGGCATGCCCTGTTGCCTCTCTTTGCCTCTGTTTCCGTCTTTCGGCTCTTCTGCTTCGTTGTTGCTTTTAGTTCACTGCATAGAATCCTTTCCATCCTCCCCTCCCCCAGTTTTTCTGGAGGCACCACATGAATAGAACCAGAGGGAGCAGCTGAGCAGGAGGGCAGGGCATCCCTTCAGGAGCCCAGGGACCAGGAACAGAGCATGAAAACTCAGCCGGACAGTCCATGCCCCTGGCTCTGGGGGTACCTCTGCTCCAGGGTTGTTTGGCTCCACTTAAGGTGCTGTGGAGCAGAGCCAGAAATCTGCAGTTTTCACAAGCCCCTCTCCAGGATTTTGAACTCATCTCTGGGTAAGGCTCACTGCCGCCTTCCAGGATGACTAGACCCTACAGGTCAGCAGCCCCGTGTGCTCATGCGTGTGCCTGTGCTGTGGGGGATGGGGTGGCCATGACGTTTTCTTTAAAAAAAACAAAACAAAACAGGTTGGAAACAACCAGGATGTCCATTGGTGGAGCTGGTTATGCAGGCTGCCCACTCCCTGGAGGACCCAGCAGGCGCTGGAAATAAGGAAGAAGGTCCTGATAAGCCGAGATCTCCTAGACACGGCTGGGTGGAAAAGCAGGTGCAGATTTGTGCTGGTGGTTTCAGCACTTGTGTTAAAACATTCTTAAAAGCAGAGCAATGTGGATATGCATGGACAGTTCTAGAAGGACACCCAAGAAATAGGCCACGGGTGGCCTCTGGGGAAGGACCTGGGGGACCAGGAGTAGGAAGAATACCCCTGGTTGTGTGTGAATTCCTTCCTGAGTCCGGGGTTGGAATTTGGACCCTAACAGGCTGTGAGACCTGAAGCCCCTCTCTGAGCCTCAGTTTCCCCTTGTGTAAAAGGCCTGTAAAGCTTCTAGCCTGGGCCTAGCCAGCATGGAGGGCCCAGGCAACTTGATCCTGCTTCGGCTTTCATTTCCTGGGACACTCCTGGTTGGGCCTCACCTTCTACCAGCCCCACTGGGCCCAGGGAGGGTGGGTCCCCCGGGGAGGGGGCGGCTCAGTCCAGGGTGGGGCTGAGCTGGAAAAACCGGCAAGGTTGGAGCGGGTGTGCAGGCACCATCTTCACTCCTCTGCCTGGAGGCTGCCCAGGGCCACTCACTCCCATCTGGTGCCCCTGAGGGGCTGGGACCAGAAAAGCAGCCCCCCACCCCTTTCACCAAGCTTCAGGCTGGAAAAGAGGGGAAAGGGGAGCATGACTAGCATTGGGCCAGGGTTGGGGGACAAGGAGACAGAGAAACAGGGAGACATGTGGCGGGGGTGGGGAGACAGAGAGAGAGACAGCTAGGAAGTGAAAAAGACAGAGAGAGACAGGAAAGAGAGAAGGAGAGAAAAGAAGGAAAGACAGGAAGACAAGGAGAGAAAGAGAAAGGGTAGGAGAGAGACGGTGAAAGAGAAAGACACACGCACATACATGCGCGCACACGCACATACGCACATGCATGCACGGAGCCAGATTCAGGTGAGAGAAGCAAAGAAATCAGTGAGAAGGAAGGAGACAGTGGAGCTCTCTGGATCTGGATCTGGGTGGGAGTGGGGGCTGGGTGCCCTGGCAGGGTGCCTGGGGCTGGCCAAGGGTGCGGAGTGCCAGGGAGGGAGGGTGTGGGCCAGGGGCCCAGGGTGCTGAAGCCACGTCCCCAGCATGGCATTTTCCACACCTCTGGGTTGTAGCTGGGGGCCTGACTTGTCCTAGGAAGCAGCTCAGGGCCCCTTGCTTCTTGGCCCTCTAGTCCTCCCTTGGGACCTTGTACCTGGAGGCTGCCTCCCCAGGGGGCCCTCTCAGATCAGCCCTGGGAAGGCCTGAGGTGAAACTGAGCTAATTAGTGCTTAGAATTGAGATAATCGCTGTCTGGAATGTTCTCTAGGAGGTCCAGGTGGGGGCAGAGAGCCAGGGGCCACAGGGTGCTGGGATTGGCCCAGCCGGCCCTCTACCTGCTGGCTGTTAGAGCCCTGTATATTGGAAGTGAGGAGACCCAGGAGGCCTGGATCCTCAAGTTTTAGCACTTGTAGTTGCTCAGGTCTCTCTATGCTATCCTGTACAGCAGATCCAGTGGACTCCAGTCTCATCACCTCTGCCACAACTCCTGCCTGAAGCCTTTTATGGCTCCCATGGCGTAAGCTATAATCCGAACACCTCACCTTGGCCTCACCTCCTCATCACCCACTTGCCCATCTGTTCATGCTCCTGCCTCATCACTGTGGCCCTCCCTTTCCACTCTCTTACCCTCAACATTCCATACTTGGGCTGCCTCAGGACCTTTGCATATGCTATATCCCCTTCTAGCCTCCTCTTCCTCTACCTCTTCTCAGAGCTCTTCCTACACATCCTTCAGGCCTTAGCTCAAAGTCACCTCGTTGGGGAGGCACAGTCCCCACATCTCTCCTTCCAATGCTCAGCACTACCCATTGTCTTAATGGTATTCCTTATTTGATGCCTGTTTCCTCCATGCAAGTGAGGCTCCCTGAGGACAGGTGCCAGGTCTGCTTGGTCACCATTGTGTCCCATAGGACCTGACACAGAGCAGGTATTCCACAAGCAAGCCGCTGACCACCAAGAAGCAGCCCGGACATTTTTGTTGTTGTTGTTGTTGTTGTTGTGTGGATTCCTCCTGGAAAGGGACCCTGCTGACCCCTGGATCTCCCTTCTCCATCCCCATCCCTCTTCCAGCCCCAGCCCCAGGAAATCCTGCCTCTGAGTCTTGAGACTCCCTGGTGTGGGGAGGGGGGGCTGGCCATGGTGTTGTAATGAATCACTGACCAGAATCTGGTCTTGATTATCTCTAGGCTGGCGTGGCTTGCCTGTCCTCCCGGGGGCTGGGACCACAGGCCACTGTATCAGGCGCCCCAGGTATCCCACTGGGCCTCTTGCCTCTGGCCGCAGATAACAGCACAGGGCCTGACGGCCAAACCAGTGCTACAGGCCTCTGCACCAGGGACCTGCTCAGTGGCCTCAGGGAAGCCCCTGCCTCTCTCTGGGTTGCGGGGTCACACAGGGTGGTGTCTTTCCCCGTAGGAAAGAGTGAGGAACTTGGTAGAAATGGGGTCTGTGGCTGGTAGTCCATGGATGTAATAATCACACTGAGTTCTCAAGGACGCTGAAATGAGAACGTGATTGGTGACATAGGGCAAAATTCCCATGTGTTCCCAGCTGGGGGTCGTGGGCAGGATCCCTCCTGCCCCAAGGTCCCCGGATGCCTGAGATTTACAAGTGTCCTGGGCCCATCAAGGTGGAACAGAAAGTACTGGCAAGAGTTCATGCTTCAGAGGGATGTGCTTAAGTGAGAGCCTCTTTGTGAAGTGCTTGGAACAACACCTGACTCGTAGGAAGTGATCAATAACTAGCATTACTGTCACCTCCTACAGTCTCGCCTCACCCTGTCCCCACCTCTCTGTGCTCTCTACCCCCACCACCATTCAAGCTTGGGTGATTCACCTGAGTGTAATATTACAATAGCCTCCAAGTGATCTCTGCTCCCAGTCTCAACCCTAGGTCTGTTCTTCGCATGCTGCCAGACAGAGCCTTAAAAAACATAAGCTTCATCACCTCCTCCCTTACTCAACAGTCACCCATGACTCCTGCTGCCCTCAGAATAAGGATTAACTTCCTAATCCCCACCTGCACTTGCTGCATGATGGTCGACCCGTGTCTCCTAATCTCCTATTACTCTCACTCTCATTCACTCTGCTAGAGAGCTACCTTGGTTTCCTTTTAGTAAATATGGCTACTGTCTGCCTCAGGGCCTTTGGACATGCTGCACTCACTACTGAAGTGCTTTCCTCGCTGCTCCTTACCTAGGTAGTGCCCAAATCTCACATCAGGGGGACCTCCTGAAGTGGGCACTGTGATGACCCACCCAGATACCCTTACACTGGACCCTGCACTCATCTCTCAGCTGCCATGCAACATTGGCCCCTACGGGCACCTAGCTAGAGCTGCTTTCTGGAGCTCTCACCGAACAGGAGCTGCCCCACTTATGTGGTCCTCTCACCCCCAAAGAGGTGGACGGACACAACCAATGACTGATTAAATCAGAGAAATAAAGCTCAGCCTACTTAGTTCGGGGGGGGGGATCCTCTCTGTAGACTGTTCAAGCTCCAGAGCTGCCCATGAGATTAGGTCAAAGTTAGACTTCAGCTGAGACCACATCCTAGCTTCGCTCTACCCACGTGTCCTGTTTCATTCTTTCCTTTTCTCCCCAAAGCACTCTTTAATGAATCACATGCATCCCACTCTCTGTTTCAGGCTCTGCTTCTGGGCATTCAGACCTAAGACACCTCCTCAGGGAAGCCTTTCTTGATCCCCCTTTCTGGTTTCATCTCCACGGATCTCTCTTGGCAGCCCTCATTATAGCCATATTTTTACACCTTCTCAGATGTTTGTTTGATTGAGGTCTGTCCCCTACTCCAGAATGCAAAGTGGAGATCACATTGACCCTGTCCTCTGCTGCAGCCCCTGCCCATTACAGGGTCTGCCACACAGTAGGTACTCAACCAATATTTGCTGAATGAATGAATGCACAATGGGTGGGCGAGCTGGAGATTGGGGGGGCTGGGCATCATCGAGGCCCCAGGTTCTTTCCATCTCCTCGCAGCCCAGCTCCTCACAGCTCCATGATGGTGCCAAAGCTCCTGCCATCTCTGTCGCAGAGCCAGGGCCCAGGCAGGAAAAGGCCCTCACATGTCCTCTTAAGAATGAAGAAACTATTCCCAGAAGTCTCTTGGCAGACTTCCCCATCTCACTGGCCACAGAGTATTCCAGATCTCGCCTCAGCCAATCACTGCAAGGGGAGAGAGAGGGTCATGTTTGACTTGAGCCAATCAGCATTCACCCTGAGGGTGGTGGGCGGGGTTTGCCCTTGCCTGGGAGAAGCCTGAATCCATCTGGGGCCAGGTCTGCTCATGAGCTATGGACCCTTGAACGGAGGACCTTTTTCATGTGGATCCCTCCCTGGGGAGCCCTTGGGTGGTGGTGTGAGAAGGGAAGTGGGGTTGGGTGAGTGTTTCAGGCATGTTAGGTGGCCAGACACCTTCCCTCGGTAACTGTTTATGGCCAGTAATGGAGAGGAGGTGGGTGGGTCCAGAGGGTGAGTGTGTAGGGGGAGAGACCCAGAGACATGATGGAGAGATGGAGAGACACTGAGGGAGAGACAGAGACAAAGTGGAGAGACAAAGGGAGCCACGCTTTGAGGGTTGGTCTGAGAGACACAAGGAAGAAGAGAGACAGGGAGGTAAATTGGGGAGAAGAAGGAGAGAGAGAGAGACTTTGCCAGGAAATCTTTTGCCATCGGCACCTTGAGTGGTTGGAGGGCCCGTTGTGGTGGAAGCAACATCCCTGTTCCCTTTTCTTTGGCGTCCGGGGCGAGTCGTGGGTCCAGCCTGAGCCTTGGTGTCCTCCTCTGCTGGATGGGGTAAATGACGCTCTTTCACAAGACTGTCCTGAGATGCCCAACACACTGGGATTACTGTTGGCCAGTGGCCTTCTTTGACCTGTAAATGGCTTGGAGTGGTAGGAATTGTCACCCTAGTGATGGGTTCAGGATCACGGCAGGAAGGCAGGAGGGATCCAGGCCATGGTGTGATTCTAAAGCCCCTGTCCTGTCTGTGCCCCATGTAGCCGGCTTGGGCAGTGAGGGGAAGGAGGGGGTATCCTGGCTGCCTGGCACCCCCAGGGGTAGTGCTGGCCAGTAACTACGATGGCCGCCATGTTCTAAGTGCTTCCTGGGTGCCAGACACCAACCCCATGGGAGAAGCACTGCTTAATTCCATTCAGCTTGTAATTCCCATTTTACAGGCGAGGGAACAGGCTCAGAGAGCCACAGTAACTTCCTAACAACAGAACCGGGCTTCGCAGTTGGGCAGGCCAGGGTCCGAGTCCCTGCTCCACACCTGATAGGCTGGGTGACCTGGAGCAGTCACTCCCTCTCTCTGAGCCTCACTTTTCACATTGTAAAATAGAAAAATAACAATTTAAGGGTGGATACAATGATTTTTTAAAAAAGATTTATTCATTTATTTGAGAGAGAAAGAGAACAAGCAGGAGAAGGGGCAGACGGGGAGGGAGAGAGAATCCTTCAGGCAGACTCTGTGCTGAGCACAGAGTCCTCACGGGACTCGATCTCACAACCCCATAGTCATGACCTGAGCTGAAACCAAGAGTCAGATGCTCAAATAATTTGAGTCCCCAGGTGCCCTGGTTGATACAAAGATTAAATGAGATGGTGAACGGAAAGTCCTCAACACAGGGCCAGGTACAGAGTAAGTGCTCAGAACTTGTTAAAAGGTATGTTGGATAACAGTATGAGAGTGATTTAAAAATAATTCATTTTTTTAAATTTTAAAGTTTAAAATAAAATTTAAAAATAATTCATTTAATTGCTCTCCTTTTTTCAGAGGAAGAACTGAGGTTCAGAGGGGGAAGTGACTTGCCCAATGTCACCAGCTGAGTAGAGGAGACAGATTTTAACCCGCTGGGTCTGGGGCCAGTGCTCGCTCCCAGCCCTCCATGCCACCATGATGGCTCAGCCCTGGATGGCCTGTTTGGGACTCAGTCCTTGTGGGTGAAGAAGAAGATGACTGTGGCCTGGCCTGATATCCCTGCAGCCCAGCACCAGCCATGATCACCCATTGGGGTGATTGCAAAACCCCACTCCCTTCACTAGCCGATAAAGGGTGCCCATTGCAAAACTCAGCGGAGAAATTATTAAGTGTTGTGTCATTCTGCGGCCAGGCTCTGGGTGCTCCTTTCCTGCCCAGAGGCCTGGGTGGGGCCGACGCCTCACTCTCTCCCTTCACAACCCTGACCCTGGGAGAAGCTGGGGTGGGGGTCAGCGTGGGGCTTTTGGAGAGTGGGCAGAGGACAGATCCAGCTACCGAGTCCACCCATAGCCCCCTGCTTTCAGGAAATGGCAGCTCCGTCCGTCCTTTCAGGTGTTCAGGCCCAAGCCTTGGGATGAGTTGCCATTTCTTGCCCCACATCCAATAACTGGTCAGGAAATCATGTCGGCTCTACCTTTAAAACACACCCAGACTCCAGCCAGGATCCCCCCTTCCACTTGTACATGGGACTCAAAGCACTTCCCCTCTCATCTTGCTGCTCCTACCTTGACTCAGTCCATTCTCCACACACAGCCAAAGGGATTCTGTTCGAGCCAAGTGGATCATAAGTCAGATTTTGTCTCTGCTTAGAACTTTCCATGGTTCCCGTCTCAGAACACATGCTGAAATCCTTCCAAGGGCCACACGCCCTGTCCTCATCTGGCCCCACTGCCTTTCTGACCTCATGCCCACCATACTCTCTCCCTTACTTGCTGTGTTCCAGCCACAGTGGCCTCCTTGCTGTTCCTCTAACATACCAGGTCTGATCTCACCCCAGGGCCTTTGCACTTGCTGCTCCCTCTGCCTGGAATATTCTTCCCCATTTCTTTCACACTGCTGGACCTCTCACTTTATTCTGGTCTCATCTTGATGTCACCACCTAGGGGAGGCCTTTCGAGGCTACCCTGTTAAAGTGTCACCCTCCACTATCACCTTCATCCCCATAATCCTTCTTCCTGACTTGCCATCATTATACATTTGTTTATTTGTTTAATGTCTGTCTTCTTCCTTTGATTGTCCTCTTCCTCAGGGCAGGGACAGCTGTCTGTTTTGTTCACCGTGCTCCCTTGGTGCTCAGCCTGGGCCTGGCATCTCGTAAGTGCTCCCCAGAGAGTGACTGAATCTGTGGATGGGTGGGCGGGAGGGGCCATGGCAGCCCAGATCATGCCAGCCCATGGTTTGAGGCTGGTGCTCGGAGCGTGCTCCTCCCTCCTGCAGGTCGCAACTGGAGGGGGCTCCCGGCTGGCCCAACTTCCCCCCGCCAAACCCTCTCCCCAGCTCCATGACATCACTCGCTGTGCATGCTGCTTTGCTTCCGTAATTATCAGCCCTCCTCTGCCCAGACTCTGAGCTCTCTGAGGACAGGACCTCATCTGCCTCAGTGGCACTACTGTCCCCAGGGCCCAGCACCGGGCCTGGCACCCTGGGGGACAGGCCAGTGGCTGGCTGTTCCACATTCGCCTCACAGGCTCCATTGACAGGGCCGGTCATGGCCAGGAGGGAGTTAAGAGGAGCCTAGGTGCCTGGACCTGCAAAGTCAGGGAGAGAAGGGGGCCCACTCAGGCCTTAATTATAACACATCCCATAATGACACGGTGTTATAATAGGCACACAAAGTGTACTAATCTGATATTATATCTGGGCTTTTTACAATAGATACAATCAACCGGCCGCAGTTTGCTAACTCATTCTCGACCTATCTCCACACTCCACCTAGATTATTATCGGCTTCCTTAATTAAGTGGAAGGCAAAGCTCTCCAGGCGATGCCCACAGCCCCAGCACCAACGAGTCCAGCCTGGCCCTCCCATAAGCCGGGATAATAGCTACTCCCACATGGGGTGAGGCTTGTGCTGCCTTCTCCATCCCAACCCCCTGTCCCAGGCTGGGGTGTGACGACCCTGTTCAAGGCCTAGTGAGCCACAAATGTGAACCACCAAGGACTTGAACTGGTGGTCCGTGGGCTGGGTCAGCCTTGAGGTGCATTGGGTTTGGCCTGTGGGGTGCTTTTGCTGAAAGTCAAATGAGTGGCCAACACTGAAAAATTAGGGCATTGTATACAAACATCCAGATCTCTAGCTTCTCTTGAGAGATGGGAAAATCCAGGAACTCTGGGCTCACATGAACTGTGCGCTGGAGTGGAGATGCTGTATCCATAGGCAGGAAATGGCCACAGTTGCCACCCCCCTCCCCACCTGCTTCCCTTTTATGTTCCTGCCTGACTCCTGTAGGCAGCTGAGTTTGCAACCTCTGCTCTTGGGTTAGAGGTCAGTTACCTATTTGCAAGATGGGAAACTGAGGCTTGGAAGAGGCAAGTGACTGAACTGGTATTGCACAGTGAGGCTGGAACTCAGGTGACCACTTGTTAAAAGACCTTTAACAAGTCTTTACTGAACACCCACTCTATACCAGGCAGTGGGGACACAGAGAGACCACGATTGGCAGAGTCCTGTCCTCTGGGGGTGACAGTCTTCCATGTCACAGCCATATTGTCACCTCTGTTGCTGGGAAACTGTTTGTTGCAAATGGGTCCTTTCTTATCCCCTTGGGGTAGCTGCTGGCCCCCATCCCAGGACAGGGACCAGAGGCAGCCATCTTGGGAGGAAGCCCTTGGCAGGGGCTCCCACAACAGGTGGCCACTATTCCCTACAGGGAAGGGTGGGGGGAGGGTGTGGGGAGGGTAGGAGTCGGTATGGGGGCAGGGAGTGAACAGAGTATGCACAGTATCAGCCAGACAGAGCATGAGCACTTTCTGTCCTGCTTGAACCAAAGGTGAATCAAATGGGCTTCTCCCACTGCCCTTGTAAAGGCAGGAAGTGGAGGGACAATTTGCGGGAATCCCCAAGTCCCCCACTTGCTAGTCCAGAGAAAAGGCATTTGTTCAGCCCGGGTAGGACAAATTGCTTCCCACCCCTACAGCACCGCCTCTGGTTAGGAGGAGAAACTGCAGCCTGGAACCTGGCTCCCCAGTCCCTGGGCTTTGGACTCAGGTAGGGATCCACTGACTCCAGGGCCACAAGGGCTCTTCCAGACCTGCTGGCCTCGCAGGATCCACATCTGAAGAGCATTAAGCAGCCCGAGAGCTCTGTGGCCGGCTCCCCACTGACGCGGGGGGGGGGGGGGGGGGATGAATAACAGTCCCAGCCATCATGTGCGTTGCTAAAAATAAACTTGACATACTTTTGCATTGGGAAACAATGTAGATTCCAAACATTCTCAAAGGGCAGAGAGGGGGGAAAAAAAGGAAGAATGGAAATCAGGTTTTCGAGCTTAGTAGTTAATTAGCCTGTAAACAAATGACTCACACTCCTTGGCTATTTTTCTTTCCGTTTTGCGTGGATTTTTGCGGGGACCAGGGGAAGGACGCCAAGTGAGTCGAGCTGATAGGCAAGACAGGGCCCACATGTGCCAGCCTGGGTGGAGGGTGTTGAGGAGTTGGCCAGTTAGAGAGTGAGAGGAAAAGCCAGGTGAAGGGAATGGCATGTGCGGTGGCCTTGAGAACCCAAAGAGCTTGTCATGTTAGAGGGACAGTGAGGAGACCCGTGTGGCTCATATAGAGCGGACAGAGGGCTGAGGCCAGAAAGGTCTGTGGGGCCAGATCACGCAGAGCTGGGTAGGCTGTTTGAGGGCATCTAGACTTGATCCCGAAGATGGTGGGAGCCGTGGAGGGGTTTTGAGCTAAGAAGGAACATTATCTGATTTCTATAATGATGTCATTTTCAAAACGGATGAAGAGAAAAATAAACTCTAAATGTTCCCTCTTGTTTGGGCGTTTCTGGTACTTAGATTTGCCAAGTAAATGATTATTTAGTGGTTACATTTCTTAGAGGTTTATATGTTTAGGGTCTGTCTCCTCTTTGAGAGTGTCAGCCCCATGATTCTGAGACTTTGTTGGTCTTACTTCTGTGTCCCCAGTGCTGAGACCACTGCTTGGCACACAGTGGGAACACAATAAATGTCAAATGACTGTGCCCTCTTTGCAAGGTCAATGACCTCATTCCATTTTGTAGAGGAGGAGCGGAGGACAGGGAGTTCTCTATGGCCACCTTGGGATGGTCCCAGGAAAAGACAGGTTTTATTTAGTTCAAAATAAGGAGAAATTTTTTGGCTGAAAAATCTATTTTGCGAGGGACTGAGCTCCCCAGCAGTGGGGGCATTCAGCTATAGACCACACTAGCAGCCTTATAGTACCCCTCTCTGATTTGAGACAAACTCTGTGTTGGCTCATAGATGCCACCTGACAATTCATGAGGTTAGCATGTTGTTATAGCCATCGTGTATATGGAGAAAGGGAGGCCCAGAGAGGAGTCGTAACATGACCAAGGACACTTGATTACAAGTGGGGAAGCCCAGGTTGGGATCTGGGTCTGACTATAAAGATTGTACTTTATATCCTTTTCTGAGCTGTAGACTTTGATTTAAATCTCTGCTCTACCACTTAGATGCTATGTGACCTTGGGCAAGTCACTTTACTTTTTCTGATCTTCCGTGTTTGGTTACATGAAATGGGGATGTGGATACCTATACTAAATCGGTCTGAGTGGATAACAGTTGGCACTTGGACATTCAAAACAGGCGCACTCTCTGCTGGCATCCTTCGGCCTTTGGTCCTCCTCCTGGGCCACTGACCTCCTTTAGGCCAGCAACTCCATGGAGCCCACTGTCCCGCCTCTACCCGCCCACTGGGTGTTGATTCACCCATGAGCTTCTTGCCCTCTGCCTGTGTTTTCTTCTTCCTTTTCTTGGTAAACCCACTGTCTCCCGTGATTGCCAAAGCTTCTCTCAGGGAGCAGGCAGTGGGGGGGACCCTATCATCCCACAGAATGTCTCTGCTGCTTCCGCATCCCTCCCACCCTCACCACACCCAGCTGAGATCACCAGGCACGAGGCCTGGACCATGGACACAGGTCACAGTTGGGGGCTTAATTAATCATAATGGGGCAGGTCGGGCTCTGGCTGCTCCCGGGTCCGATACGGGGAGGGCCATGATGGTGGGGAGATAGGGGAGGGGGTGTCAAAGGAAAAAGTTTAGGAAAGATGGTGTTCACAGCCAATGGTGGGCAAATACATGGAAGGACCCACCTGAGTGCTAAGGGGGCAGGCACTTACAGGGGCCCGGGTGCCAGAGGTGGGTGGGGGTTCTTGGAGAAGGCTTCATGGAGGAGGTGTGTCTGGAGCTAGGTATGCAGAGGGGAGGTGGGGCATGGGCTCTGAGGCCAGCTCACCGGGGCTTGAATCTCAGCTTTGCCCCTTTCCCATTATGTGAACTGGTCAATTTCACATCGCCCTCTGCCTCTCGGTTTCCTCATTTGGAAAAAGACCTCATCATGGCACCCCTCACAGAATGTGCTTAGGACTAAGTGAGATGACGCATGAGCAGGGCCGGGAATACAGCTAGTGCTCAGTACAGGAGGTTATTATTTTTATTCTTCCTATCAGCATAATGGAAAGTACTGCAGTCTTAGCCTCAGACAGGCCTGGGTGCAAATCTCTTTTCCACATCTCCGTGCTTTGGAGGAGGCCTCCTCACCACAGCCTTGGTTTCCTCACACAGAGACGGAGATGCTTTGACTTCACAGGGTTCCTCATGAGGACGGAGCCTGTGAAGCAATACGGGTGCTAGCTCAGTGGCTGGCACGGAGTAGGCGCTCAAAAAACAGGGATCGGCCTTCCCTAACCTTATGGACGTGTGGTTGAAATCAGGGTCGATTTCAACCAGGTCCGAGCCCTGGCTCTGCTGCGCCGGCTTGCTGTGGGGATTAGGACCGTTGGCATAGTGTACCCATTCAGGTGCCTGCAGGCAGTAGATGTCGTTCTGCCACTTTCACAATAAGGAAAATGAGGCTCAGAGAGGTAAAGCCACTGACCCATGATGGGCCCCCCAGTCTGCTTGACTCTAGAGCCTGTCTTTTTTTAAGGATGGGGGAGGTTTTTCAGCAGGTGCATTGCTGGGGACATGTCCCACCCAGGGCCTTTTAGGTCCACCATGGACGCTTTTCAATGACTAAAGCAATCAGTGAAGGCAGTGACTCTTGGCACGAGCTTCCGGGTTCCAGCCATGTGTTTCCAGGGCCCCTGTCCTAGGCTGGGGACAGGGTGGGGGGGTGGCTTTGCTCTTGGGGCAAGGGGCAGCCTCTGCAGCCTGGGTCTTTCTCCTTCTATCCAATCAGCTCTGTAGCCCGCTGCCTATTTCTTTCTTTCTTTCTTTCTTTCTTTTTTTTTTGTTACTCTTGGGTACTTTGGGCTATTCTTTTGTCTCAAATCTGAATCTCCTGATGTTTGGAGAATTCCGTGCTCTACCAGCATTTTGCATCTCCCACAAAGGATGCTGAAACGAGGAGACTCGGTTTCCAGCCTCTCTTGACACGTCACTCGGCTCAGCCAATCAGAGGTGCCGTCCTGTGGGGCGTCTACTCGGGCTCCATCCCGGAGGCATTAGTTCCGCGCAGGTCACGTTGCTGCTTCCTGCTCGGAATCCTCCATGTCTCCCCATTGCCCTCAGGATAAAACCCCAACTCCCCCTCATGTCCCATAAGGACCTCACCTCCCTTGGCCTGTCTCCTCCTCACTCCTCCAGCCACATGGGCCTCCCTCAGCTAAACTCAACACTCTGAGCTCATACCTGCTGCAGGGCCTGTGTGTTTGTTCTTCTGTTGTTCGACCTCCGTTGGGCAGGTGAGGAAATGGGGCTGAAGGAACTGTGCAGAGGGCGAGGGGAATTGGAGCTCAGGCTGGCCTGGCCTGTGCCTCACTCAGCGTCACAGCTGCCTCCGCCCAGGCAGAGGCCCCTTCCTCCAGGAAGACCCCACATAGCTCCCCTGGGAGGAGGCGCACCTCTGCTCGCCTCAGCTCAGCTTAACTGCCGCATCCTCAGGACCGGTGGAGTGGGCGTGGGGGGCCATATTGCCCCAGAGGGTGGGAATTGATTCTTGTGGAGGGAAAAACACTTGTTTATGTGTAGAGCGCACACACGCGCACACACGCAAGCCATAAACAGATATGCAGTGTGTCTGTGACATTAAAATTTCTTGGGGCCAGTTAGGAAACAGGTGTCTAAGAATGCTCCCCAAGGGGGCAACAGCATCCAGTTGAGAAACATTAGTTTAACTCAACCTAAACCCACCTGAACTTTGATTTGACTCAACTCCTCAAGTCGACTCAACTCAGCCAAACTCAGCTCACTCATTTGGCGTCCCTCAGCGCGGTGTAGCTCCCTCAGTTTACCACAGCTCTGTGCCCCTCAGTTCCGTATAGCGCAGTCCAGTAAAGAACGCAAACTGATTGAACTCAAGTCAACCTAACTCAACTTCACTCACCTTATCTCAACTAGTTGTTCACCTCAGTTCAGCTCAGCCGAATTCACCTCGACTCACCTCAATCCCACCCACGTCAATTCAGCTCGAGTCAATCCCACTCAGTTTCATGCTCAACCCAGCCTAACTCACCTCCTGTCCTCAGCCCACCCCAACTAAACTTGATTTAACTCCCCTCAGCTCGACCTGACTCCACTTTGCCACCTCACCCCACCTGAAACATTCATTCTGTTCATCACCTCCCCTCTCCAGACACCTCCCCAGGTCTTGCAGGAGAGGGATGACTCAGACCTTGTTCCTGCCCCCAGTGTGCTCCCAGTCTAGCTGGGGACCCTGACAGCGCCATCTCTTCAACAGGCACTGTCATGGGGGAAGAACAGGGCACTAGGTGAGCAGCATGGGGTAGCCCTAGGGAGCCCCAGATGACTTCCCACAGGACGAGGATCTAGCTTGGGCAGAAGAGTGGGAGGAAGGACATTCTGGGCAGAAGAACAGCGTGTGCAAAGGGTCTGAGGCAAGGTGAACAGACCATTCAGAGGACTGAAAGTGGCTCCAGCTAGAGGGCAGAGTGGGAGGATGAGGGTGGCACAAGAGGTGGCTTGGGACAGGTGCAGCCCCCTCGTGGGGATGCTGGCTTGGGGACAGTGGGCAGCCACTGCAGTATTGAGCAGAGGAGAGATGTGGTTGAAAGGAGGCTTTTGGTTGCTGAGAAGAAACAGAGGTGAGAGGTGGGAGTGAATGTACTGGGCAGTGCCCAAGGTGAGAAATCCAGCACTGGGTTTTGGTGGGGTACAAGCAAGCGGGGAGCTTAAAGAAAGAATTTAGGAAATGAATCATAAAAAAAATGACCAGAGATCAAGCTTACTCTGGAGCAGGCCTTGTCCACTTGCCTTAAATATCTGGCTAACATGATGTCTGGGTGGCTCAGCCAGTTAAGCGTCTGCCTTCAACTGAGGTCATGATCCCAGGGTACTGGGATAGAGCCCTGTGTCGGGCTCCCTGCTTAGCGGGGAGCCTGCTACTCCCTCTGCCCCTCCCCCCATGTTCATGTGCACTCTCTGTCTCTCTCTCTCAAATAAATAAAATCTTTTAAAAGATAAATGAACTAATTTAATCCTCACAGCAATACATGAGGTGGGTATTACTAACCACCCTATTTTATAGATGAGGAAATAGGCTCAAAGAGGCCAAGACATTTGCCCACGGCACTCAGCTCCAGGGGCAGAGCTGGGATCTGAACTCAGGCACTGATGCTCCACAGACCTCACGAGCAGCTGCGTGTTCCCTTCCCATGGCAGGTGCGGCCTACAGGTCTCCACTCCACGTAACAGGTGCTCAGGAAACCCTTGTTCCAGGAGTTTATGGGGCATGTATCATTGCTGTCATTTGATTTGGGAATGCCCCACCCCCTTCTAAAGGAAGATTCTGTGATCCTTGTCATTTCACAGGAGAGGCAATTGAGGCCCAAGGTTGCAGAGCCAGGAAATGGTGAGGCCGGGATTTGAACCTCAAGTAGGAAAGTGTTCTACAAACAGGCAGTATGGTCTTCCTTAGGGTCTTCAGCCATTTGAAAAAAAATTTTTTTTAAAGATTTTATTTATTTATTTGACAGACAGAGATCACAAATAGGCAGAGAGGCAGGCAGAGAGAGAGGAAGGGAAGCAGGCTCCCTGGTGAGCAGAGAGCCTGATGCGGGGCTCGATCCCAGGACCCTGGGATCATGACCTGAGCCGAAGGCAGAGGCTTTAACCCACTGAGCCACCCAGGCGCCCCAGCCATTTGAATTTTTAATTCAACCTTCATGTATGCAGTGAGCAGGCCCTGCATGCTGTACTGGGGAGGGGATCCTGCCCTTATCCTTTCTCTGCTCAGAATTCCCCCAGGGCTGCCACGGTCCTGAGAGTGAAACCCAGGCTTTTTGCTCCTCCAAGGCCATGCCTGATCTGCTCCCCACCCTGTCTGCCTCTCTGACCTCCCCTCCCACATTCTCCCCTTTTGCTCTCTGCTCTGGTCTCCTCCAGCACTGTTTCCCACCCCAGGGTCTTTGCATATGCAGCTCCCCTGCCTGGAACTCTCTTTCTGTGGTGACTCCATCTTACCCTTTGGTTTTCAGCTCTAATGTCACCCCCTTAGAGAAGCCTTTCTTGATCATTTGAGCTCAAGTCCCCCCTCCCCGCCCCCCCTGCCCCATGTTCCCTATCATATCACTTTTTCTTTTCTTTTCTTTATTCTTTTCTTTTCTTTTAGTATCTTGCTCCCTCCCTGGAATTTTATTTGTTTATCATCTCCCTCCTCTAGTGGGCTGAGCTCTTGTAGGCAGGGACCGTGTTTGCCTTGTTCACTGCTGTACTGCTTGGCATATAGTACGTGCTCCATAAACATGTGTGGAATGAATGAATGAGTGGAGGATGGATGGAAACCATTGAAGAATCTGGGTGGGAGAGAAGGAGTAGAAGGCTCAGGGCCCGGGCTGGGGTATGAGACCTCTTTTCCCTGGGTCTCCCTGCCCTGGAAAGGGGCCCCTGCCAGGGAGGGAGGGTGGGCGTGGGGGCAGTGGGCAGGGCCGGGCGAGGCCTCCTTGCTCCTTACTGTTTTCATCCTCTGGGTAATTATGGGCTCAGACACTCCTCGATGCCTTCTCAGAATAATAGCTGGGCCTGTTATCAGCAGCATCTCCCGGACCTTTTCACAAACAGTCATTAATCAAGTCTCACTGCCACCCTGCCCTCCCTCCCGGTGGAAACCGAGGCACAGAGAGGTGAGGCCACTTTCCCAGCATCACACAGCCAATAGGAGGATGGGCTATTTTGCCCTCAGCCCTCTGGTGTGGGATAGGGTCTCCTTCCCCATTCCACTTGGGGGGAGCCTCTGAGCCTGCCATGGCTGGGGGGCCCTGCCCCCAGTTCCCGGCCCCCAGCCTTGCTTGAAGCCCTGGGGGCCTTCCAAGGTGGCCTCTTAATCACTGCCGGTTAATTAAGGAGGTTAAACACCTCTGTGGGGCCCATGCGGGCCTGCCCCGGGGAAGGCGGCAGGGCTGCCTTGCAATGAGGCCCCTACTCCACAGGCCTGGCAGAGCGCTGTGCTGCCTCTGCCCTCCCCGGGGCCTGGGGGTCTCTGGGGAAGGTTCCTTAGGACTCCATTGTTGGCGTACGCCCCCTCCCCTTCTTTGGGTGGTGTGTGGGAGGTGCTGGCATCCCTTAATGAGGCCTCCACGCCTGCCAAGGAGAGCTGGAGGAGTTGAAACAGGTTCTGGGTGAGGTGAGTTTCGTGGGCTGGGCAGAATCTGTGGCTCTATGCCATGTGGGCGCTCCCTGGGGCAGTGGGGGGCAGACGTGGGACCCCTTCCTCCTCTCTGCCCTCCCTCTGTCCCTATAGGGTGGGAGCAGAGGAAGCTTGGGAGGGGAGAGGGAGGAGAACAGAGGATGGTGGTCAGGGACTCCCCTGCTCGCCAGCACAAGCCTGTGGGAACCGCACAGTAGAACCACAGCAACAGGGGCTGGGGGTCCCGAGCCATTGCTAAAATGCACTCTGATACAGAGTGGCCCCTGGTCTTCCTGCCTGAGAAATGGACGGGGGAGGGGGGCTTGGATGTGACAGTCTCAGGCTCAAAGCTTTCATTTAGGAATGATCCTCCCAGACAGAGCTGTCTGACCTGCTGTGTGACTTTGAGCAAGTTGCTTTCCTCCTCTGGGGCCCTGTAGCTCTGGCCTTACTGGTGGTGATGGGTGAACGGAGTGATGAGAAATGGTCGTTCCTGCTGACCCTCTGTCTCTGTCGAGGCTGAGAACATCTCCTGAGGGGCACCCAGACCCCTTTCTCCAGGCCCCACAAAGAGGTTATTCAGGATGTCTCTTTTGGCCCAGGGGAACCCGAGACCCTGGACTCAGGCCAAGGAGGTCTGGGAGGAAGCTCCCATGTGGTGCCCGGACACTCCCTGAGGCTGGGCTGTGGGTCCCAGGACCTGGAGGGCCAGGCCCTCCGCATTGCTGTGCATCCCCCAGGTTCCACTGTGGGACAGACTCAGGCAAGGCTGGCTCAAAGCAGGACCCACTGGCTCCCAGCGCCCATGGGCGTGTGGGCCCTTCTGGTTCCTTATGTCCCACAGCTGTTATTATTATTTTTTTTTAATCACATTTTGGAAGTATAATTTACATATAGTAAAATTCACCCTTTTTTTTGGTGTACAGTTCCGTGAAGTTTTACAAACTTACACCGTTACATAACCACTACCACGAACAAGGTACAGAGTACTTCCCTCACTCCAGAAAGTTCCCCGTGCCCATTTGTAATCAATCCCTTTCCCACCACCAGCTGCTGACAACCACTGATCTCACCCAACTTTTTATATTAGAGATTTCCGAACTTGGAGAACTGAGTGCAAAAACCTTACCATGAACCTTTGTAGTTCTTTCACCCACATTCTCCAACTGTCAGCACTTGGGGCCAAGTGCATTCTCGGCCTCTCTCTCTCTCTCTCTCTCTCTGCATGATTTGTGCTGAACTGTTTCTAAGTTGCAGATGTCCTGCCACTTTACCCCAAACACTTCAGGGAGCATCTCTGAAAAGCAGGGCCTTCTCTGGCACAGTGCACAGCCCCAATGCCATTATCATACCTGAGAGATTGAGTCTTGACCTGTGTCCAAGTTTACTGAGATTGCTCCAAAGTGTCCCCAAATGGTTGAGGGTTTCTTTTGTTTTTTGTGTTTTCCTGGTCCAGATTCCAGTGAAGGATCAGGCTCTGCATTTGGTGACATGTCTCTTTGGTATCCTCTTATCTGGAACATTCTCCCTGCCCTTGCTTGACATAAGGCACTCTTTCTTAAATCTGCCCTCATGATTCTCCATACCTAGAGCTCAAGGGGAAGTATCACGGGAACAGAGTGCTAACAAGGAGGGCTGCTGACTTGGGGACGCGAGGTATCCTAAGGGTCTTTTCTTAAAAACTCTTTTTAGAAGGAGGGGGTAGGAGGGAAAGAGAAGGAGAAAGAGGCAGACAGACTTGGGTTCATTGTTTCAATTTCCAATGATGCTGAAGAATTCGAAGAAAAAGGATAAATCACTCAATTCGAGTTGAGAGGGCTCTGTAGTTCCATGGTTGTGGCTCACATCCCAGCTCTGCCCAGCCCTGCTCCCTGGACTGTGAGACCTTGGGCAGAAGACTTCCCTTTTTGGGCCTCAGTTTCCCTGTCTGTGAAATGAGGACGGTACCACTCTGCCCACCTCCCTCCCGCTGTCTTGAGAATTCAATGAATGAACTCACATAGCATATAAATAACAGCAACTCTGGTTATTACCAGTTTGGTGACGGTCTTCCCAGACATTTCTCTCTACACCTATCTACCTGGAAATGTGGGAATACTATAGTATATCAATTGGGTCACCTCCTTTTTCCCTGAATAGTTTATCATAAGCATTTTCCCCACGTTCAAAAGTGTAGCGCTCTTCCATCATTGAACAAATTTTAACTTTTATTAATGTTTGCCCACAGATTATACCTACATAGGGCACCAAATACACAGGTACCAGAAGCCTACAGTGAAAAGTCTGTCTTCTTCCTGCTCCCATCCCCTCAGTGCCTCCTGGGCATTTCCAGAAGGGTTCTACGCATATACAAACAAAAACATGGATTTTCTTTCTTTTTCTATTCCTGCAGAAATTAGTTGACAGTACCCATATTTCTGGGCCTTGTTTTTTCACTTAATAGTAGATCTTGGAGATGGTTCACATCAGTGCATAAGGAATGCCCTCCCTCCCACCTTTTTTTTTTTTTTTTTTTTTTTTTAAAGTAGTCCCTTGTGGAAACAGACCAGGATTTAATGACCCAGTTCTTATTGATGGCCATTGAGGTGCTTGCAGGCTTTCGCCACCAGAAATTGCAACAGATAGCCTTGTGCAAACATCTTTGTGTCCGTGTGCAAGTCTGTAGCATATATTCCTAGAAGTGGAACTGCCGGGTCAGGCATCATGTGTATTTTGAGCTTTGCTCTGCCATCCTTGGTAATGGCTACATGGATCCCGATGTATGTAACTGTCCCTCTTGATGCACACTTAGGTGGCTCCAAGTTGTCTTTCCTATAAACAACGCCACAATGGACATCTTTGTGCCGCTCCCTTTGTGTGCAGGAGCAGCTGGCTTATGGGGAATTCCCAGGAGTCTGGGGACAGATCAACAGGAAGTGCTGAGAAAAGAAAATTGGACCAAAGGGGCCTGTGGGTATGGCTGCTGGTGGGATCCTCATGCTAACAGACTCCTCTAAACCCTGTTAGTGGAGTGTGGTTGAGGACCCTCTGCTTGGGGCCAGCCTGGGAGGCAGTTAGAAATGCTGAGTCTCAGGCCCCACCCCAACCCTGTTGAGACAGGACCTCCATTTGGCTGGTACAGACAGTTTGGAGAAATGCCCTAAAACAAACGCAGAGACCCCCAAGACCCATTCGTGGAGGAAATGGTCTAACCTTGGCTCTGGGGCAGATCTGAGGTCAAACCTGGCTTCCCTGCCCACTGACTGTGTGACTGGGGCTGAGCTGGGTGACCTCTCTGCCTCAATTTCCTCATCGTTAAATAGGAACAATAGTAGCCCTCACCTCCCGGGGTGCTTGTGGGGCTCATACGCTCCCTCCCAGAGAAGTGTTTAGCATAGTAAGTGCTCACTAAAAGCTGTCATTGTTGGGGAGGTGCATGTTAGGTAAGATGTGGGAGTCGGATCTCGCTGTCTCTGCCATCACCACTCTCTCTGTCTCTCTCTGTCCCCATCTGTCTCTCCTTTTGTTGTAGACTCTGTCTCCCTGTCTCTTGCTGTCTCTGACTCTCTGTTTTTCTCTCTCTCTCTCTTGTGTGACCATATGAGCTTTAGAAGCATCTGTGAAAATGCTAAGAGTCCAGGAAAATGAAGCTAGAATACAAAGAGGAAAATGCAAGCTAAAAAGGAATAGTACCATGAGTGCAAAACTGTATCATCACACAAGCTCAGGAATATTAATGGCAAAAAATGCACCTTTCCAGCAGGATGTGGGGCCCTTTCAACCTGTGTGGTAGGCTGTGCTGGAGGCCTGCCTGGCTGCACAGCTGGGCCCGTGGTTGCCTCTGTCTCCTATTTCTTTGGACCCAGGGCAGCCTTGGGCCGGGGAGAGCTGAGTAATGAAGAGCAAAGATTCTGGCCCCGATGGCCACAGAGTGCCTTCTTCTCTGTTGTATGCTCGCTGCAGGACCCGGGGAAGGGGGGCATCCATTAGTGACTTGTGTTCTTCGAGCTCATTTACAGAGGACCTACCACCTACCATGTCAGGCCCTGGAATGCAACAATGTACAAGATACTCAAAAGCCCTGCTTGGTGGCACGGAGAGCACAGGGGGATGCACATGGCAGCTAATGTAGACATGAGGGAACAAATACGCAGGACAGTTTAAGAGAATGCTGTTATCTAACTAAAATAAACTATGGTTATATAATAGAGAAAGATAGGGATGGAGCTGCTTTGCCCTGGGGATAAGGGTCTGGGAAGGCTGCTCTGACCTTAATTCACAGAGCAGAATGATGAAAAGGATCTGGGCCTAGAAAGTTCTGGGAGAAGGGCATTCCAGAAGAGGGAACAGCAAGAGCAAAGGCCCTGAGGCAGGAGCAAGCTTGGGGGCCGGTCATGATTAGAAGCTTTCAGAGGAGAAAAAGATCTCAGGAGCAAGACTGTCTTTGCTAGGTGTTTCAAACAGGTCACTTGCCTTCTCTGAGCCTCTCTTCCGCCTGTGTAAAATGATTAAATCCAGTAGTGGGCCAGAATCTCTCTATATCAGGGAATGATTGGGGTTTGGGAGGATTTGTCTTGAAACTGGGCATAGCAGGACCGCTGTTCATACTTGGATTATGTGGGATGACTTTTTGGTGGGGGGTGACAATGGAGATTATTTGGGGCTGAAAGCAATGCCCCAGTCTCCCCACGGCTCAGCCCCTGATTTCAGGAGTTAATAGCCTGGAGCACTCGGCATAATGCCTGGCACAGAGCAAGTAGACAGGAATGGGGAGGGCATTCCAGGTGGGAGGAAAGGCGTGGAGATGGGAATGTTTAAGGCGTGTTAGGGAAGAGTGAGGAGACCAGCTTGGCTGGTGGGGAGGGGTGAGAGAGGAGGCTGGAAAGACAGGTTGAGGCCCAGGATGAGATCTTGAATGGCACGCAGAAGGAGGGTAGGCCTTAGCTTGTAGGCAGCGGGGAGCCATTTTTCATTCTAGAGCAGAAGAAGCCACAGAAATGATTTTTGGTTTTGGTTTGGTTTTCAGTGAAATATTTTAGACCTTCAAAAAAGATTGAAGGCTAATAAAATAAGTTTCTGCACTGCCATCATTCAGCTGAAGAAGAAAACACCCCGGTATAGTTGACAACCCCAGCAGCCTCTCCCAGTTCTCTCTCTCCCAAAAGTCGCTGCAAGCCCAGTTTCGGCGTTCAGGATCCCGTGCATGTCTTGGTCTTCCTGTTGTTTGTTTGCTGGAGGTGTAAAGTACACACAGTGAAATGCAAAAAATCGTACATAATTTGATAGCTCATGGGATCGCCACCTGCTTCCAGTTATAAGACCAGCTCTAGCATTTGGTCTTGGCATTCTTGAACTTCAGGTGTGTGGAATCACTCCATGTGTACTGTCTGGTATCTGGCACTCTCACTCAATGTTACGCCCATGAGCTCCCTCTGTTTTGTGCCCGTGGTTCATTTCCTTTTCCCTGCTATGTCGTAGTACCCTGTTTGAACAGACCACAGTTCTCTTGACCCCCTGACTGTCTACGGAGATGGACATTCCTTCCCGTTTCCAGTATGTTGAGTAGTGCTGCTGTGAACATTCTCGTGCATATCTTTTGCTGGGCGTAAGAACTCACTTCTTTTAGTCTTTGTTCGAGAAGGGAATGGCGAGGTGATGGGGTATGTGCGTGTTTAGTTTTTATAGCTGTGGCCAGTTTCCCAAAGTGGTTGTGCCACATCTTTATACTTTTACACACACACACTCACACACACACACACATGCACATCCCTGAAGGTTCAGGGGCCCTGCTTTGGTTGTGGGTGTGATGGTACAGACAGTGTCTCTTGTACATTTGCTTCTGCAATTTGCTTTTTTTTTCCCCCCCTCCAAGTCGTGTTCCGGAGCTCTGCGCCCGGTAGTGTGGCAGCTTGTATGCATCGATGAGGTGGAGGGGCTGCTGGTACAGATGGATTTGAGGGACATTTAGGGAACCTGGTTGTGGGGGGAGGAGGAAGGAAACAAGACCCAAGACCGGGTTGCGCAGGGCCAGAAAACCGGGGTTGAATCCCTCGTCCCACTTTCTGGCTGGGTGACCTTGGGCACTTGATTTTGTTGTCACAGCCTCGGTTTTCTGATCTGTACTTTGGGATTTCCCCCCACCCTGGGCCTGGCAGGGTGGTTGTGAGGGTTGAGCGAGTAGTCCTTCAGTGGACTGGGCAGGGTTTGAATCTGTCTGTTAGCTGGCTGACTTTAGGGAGGTTGCCTCCTCTGAGCCTCATCTGTGAAATGGGGAGAACGCTACTGCCTGCCTCCTGGTGGATGTGTGACCACGAAAGGAGATCCGTACATAAAGCATTTATCACACGCTCGATAACGGAGAGCTACACGTTATCATTACTGTTGCCGCTGCCTTCGCTTTCCTTCCCGCAGAAGGTGGGTGCCAGGAGGGCACGGCCTGGCCGTTAGCCTCCCTCTTCCTCCCGAGGTCATTGGAGATCTGTGGAGTCTCACTACACACCACGGCTGTGTCCCGGGTGGGTGACCTGGGTGAGCCGAGCCCCTGCCAGAGCCTCGGTTTTCTCCTGTAATAGGGGGCTCGTGGCAGGGCCTGCCTGACCAGGAGGTTCCTGCTGGGCCTGTGATCTAGAAAAGGGAAGGAGCTCTAGAGTGGGTAGGTAAGGCCTTGTGAGGGGGTGACATTTTCCTAGCAAAGCTCTGGATGCAATCTTGGGGGACCTCCTAGAGATGGACGGGTGGGAGCGTTTCTGACTGAGCCCCTTTGGAAAGGGGACATGGGGGTGGGGAGGAGAGAGAGGAATGACATTGTGGCTCTGCTGACCCCCTGAGGGAAGGTGTGAGCAACAGGGATGTCCAAGCCCCTTGCTGCAGGTGGGGTACTTAGGGTATCCCCCGCCCCCGCCGGGTACCTTGCAGGGTAGGGACACTTAGGCCATAGTGAGAGTGAGGCTGGCGGCCCAGTTCCCCACCTGTCTCTGATGTCCATGGGCTGTGTGGCCCTGGGTGCCAGGTGTACCTTCTCTGTGCCTCAGTTTCCTTTGCTTTGAGTGTCTCAGGTAGGCCTCACTCTCTCATCTGCTGGATTTCCCGGCCCCCGCAGACCCCCTGGCCCGGCCCCCTTGCCCGCATGGAGGCTGAGGCCAGGGCTCAGGGCCAGGGCCGCGCACCTTGACAACCCGCCCACGTCAGGCACAAAGGCCCATTGTTTGGGCCCACGTTGGCGGGGAAGCGGGCGGGGAGCAGCCGCCTTTCACCCAACCCGCTTGTGGTCGGCGGGGACTGAGGAGCAATTCACAGAGGCCCCCGCCCCCTGACGGGGCACCCGGCCAGGCCGCCTCCCGGGCAGGCTCCCTTGCCAAGCTGGCAGCTCCTACTCTGAGTTGGGCCTCAGTTTCCCCAGCAGAGAAGAGGGCAGCAGAGTGGCTCTGGTGGGGCGGGCAGAACTTGGTCTTTGACCTCGCCGCCCTGAGAGCTGTGCCATGGGGCGGTGGCTTCCCCCGGCCCGGAGAGACAGCTCCAGCATCTGAGGAAGCCATAGGTTCTAGAGCTTCAGGGCCCGACAGGCCTGGGTTCAAATTCTGGGGGATTTGGGGTGATTCTGTTCACCTCCGTGACCCTTAGTTTCTTCATCTATGAAAGGAGACTTGGAATCCGTGACCCTCAGGGTAAAATGAGAAAAGGTATCACAGGTGACATTTATTTGGTTGTCCATTCAAAAATATGTCCTGGGTCTCAACCATGTATAGGATTATTTGGAGAATTTGGGTGCAAAATGAAATATAGCACCTCTTGTTCAAAATAAGAGCTCCGAGATGGCAGCAGCTTTAACCAAACATGGAAGCTTCTAGGCGTGGGACTCTGTGTGGTGGCGTGGGTTGCCTACCCATGAAGCCCACCCTGACTGGGCCAGGCACTATTCTGGGCTTGGGGACACAGCTCATAACAGAGGCAAGCTCGTGTCCTTGTGGGGATGACAGTCTGTCGGAGGACCCAGGGCTTCCTTGGGGGCTGCCTGGTAGATCTTTCTGAAGCAAGGTGCCCCTGGAGGCCTGCTCCTCCAGGGCCTGCTGGCCAAGCTTGTGGGGTGAGCTGAGGTGAGCGCCTCATTGAGGCTTTTTGTGAGTGACCCTGCATCCGGTTTGTCCCCTCCGGAGTAATGGCTGACATTTACTGAACGCAGACTCCATGCTGGGGCTGATCCAGATGCTTTTCCCAGTTTACAGATCATTTTTGTAACAGCTCTATGAGGAGGCAGGGCAGTGTGGTTCCTTTCTATACAGATGGGGAAACTGAGGCTCAAGTCCGTGAATGGCAGAGGCAGGATTTAAACCCAGGCTGTCTGGTGTCAGAGCCATAATCTCCTCATCCTACTGTCTGCCAAGGGGGGCAGCGGTGAGCCAGGTGGTGTGTGCCTGGGACAGAGGCCCTGCTGGGGTTCGAGGCTGGGAAGGGCGCGGGTGTGCTGGTGGCCCGCCAGCTGCCACCTGGGTTGGCCCTGCTGTGGCCCTGAGTCACAGCCCTGTGTCCTGGGAAGCTGGCTGTGCCTCGGGCACCCGTGGGGCCTGAGTCACAGCAGAGCACACCCTGCCACCCTGCCTACCTCCCGCCTGGGCCTGGGGACAGGTAGGCCCTAGAAGCAGATCCCTAGGCAGGAACTCACATTTGTGCCCAAGTTCAGGGACAAAAGAGTGGCATCTGCTTGCAACCCCAGAAGTACATTTCTGCCTTGTCTTATTCAGCCCGAGCACTGTTCCAAGTTATCCCAACATGGACTAGCTGGCTGGTGAGTTACTGAGCTCCCCATCCCTGGGAGCATTCAAGGAAGGAAAGCCTGTCAGGGTGCCAAGGAGGATTGCTGTATCACATTGGGCCCGGTGTTGGAGTATGTGACTTCCAAAGCCCTATACTTTGTTCATGTACCGTGAGCAAATGGTCTAAAATCCAAAAAGGGCAAAAGGATAAAGAGTGAAAAGTAAGTGTCTGCCCTCCCTGACTTCCAGCCTCCAACTTCTCTTCCCCAGAAGCAGCCACCATTAACTGATTTTCCCCCCTAGAGCTAATTTATGTACATACAAACAAATACATACATTGTCCTTTCCTCCCTCCTTCCCTCACACACATTTGATAGCCTACTTATTTATATTCCATTCTGCTCCTCACTCTATTCCTGTTTTACTTGACCCCTTATCTTGAAGGCTGTTCTGATAGCACACACAGTATGCTGCCTCACACTTCTTACCTTACCACATGGCATTCCTCCCTCCCCCTGCCCCGTCCCACTGTCTAAATAATCTATACAGCACATTCAATGAAAGGGCTTTCAATCCTGGATTCTGTATTTTTGGGGTTGGTGCGCTCCTTCACTCTGACAGCTGAGGAAATTTTCAAAGTTAGCCTGGAAACTGTAAGCCCTTCCCACATCTGTAGGGATGTTTTGGTTCGGGGGAGGGGGTCTGTTTTTGGTTGAAATTATACAAGAAGTAAAATAGAGAGAGCAAGAGCGAGAGAGAACCTTTTCCCCACACACCTCTGTGCCAGGCACTGAGGATCTAATGGTGAACCCCACAGGCCCCAACTGATCTGCCTGCAGTGTGGTCAGGCTGTGGGAGGAGGGGTCTCTGTGTGGTCCCAAGGAGCCCAGAGGAGAGGACTTCCTGTGTGTGTGTGTGTGTGTGTGTGTGTGCGCGTGCACATGTGTGTGGGTGTGTACATGCACACATGTGTATGGGGTCAGCAATAAGACGAGTTAGATGGGGCTTTTAGGGATGCATAGGAGTTCATATGAGAAGTGTGGAGATGGGCCTGCCAGGCAGAGGGGGCAGCAGGGAGAGCAAAACACCTTGGTGGGTGCAGAACTGACCACCAGCTTTGATTGATTGAGTGCCGGCTGTGTGCCGGACAGTGTTCGGTGCTTTAAAGTCATTGCTGCATTTAAACGCCCCAGAATTCTAGGCTATTATCACCCTCATTTTACAGATGATAACCGGGGTGCAGAGAAGCATAGTCACTTGCTCATGGCTACACAGCTCAGCCTGAGCTCTTGGCCGTTCTCATATTTCACAAAGGCAAAGGGATAGCCGCCAAGGCTCTGAATATTAGACTTCAACCTCTGACCTTCCCAGCTCAGGTCCTGCCACGGCTCAGAGGCCCCCAGCGGTTGCTGATGGCTCCAGGACCCCCTGGTCTGAGCCGCCCTCCACTCTCACAGCCAGGGTGGGGTGCTCCGGGCAGTACGAGACCTTTCTGGTGAGCTGGGAGCTACAGGCACTGCCTAACCACCAGGGAGTACTTGGGCCACACAGACCCTGGCCTGTCCCCACTGGCGGGTTTCAGATGCGGCTGGAGATTGGACTGGATTCCAAGGTCTTGGTGCTACGAGGCCTCCAGGCTGTCTCCGGTAGAGCTCTGGTCAGTACTGTGGCCCAGCGCGCCTGGGCTCCGAGGGGCAGAGTGTGAACAGATCCTGGCCCCCAAGATCTGTTTCCCATGTTTCCCATGGGCCTGAAGCTTTTTGGAAATCCCACTGATCCTGCAGTGTGGGAATTCATCACCCCATTTTGCAGATGAGAAAATGGAGGTTCAGAGAGGTGAAGTGACTTGTCTGAGGCCACACAGCGAGGGAAGGGCAGAGCCAGGACATGAATCCAGACCCCGAGGTTGACTCTTCACCACGCCACACTGCTGCCTCCGTGCAGAAGGGTTTTCCAGTCTGCCCCCGGGAGGAGCTTCATCTCTCTCTCTCTCCCCTGGTGTTCTGGAAAGGAGCAATGAGCTGATTGTCCTGGGGAGCTTGACTGCTGTGCCCAGGAACTCAGGATCAAGGGGAGACCTGGAGATGGCCCGTGCCACTCCCCTGACCCCTCTGCCAGCATTAAGACAGGCCTCCTTGCTTCTCCAGCAGCGAGAGAATAATAGTCGGTTCAAATGTCAGGCCTGCTCTGCTGCCCGTGGGGAGACTGGTTGAGCAGGTCTGGGGGAGGGATGGAGGGAGGAAATTATTAATAATTGCAAAGCAACCGGCCTTGCTGCAGGCCTTGAGATGAGATGTAGGACTGGGGGTGCTAATCCTATGGGACCCTGCCCTGGAGTGAGTGGCACTCTGCAGCTTCCTGGGGGCCTGCGTGTGTGTGGAAGAGGCAATTGGGGGCACAGAATCAGCCTCTGATTTGAGACACATCTTGGCCTCCCTGCCTCCCAACAACCTTCATTAGGAGGGCTCTGCCAATGAGCAGGAGGCAGGAAAGAGATTAGTGTATGCCTTCAGAAGGTGTCTCACTATACCCAGAAGAGGCTGGCATTGTCTTCAGTTGACAGTCAGGGAAACTGAGGCACGGAGTGGCTCAGCTGGGATTTGAACTCAGGATGTTTGATTGCACCTAGACTGCCCTTGCTGGTGTCTCCACACTCGACTTAGCATGGAGGGAAAGGCCCCTCTCCCCCCAGCATCAGCACAATCACCAGTGTCATACCCCAGAGGATGGGAGTTGGTGCCAGGCTACTCTGAACCTCAGTCTCTTCATCTGTAGAATGGGGAACCAGAGTTCCTTCCTCCTGGGTCAGGGTTGGCTGACAAGGGGTGGAAGTACGGAGGTAAAGGGCAGGTTTACCACCTGCCTACCATCTCTCCTCTGGCACCAGCCCCTGGCGACCATCGCTCTACCAACGTCCTTTCTTTCCTCCTTTCTCCAGCACCCACTGCAAGCTCTGCTGCGTCGTGATGACCGCAGGCAGCTCTCCACTGGGTCTTCCTCGGCCCCTGGGGGACCTACAGAGCGGGTTCCCTAGCCGGGCTTGGGAAAACTCACTCTGAAACGTCTTGTGAGTGATCAGTGCACACTCTAGCTTGAATGGTGCAAACCGAGGCCCTTTAGGGAAAGAATGGTAGAGATTCTGGGAGCTGAAAGCCAACCTCTGGGCTTGTGGCTAGCTGCCCCCGATGGCAGAGGCATGCCCGGATCGCGTGCCACTGAGCTCCAGGATCGCCGCGTCTGTGGGGGACCTCCGGGCGTCCCCCTCCTTGGCCTGCCCCGATGGACCGATAAGGCCCAGCTCGGAGGAGGCAGCGACCATAATTACAGGCCTCAGTGGTGGCGGGAGGCGAGTCATGAGGTGGGGGTGACTCAGAGGATTGCTCCACGAGTAGAGCGGGGGTGGGGCCGCCCGCCCGTCTGCCCCTCACCCAGCTGGCCTGAGGAAGGCCTGGGCACCTAAAAGGCCCTTCAGGGCCACTGGGTGCAGCTAGGCCAGGGGCTTACCCCTGGGCCTGTGACTAGGGCCCTGTGCCTCTTGGCATCCTTGGGGCTTGGCTTTGTGTTGGGATCTGGGTGGCTGGGTTTTCCCCTTGCTCCCTCTGGGCATCACTTCTGGGAAGTGGGAATCAGGGCTCAGAGGCGCCAGACAGTGGGAGAGCCTGAGAGCGGCAAGCTTGTGGCCTTGCCGATTTACTGAACCACGGGGGATAGGGCGCGGGAATCCCAGATTCACCACATGTGTGGACTCCATGGACCAGCAGGTGCTGGTTTCTAGAACCAGTGCCTCCAGGTTCAAGGACTCATGGATTAGCACATCTACAGAATTACAGATTTATAAAATCAGGGAATCGGTTCCAGTCGGTTCCAGAGAATTCATACATCCATCGAGGGAGAGATTAAAAAAAAAAAAATCACAGCAGCTGAAGAATTTTGGAATAAATGATCTTGGTGTCTTCCGCTTGCTCCCACATTGGTCAGAAAGAAGAAATAAGAAAAGGGAATGAAAGTATAAATATTTATCTTGTTCTATCCAGTGAGAGGGAAAGCACATGAAACTAAGAGTCGACAACTGGTGAATTTGAGATGTTCGTTGTGCTGGCTTTTTCTTTTGAAATTTCTCTGGTTTTGAAATTTACCAGAAGGAAACATTGGGGAAAAGTGAAATAGGAAATGAAAGGTAAACATGAGGTATAGTGTGACAGGTGCTACACCTGGGTGATCTGTAACGGGGTGACTTTGTGATTTCTGCATCTGTAACTTTCTTGACTTTTTCATCGTGGTTTTTATCTATATGGTGTTCAGGTTCCCTGCTGTAGTCCAGGAGCTATTCTAGAGGCTCTGCAAATATCAACTTACTTAATTCTTCACAACAACCTTGTGAGGTGGATGTCATTGTGGTGCTCGTTTCACAGATGGGGAAACTGAGGCACAAGAGGGGAGTAACTTATTCAAATCGTGCTCAGTGCCTTGTTAGGGGCCTGCTGCCTGCCAGGTACTGTGCTAGACTCTGGGTTAAAGTTGCAGCCGGGACGGACACTGTCCCTGCCCTTGGGGAACTTGGCAGGGGAGACAAATAGTAAACAAACGAGTAAGATTATTGGAAGTTTAAGGAGGAAAATGAGCCTGCTGCTTTGAGGGGGCAGGGGGTTCCCTCAGATCAAGTGAGCAGGAGGACCCATCTGAGGAGGTGGTTTTGAGCGGGGGCCTACGGGAAAGAAGGAGGCTCACTGGGCATAATGCCCTCCCTTTGCCCCGGCTCTGCCTTCGGCTGGGAATGCCCTTCCCTCTGCCTCTCTGTGCCAAACTCCCACTCACTGTTCCAGGCTCTGCTGGGCAGGCACTTCTGGTGGTGGGGGACGAACTGGGGGGCTTCCCCAGCCTGAGGGGGAACCTGTCCTCCCCTGTCTTCTCTTTCCTCTCTGTTCCTCGGGCAGGCCCTGAATGTGGGGGCCTCCATCGAATCGGCAGTGACACCCACCTGCCAGCCACTATGCTGGGGTCTCTCCCAGAGTGGGAGGGAGGATTATCTCCTAGGAAGGAAATTAAAGTCCAGAGAGGTGAAGAGACTTGCCCTAGGACACACAGCTAGCAAGTATTTAAGGAAGGGAGGGGTCTGACTTCCAGGCTGCCTTTTGATTACGGTTTTCCTGCCACTTCCCTGCCCACCCTGGCTGGGGGCCTTCTGAGGGCAGGTGCTGGGAGCCCAAGTTAGCTCAGTGCCTGGCATCCTGGGCTGCTTGGAGAAGGCGTGTGGAATGATTTGACCTTTGCCAGGCTGAGAGCATGAATCTGAGCAACGGCTAGCTAGGCCCGAGCCTTGGGTGGCGGTACCAGCCCCAGGGGGAGGCAGGTAGGGACCCAACCCCTGGGCATCCAGAGGGACCTGGTGCCCACTGGCACCCTCTATGCCCCAGTGAACATTAAGAACCTACTAGGGTTGAGTGTCCCACGTCACCCCCTTGCTGGGCTGGTTCAGAGCCTTTGCTGTCCAGGCGTGTTCCTGGAACCTCCTGGCCCACCTGCACACCCAGTTCCCATCCTGGCCCCAGGGGCTCCACCAGGTGGTGAGGACATCGAGGTGTTCAGAAGGTTCTGCCTTAAATGAGGGGTGCAGGTGCGTGGGGACGGGTTCCCCTCCCTGCATCTGTCACTAGGAACCTGCAGGATGGAGAGAGCCCAGACATGGAGTTCTCAGGCTTGGTTCAAAGCTGCTCTATCTTTTGAAGCTCTGAAGTCTGAAAACTTGGTCTTATCTGCAAAATGGAGACCATAAAACCACCCGCCCCGGGGATGAAACAGTAGCACCACGGTTGGCACACAGCAGGTGCTCAGCAGACACGGGCTGTTGTAGCTAGAGATCAGGGCCACTGCTGACGATTTCTGAATTTTTGTTTGCTCATTCATTTCAGCGGTATTTCCAGAGACCCTACTATGTGTCAGGCCCTGGGTAGAGTGTTCGGGGCCCGTCACAGAACAAAGTAGACAAATCTTTTTCTTTGGACAAAGGGACAATGAATAAATGAACAAGGAAGCAAACAGCATCATTTCCGATGGCGGTAAAGGCTTAGAAGGAAATGAAGCAGGGAGGTAGGATAGAGAGTGACTGGGGACTTCTTTTAAGGAGTGGGTCTGGAGACAGCCTCCCTGAGAAGCAGCCGCAACCTGAGAGAAGGATGTTGAAAGTACAGGGAACAGCAGAGGCAAAGACCCTAAGGTAGGAACAAGGGAGGTGGGTTCACAGAACAGTAGCGCTGCCACTATGGGGGGCACAGAGTGGGGGAGAGGGAGAGGGTGGAAAGAGAGGGAGGCAGGGGTGAGGGCTTTGAATTTCATTCCAACGGTGACGATTATAAACAAAGAGCAAAGTTGTGAATGACTTCATTGTACGCCCTCCCAGCCCAGAGCTTGGGCACTCTGGATCAGGGTCCTGAAAGAAAAGCACCTGTGTGCCTCTCCCCACGCCAACTCTCTTGTGTAAAGAAATGCAAAGGAAACAGGTCACGGCCATCTGTGAGGGGCAGACACAGTGGGTAAGACGCAAATGTGTTTGTTAGTTGTGTACGTGGCCACAGTGTCTGGCCTTCAGGGCTTGTGGGGGGCGTGAGGAGGGCAGTGGGGGCGGGGCGTGTAACATCACCAGCCCTGATTTCAGCAGCACCGTGTCAACTGGGGAAGGCTTGGGAGATCAGCTGGTTCAACCCCCTGACTCCCAGATGAGGAACCTGAGGTCCAGACAAGGGGAAGTGAGTGGCCAAAGGTGACACTATGAGTCAGAGGCAGATGTAGGACTTGAACCCAAGCCCCTGATTTCCAGCCCAGACTTTCTGAGAAATGGGTGTCTTGCCATGTGCTTCCCCTTTGTTCTTTCCTCTCAGACAGTCAACTGCTCTCAGGGCCAGGGAGGAGGCCTGGGAGAGGGGTCTGGAGATTTGGGGCCCACTCCCTCACTCTCCTGAAGAATTTCTTGGTGCCACCACTGGCATTTTGACCCAGGTAATGTACCATCTGCTTCGGAGGAGGTCCTGGGGGAGCCTTCAGACCCTCTCCCAGATGGACCCCTGCCCAGAAGCAGGGGCAAAGGAGTGCCTCTGGGAGATCATAAAGTTTCAGGGAAGGAGGAATTCCACTTAGGATTAGTAATGATCCCTGAGGGTTAACCCCCCCGTGGCATTGCTGGATATTGACGTAAACGACAGGCATCTATAGGATGAATAACCCAGGGGCTACTCCCATGTCAAGAGAATAGATCCTTTGGCTCAAGACCGATTTCCACACAGAACGATTTTCACAGAGCACCACTTCCCGTCAGCCTGCAGATGAGCACGCCGTGACCCAGAAACCTGAGGTCGGGGGCTCAGAACGGACAGCCGCACGCTGACAGTGCTGATGCCGGAGACGAGGCAGCCAGGTGTGAAGAAAGCCATTCCACGGACTCTAAGAGCCCGATGGAAAGAAGCAGCCTGGAAAGAGAAATGAGTTTTGAAGCGTAGACTTTATTCTTTAGGACAGTTTTAGATTTGCAGAAAAATGGGAACGATAGCACCCTACACCCAGTTTCTCCCATGGATAACGCCTTAGCGTTAGTGCAGTGCCTTTGTCGTAATTAATGCTCTGGTGTCGAGGCATTCTCGTGAACCAAGCCCACGGATTGTTCAGATCCTGTCAGTGTGCACTGACATCCGTTGGCTGGTACGGGACCCCGCTCACAAGTCCGCATCGCATTTAGTGATCGTTTTCCTTCAGGCTCGTTTGTCAGTTTCCTCCGGTGAAAGTTACTCTGTTTCCCCCTTTTCATAGGATCCTCTTTGGGAGAAAGTCACTCTGTGATTCAGTTTTGCTTGTCTCAGTAGGGACCCAAGGATATTTATTTTATTTATACGTTGGGTTATAATTCAACACTACTGTATTTTCTTGCTCAGGTTGTCCCAGCTTTGACCATGGGGAGCCCTTTTAGTTGCGCCTTGGAGTGGCCCCATCCACATTGGTGTTGTTGATTAGTGCTGTGTCTGGCTTTTGTTGTGAGCACTTTCTTATCTCTGGTACCACAAGATGCTCCAGGCTCATCTTGTATATTTTCTTTTCTTTTTTTTTTTTTAAGATTTTATTTATTTATTTGACTGACAGAGATCACAAGTAGGCAGAGAGGCAGGCAGAGAGGGGGGGCACAGGCTCCCCGCTGAGCAGAGAGCCTGATTCGGGACTCGATCCCAGGACCCTGAGATAATGACCCGAGCTGAAGGCAGAGGCTTTAACCCACTGAGCCACCCAGGTGCCCTCATCTTGTATATTTCCTGCGCCCATCTTAGAATCAGCCATTTCTCCACATGGAGTTGCGGCTCCTTCTATGGTAGAAGGGTATTAGAAATCAAGCTCTGGGGCTGGGTGTGTCCATGGCTAGTGGGGTGGCATTTCTTTTAGGCCTTCTCAGCTGACCATGCGAAGAAACATATTAACCCACGTGTATGCACATGTCTATAAATATTTTTGTATGTATCCATCTATATCTATATTTAGCCAAACATGAGTTCATCCTGATGTCTCCAGGATCCGTTATGTTTTATAATGTGATTTGAAATAGTGGTGTGTCATAGTATTGATAACCATAATTATAGCTACCACTTACTGCTCACGGTGCTCATGGTGGTTGAATCCTGGCTAAGTGTTTAATGGGCATCATCTTTATGCCCTGACAGGCCTGGGTCCTGGTTACTTCCCTCAACCCCATTTTACCAATGAGGACATAAAGGCACAGAAAAGGTAAGCATATTGCCCAAAGTCCCCCAGCCAGTAAGTGATGAAGTAGGCTTCAAACCCAGCCTCAATCATATCAGATATTAAGATGCACCTACATCCTGCGTTAATAGAACTTAGATACAAGCAAGCAAGCAAGCTTGCCCAAATGCTACCTTGAAGCTGACTGGTTGACACACTATTACTTTTCACAGATATCTAACTTAAATGTCATGATTTCCTTGGAAGCCAGTACATTCGTGTTTTGGATCTCAGACAGTTTCTGCTTGAGGTTCTGTTGTCTCTAATGACTAGCAGATGAAAGAACTTGGGCATTCTCTCTTACCAGTTTTCCCGGTCACTATGCTGGTGCATTCTCAGTGCCTCCCTCCAGCCAGCCCCATGGGAAATTTACAGGGACAGAGTCTTCTGGGCCCAAACATGCCCTAGGCAGCTCAGATCCCAGAGGGGCAAAGGAGGGCAGAAAAGAAGGAGGGAGGGGGCAGGCAGCCTTGGTGTTCTGACCCCCAGATATCCTGGTGTCAGTCTGGTCTCACCTGCTGGGCCTCTTTAAGGAGTCCTGGACAGGAGCCTGCCCTGACCCCCAGTGTGGCCTGAGGCAGCCCAAGCCTGGCCCCTTCTCTCAGGCATGTCCCACTTCCTCAAGCCCAAAGCAGCCTGTACCCCCCTCCTCCAGGAAGCCTTCTTTGCCTGCTCCACCCTCGATGATGTCCATGTTCTCTGAAATCCCACGCCTAGACCAAGGGTCTCAAACTAGGAGCCCTCGGATGTGCTTTCTTTAGCTTGCCCTGTCGTCTCGGATTCTGATTTGGTTCCACCATTGAAGAGCGAGAGGTTTCCTATAAACACGTGGACACTTGGCCTATCTTACAAAGGTTGAAAGTGTGGCAGCCCCGAGCTCACATTCCCCCCGGCTGGTTCAGCCCTTTGCCCGGCGCACAGTAGATGCCCAGCCTCTGTGGACGGCGCGAATGGGCCAAATGGAGGCCCGCCTTTGGAGGCAGACAGGACTGATTTTCAATGCCAGCGCTGCCCCTTCCTGGCTGCGGGACCTGGGAAAAAACCTTTCTCTCCACTCGGCCTCCATGTCCTCCTTTGGAAAATGGGCTGAAATCCTACCTCAAGGTGTTGTTATGAGGGCGAAGTGAGCTCATGGATGGGGTGGGCTGAGGACAGGACAGGTACTCCGGGTTCCTGGATCAAGTCCCCCCCACTTTCTTCCTTTGCTTCCATACCTCTCAGTTTCTGATGGCCCCGCTGTCCGTCCGTTCATTCTGCACATGCCTGCTGTGGCCAGCATGAGGAATACCTCCAGGGCGGCCTGCCTTGTCCGGCTGAGGAGACATTCATTCATGCTGGCACTTACTTATTCATTCACTATTGAATACCTACTGTGTGCCAGGCGTTGTTTGGACCCTGACGATACAGTGGGGAGCAAAAAGGACAAAAAGTCCCTGCCATCACAGAGCTGATGATCAAGCGGTGCCTGACGGACAGTAAGCCAGTCTAGTGTCAGGGAGCATGAGGGTCTGTGAAGAACAACAGTGAGCACTACAGAGCGACTGCTGCTTGGCAGGGAAGGTGTCTCTGTGAGCAGGGAGGGAGGGAGGCAGCCGTGGACCTGGCTCTCTGAGGTAAGAGCATTCCAGGCAGAAGGAACCGCAAGTGCAAAGGCCCTGAGGCAGGCATGGACCTGGAGTGCTCAAGGGGCAGAGAGAAGGCCAGTGTGACTGAAAAAGCCTGAGTTACATGTTTCTGTAATGTTAGAACTCGTCTCCTTCCCTTTTCCACATCCCCCCCTCTTTTTTTTTTTTAATAACAATGAGTCTCTTAATTTTGTAATCCAAATACACAATGACAATTTATAAAAATAGAAATAATATCTGGGAAGGCTTTGGCATGTTGCTGGTATGCAGGAGCAGTGACTGATATTATTATCATTTCTGGTCAGAATGAATCACTTACTCCCAACGTTTCCAAAAGAGGCAATGAACCCTGGGGCCCTTGACCACCATGGAGTGGCTTTCTTTGCCTTTTCCAGCTTTCTTGAGATATGGTTGACATATAACTTTGTGAGATTCGAGGTGTACAACCTGTTGAGCTGATACACGTATGGATTGCAAGGTGATCGCCACCCTGGCATTTGTGAACACCTCCAGCGAGTGCCTTTCTTTGACGCACCATGCCGTGGTTTTGGGGAGCTGAGTGTGGGTGGGTGCTTCATTCCATGGCTAGAGGAAGCTCCTCTTCCTCCCCACTTCATTTCCCTCCCCTCCCCTCCCCTCCTCTGTTCTTTTCCCCCTGAAGACTCTTCAGCTGAAGGAAGCATCCAAATTTGGGAAGTCTGGTTTCAGGGCCCTCAAGAATGTGCATGCCAGGTCTCTGGAGTTGGTGCTACAGAGGGGCAGGGGTGGGGGGGCGCTGCTCCTATGTCAGAAGGACAGGGCCGGGCTTCATGGAGTGCTTGAGAAGGAAGGCCTTAAAAGCGGACGCTGGTCCTACTTGAAGGCCTCTCGCTATCTCCAGAGCAGAGCTTCTAGGCTCCTTCCCATCTCCCACCTCCGCTGCTCCAGCCCCGTTGTCTCCTGCCCTACCCACCAGGTCACCTCCTCCCTGGGCTCCCTGCTTCCGGCCAGGGGCCCTCTGCCAGTTTTCCACACATGGCCAGAAGAGCCCTTGGAACCAAGTCAGACCATGCCCCCTTTTTCAGAGGCCCTACAAAGCCCGAAAGGCCCGGCATGACAGACCCTGTCACCTCTCGGAGCTCACCTAGCCTCGTCCCTGCCCCTGTTCCAGGGCATTGGCCTTCTTGCTACCCAGGAAGGGCTCTAGCTCTTTGACTGCTCACCTCCCTCTATGCAGGCAGTTTCTCCCCTCTTCCTGTGGGGTCAGCCTGGCCCCCAGCAACTTGCCTGCCCAGCTGCTCGCGGCTCCCTGTCTCCAGCCGCCAAGCCCTCTGTCACTGTTTGAAGAAACATGTTCCTGGATCTGCTCACAGGGCAACTGCCCCTGTCCGCTCAGGATGTCAACCCCAGGAGGGCCAGCTGGATCTGGGGGCTGTGCCCCAGGACCTGGAACAGTGTTGGTGTGCGGTATGCCTAGGTGCTCAATGCATGCTTGGTGAATGAGTGAGCACTAGTGCTTTAAAGTCAGACATTGGAATCTTTTCACAGTTCTTAAAATTCCAACAACAGATAGCTCAAGGCTCAGGGGCTCTAGGAGCCGCCTGCCCCGGCCAGGCCCTGCTGTGTGTCCCTTCCACTGTGTCCCTCTGTCCCTCTGTCTCCCTCTCGTCCCTCTTTCTGTCTCTCTCTCTTCCGTTTCTCTTTCTCTTCTTTGTCCCTCTTGTATCTTCATCCTTCTCTGTCTTTCTGTCTTTCCTGTCTGTCTGTCCTCCTCTCTGTCATCCCCTGCCCTCGCCTCCACAGGCCCTGGGCCAGCTCCTGCTGCAGGCCACTTTCCTGCCTCTGCAGCTGCCATCTGCCCCATGAGAGCCCCTCCATGTGCGACAACATTGGTACCGTGAAGAGCGGGAAGCAAACCGGGGAGGCTAGAAGCTCTCAGCTACCTTCTCTCGGCATGACTCCTCAAAGTTATAACCTCTCTCCTCTCTGTGCCCTGATTTCCTTGTCTCTGCAAAGAGCATTAACAATTTCTGGGACTTCCTTTATTTCCCTTCCAAATATGCTTATTATTTTATTGGCTTGCGGTGAAGCTCAGAGAAGTTTATGGGTGGGAGAACTTTACCGCTGCAACCTCCCTGACAGCAGAAACCGTTCTTGCCAGGAGCTGACCATGTGTGGGCCTGGAGTGGGTGTGTTCCTGGCTTAGGCCACCGTCTGCCCTGGTCTTGGCACACAGGGCCCTTTCTGCCTGGCCAGGCCTCCTTTTAGAGACTCGAACTCACTAGGCTGCCTCTAGTCTCACGGCTCTGGCAGGTGCTGTTCCCTGTGTTAGAGATGTTCTTCCTTCTATCCTTGACCTGGTTGAATTCCTACTTCTGATTCTGGCTCAAACACTGCCTCTTTCAGGAAGCCTTCCCTGATGACACCCCACAAGTCAGGTCACTCTGTTAACCAACTTTTTATCATTTCTCACCACTGTATTACTTTATTTATTTGCTCTCAGGCCCATGAAGTTCCCTAACCCATTATCTGAGCTTAGGTTTCCCCTGGAGGGAAGTTGGGAGGCCTGGGCCCGTGAATCAGCAAAGTTCTCTTTCCCTTCTTGGTACTTTCTTCCGTGGAGGTTGAGGCTTGACTTCCTCCAAGGGGGATTAAATTCAGGGGTACATAGTGGAGGGGAGGTGGGCAGGGCCTCTCCCCATCCCCCCCCGACCAGCCTTCTACCAACAGACAGAGTCTCTCCATCTCCATGACAACAGCTCCCTGCCTGAGCCCCCATTGACTGCTCTTCTCTTCCCCCATCCTTCCTGGAGAGCCAGAGGGAGATTTTCAGAACTGAAATGAAATTCTCGTCCCCAGTCTGATGCTCCACACCCTTCCCTGGCCTCCTGTTACTCGGAGGTGGCTGGCTACAAGCCCACTGTGGTCTGACCTTCCCTCTTTCCCTTCCTGCCCTGGCAACACCCAGCTGCTGTAGCTCCATGCCTCTAGGTCTTTGCCCTTGCTGTTCCCTCTGCCCTGAACACTGTTCCCCCAAATGTATGAAAACCACAGGACTCCCTCCCTCACCTCCTTTTGGTCTTTGCCCAAATGTCCCTTTCCCAGCAAGGCCCTCCCTGACTGCCCTATTTAAAAATCTAATCTCCCTGCTGCCTCTTCTCCCCCTTCTCTTCTTTATTTCTCCCTGTAATCTTGGCACCCTGCAATAGACCACATAGCTTCCTGATTCATCATATTTCTTGTCTCTGTCTCCCACTAAAATGTCAGCTTCCCCAGAGCAGGTGCCTGGGTCACTGTGGCTCCCTGCTGTGTCCCCAGCAAGGAGTGGGCCCAGGGTTATGTGGCTCTGAGGTCAGACAGGCCTGGCTTTGGAGTTCCGGCTCAGTCACTTCCTGGCCTTTTCCTCTCTGGGCCTCGGTTTTCCCATCTAAAAAATGGGAGAAAATATGGGATTGGAGTAAGGGCAAAATAAAACCCTGTTTGTAAAGTGCCTGGTGCTTACATGTGTCAAGAGACTCCCCCTGTCCCAGGCCAAAAAACAAACAAACAAACAAACAAACAAAAAACCCAAAAACAAACCAAAATGAAAACTCATCGTGCACCATTTTGGGGAAATGGGCGACACCATTCTGGTCTGTCCACACCATGGACTACTATGCAGCTAAGAATGGTTCAGTTTTCCCTGGTGACTTGTGTAGCTCAACTTGTTTGTTTTTAAACATTCTTTATCACACAGGCATCTTTTTCTCTAGGATTTATTTTTAGTTGAAAGAGTTCAAAGTAGAATTCAGTGTGTATAGTCTTCTACCTTTGTTTTAAAAGGGAGGCGAATATATACGTTTATATTTTTCATATTTTAAAAATTGAAGTGAAATTCACATAATGAGAAAGTGACCATTGTAATTAGTCCTTAAGTAGTTCATTAACTGTTTTAAAGTGTGCAGTTTGGGGACGTGAGTACATTCACAGTGTACAGACCACCTTATTTAGTTCTAAAACATTTTCATCAATCTCTGAACAGACCCTGTACCCACTAAACACTCCGTTCCTCATCCAGCTGCTTCCAGGCCCCCCCGCCCCTCCCCCCATCCCCGTGACCACCAGTCTGCTTCTCATGTCTACTGGTTTTATCTACTGTAGATATTTCCTATAAATGGGATCATACAATATATGACCTTTCCGGTCTGGCTTTTTCCAATTAGCATGTACCAGTCAGTACTTCATTCCTTTTTATGGCCAAATAATGTTCTATTGTGTGGACAGACCCCATTATGTTTACCCATTCATCTGTTGATGGGCCTGTAGGTTGTTTGCGCCTTTTGAATACCGCCGCCGTGAACAATCGAGGAGAATTCTTGTTTGTGCGGAGATTCTTAAACGAGAAAAGCAAGATGCTGGAAAGGGTGTACAATGCGATCCTGATCTGTGAAAGAAATGACAGATGAAGAGATCCCTTGTCCAGGCATCGTCTGTATGGGATTTTCATGCTTACGGAAAAATATGTGAAAAACCATTCTCAACTGTCAACACAGGGAGAGAGAAGGCTTTTGCAGAAAGGAAAAGAGAAAAAAGAAGGCCAGATGCCAAATGAAAACAGTGCACACAAAATGATTCCATTTAGGCATGTGTGACGAGTTACAGATTGAGTAATTGTGTATGTAGCTGTAAAAAAACCCACAAAACCCAAAAAACAACAACAGACCCCCCCCCCCAAACTCTTCTCTGCAAGAAGGACTGGGCAGGAGCCTGATCAGATGGGGAAAATGAGGTTGGGATAGATGGGAACTTGGGGGAGTGGATGTTCTCTAGGGTGTCCTTATCCCCCTGAGCCCCCACGGACTGTGAGGTCCCATGGGAGCCAGATTTCCTCAGTGTTGCCCATTCTCTGGCTGGGACCTGAGTAGAAGCCAGAATCCTCCTTGTGGGGGTGCAGAGGTCCTGCTTGGGGGCCCCTATGCAAATGTGATTCTCATTTCCTGTAGGGATGTGCTGAGCTAAGGGGAAAAGTAGAAGGAGACCCAGGAGGAGGGAGAAGTGGCCGGACTGGTTGATGGACGCCTTGAGCTCCAATGACCTGAGAGCCCTCACCCGGGATCCTGGTTGAGTGAGTCTCCTGGCTGCCGAATGTGCTTTGTCTCCTCTGCTCATTCTTCCTTTAGGAAGTCTCGCAACCCCCGGAACATCACAGGAGATGGTTATAAAGAGCCTCGGGTCCCCGTCACCAGCTTAGTCAAATCCTAACATCTTACCCTATTGATTTCAGATCTGTAGTCAATGGGGTGTGGTGGGAAACAGGACTCTCAAATCGATAGCTCCAGGAAAATTGAATAAAGTGACTCTTTTCAAAGGTATGGGCAGGGTTAAGGGAACCGATGAAGGAAAGGTGCATAGTGAGGCTGGCATCAGTGGGACGCAGGTATCTGCAGAGACGGTGTACAGAGAGAGGCCCCCCTGGCAGGGGCTGAGAACTTGGGGAAGGACAGCTCCAGCCTGGGGGGCAGGGGCACAGCGCAGAGAGGGATCCTACAGCCCTCCCATCTCCTCCATTCAGGGAACCCCACAGGAAGCCCAGAGCAGGGCTGGTGGCATCCCTCCAGGTCAGCCTCGGAGGCATAAGGCATAGATGGGGCTGGGGAAGGTGGCAATCTGGAGGAGCAAAGGAGTGTGGGCCACCAGCTGCCCCCACCTGCAGGGGTGGGTGGGCTGCAGTGGTCCCTGGTGCTGCTCAGTCTTCAGCTCTGACCCCGGATGTGGTTGACACAGGGTTGGAGGTAGTGCTCTCCTGCTGTCTGGGTTCTCTTTTCCCAGCTGCTGTGTGTCTGCCAACAACCTTTGCCATTTTTAAGCTCTGGTTTTTAAGCTCCTGTTAATGGAGCACTTCGTACTGGCTAAGTGTTTCACCCAGCTGATGGCTGTATCCCCTCCCCACGTAGTTTTATGGCTTCGGAAAGTGGGGTTCGGAGAGGAGCAAGGCTTTGTGCAAGGCAGGGCCTAGAGCTGGACTTGAACCTGGAGCAGCTGCTGTGGAAATCTGAGCCCTTAGCCGTGATGCCTTCTGCCTCACGATCCAGCCTTCTTCCATCTTTACCTGGTCAGGATCCCTGGGGGACCTCCTGCGGAAGGGACATAACGACCCTGGAAAAACCCTGATGCATGGTTCCAGCTACAGGTCCAGGGTACCCAGACCCCCTCCTGGGGAAGCATCCTGAGTCAGCCTGACCCAGGCTCTGCCAATTCTGCCTCCATCAACCGGGGTGGGCATCTGTGACTCCCCTGGCCTCAGTCTTTCCCTCTGGAAAATGGGCGCACAGCAAGCCCCTCCTGCAGTGAAGTGGTAAAGGTTTGATGAGGGGACAGGCAAGAAGCCTAGGACCCGGCACACGGGAGGCCGCCGCAGCTGGCCCTGCTGGGTTTCTGATTTCCTGAGACGCCTCCTGGGGGCCGGATCCCCAGCTGGAGGAAGGATGAGGCCTGGCCCCGGGGGCCCTGGGAGGGCCTGGTCCCAGGACAATGCTGAGCATTGAGTTCATGCCAACCCTGGTTTGGGGTTGGAAAAATAGAGTAATCTGGGCAGGACCGAGACAAAGACCTAGGAGCCAGGTTGGCCGAGGGGCGTCAGGTTACCCCCCACAGGCTGCAGCCACGCCGGCGGCTCCTCCAGCACCTCCAGGGGGGTGTTCTCCGTTCCCCAAAGATTATAATTAAGTGAGTGATCAGGGCCCCTCGCTGAGGTCTCGCGGGCAGGCGCGTTTCATTACAGGAAGAACCGCAGGTACAGGGGATCAGAGACCTGCCAGGGCGTGGTACTACTGCAGCAGTAATGGTGGTGGTGAGAACCGCCAGCCATGCCCCAGGGGAATGGGGCCATTTGCACCGCGCTCCTCCCCAAAGTCCCACAAGGCGGGTCTTGGGTCACCCCCATTTCACAAAGGGGCAAACTGAGGCTCCACAGATCACTTTGGCTGCTGCTGCTGCCTTCCTTTCTTCAGCAGGGTCTGGGATCACACGGCTCTCTGGGCTTCCTTGCCCCGAGCTTCTCCTCTGGGAAATGAGGATTGCCCCAATGTTGACCTCATAGGGAGTTGTTATGAGAATCAAGTGAGCAGGGGTGCAGGGAGGCCTCGGAAGATGTCTGTCCCCTCCTTCTGTGTACTGGGATAACATGGGCCAGGCTCTGCCTCTGAGGAGTTTGTGCTGGCGACACCTGTCGTCTACTCCCACCTATTTCTCCCTGTGTCAAGGGCTCTGGCCTTCAGGGCCCCGGGGTTTGGGAGGGGGAGGTTTTCAGATGATTTTCTGCCAGGGGAGATGCACAAGGGGACAACTGGGTCCCGAGGCCTAGAGGCTGGAGAGCACTGTCTGGAGAGCTGTGCGGGGATTCAGTTAGACTAAGGGGTTTGAATTTCAGCTCCATCATGTCTTTGCTGTGTGACCTTAGGCAGGCTACCTTACCTCTCTGATCTTAGACTCTTACCCACAGAATGAGTATATGAGAAGAAAACCCTCTGCGAAGGGCTGTTGTGAAGAGAACAGTACCTGGCACATAATAATACTCAATATATGTTGTTATTCATAACCGTTTCCTACAGGAAGCCCACCCTGACTTCCTCTGGCTCCTGAGGCCACCTGGGGCCCGCTCCATCAGAGGCTGTTGTTTCTTCCACGTGCCCATCTCCCACCCTCACCCAGATGAGAGCTGCCCCCCCAGAGCCCAGCACGATCCCAGCATGGAGCCATGGGAGGCCGGGTGTTGGGTGGTTGGTATCTCTGAGCACCTAGATCATGTGCCAAGCCTTTCCCATACCAGTCCTGACTTTAACATCTTTCTTCTCCCAGGATGTTGGCTTCACCAAGACTGGCCCATAGTAGGTGCCCAAGAAACACATGACAGAATTATTGAGGTGAATGAGTACTCAGAAGAATGAGGGCTTTCTGAGACGGGGGCAGGAGGGCTCAGCAGGTTGAGCTCATGTGACAATAATAAGAAGAAAAACAGCAATAATAACTGTTATTATTTGCCATGCTCCAGGCTCCATGCTGAGTCATTTCAGTTCATCTGCCCAGCAGGCTAAGTACTGTTAGTGTTTCTGTCTCCCAGCTGGGGAAACCGAGGCACAGGGAGTTTCAAGTGGCTCACCCCAAGTCACACAACAAGTGAGTGGCAGAGCCGGTATCAGACCCAAGACTGTCTGGCAGAGGAGCCTGCCCTGAGACCATCACAACATACCTACTCCTACCTGTAGGGAAAGTACTGTTGCTGTACCCATTTGCAGGTGGGGAAACAGAGACAAGATGGTCTACCCATGTCTGCACATAGAAACTGTGGCTGAGCAGGAGATGCCTGAGGGAGGGTCCTGGATGCCCAGGTGAGCACGTTGAGGGAATAGGAGGAGATCCCCACCAAGCTGGCCCCTGCGTGTCTCTGCCTGATACCCTGGCTTCTGCTTACCCAGCCAACACCCAGAATGCTGCCCCTTCCGCTTGCCCAGGAATCTCAGGTGCCTTCACAATAGGATTCTCTGTCCCTGCAGCTGGTTTTCATTCAAGCCCTTTGTGCTGAAAAGAAAAAAATGAAAAGAAAACTTGGCTGCAAGCCCCCCGCCCCTTCCCCCGCTTCCTACAGAGAAGGGAAGATCCCAGCCTCTTTTTCACCTCATTCTGGGGCTCAGAGATGTTCACAGCCTGCCAGAGGTTACACAGCAGAGTCAAAGCCAGGACCCTGGCCTTGGACTCCTCATCCAGTGCTCTGCTCATGGCATTCTAGCTTCAAGGCCAGTTGTGTACTTTCCCTACCCCTGCATCTGTTCTTCCTGGCTCTGTCCTCTAGGCCTGGGGGAGCAGAGGAAGTGGACTAATGTTCCCTGAGGCTTCCTACATGCCGGGCACTCTGCCATCCCAAAACTCATAGAATCTTCAGTACAGCTCTATGAGGTCCTGACACCCCATTTCACAAACGAGGAAACTGAGCCATGGGGAGGTGATGTGCCTAAGGTCACACAGATGGGACATGGCAGAGCAGGGATTCGAACTTGTGTTCCCATTGCTCAGTTGCTGCCACACCTGGCACCTTCTTGTAGGGAGGCCTGAGCCCTGGGGATGATGGGGGTGTACTAGAGGGAAGTGGGAGCCTGGGTGGGGCCAGGACCCTGGAGTGGAGCCAGACAGGAACAATGGGTCCTCAGAGACGGTGGTGGCCCCGGGTGGGTGTGAGTCGGAGCCAGGGGCTGCGGGGCCAGGCTGTGGGCCTGGAGACTCAACACTCCTTCCCTCTCCTCCAGCTTCTGGGTCAGGACCTAGGGACACACCTGACGTGTAGGCTCCCAAACCTGACAGACCCAGGGCTCCGGCGGGAGGCAGGAGGCAGGGTCAGCCACAGGCAACAGTAATGGCTAGCCACCAGACTTTGTGCTTCTCCAGGACTGTAGGAGCAAGGCCTTCCTGGATCCTCACCACCAGCCCAGGAGGCGGGACTCTCATGAATGCCCTTTTACACACATGGAAAGGGAGGCCCGGAGAGGCCCTTGGCACTTGCCTAGGGCCACACAGGGACAAAGAGTTTTGTTGGGGGCAGGCCCGGATTCTCTGAGGAATAGTGAGCTGCCTGTCCCAAGAGGCATGCAAGCAAAGGTGGAGGGAACGCAGTGGGGTTGCAGTGGGGAGTTAGTGCTCCCTATTGGTGGCTCTCTGCTCATGGGACCTGGGGAGCCAGGGGCTGGGGAATGGAGGAGGCCTCTTGGGGATGACGGGAGTCAATGTTATGCCCAGGATTGGTAATGTGCCCGCCATCCGGTAGGCGCTCCCTTCATGGAGCCTCCACTGTTTGCAGACACAGGAACTCTCACACCTGTGGGGCCTGCCATGCCCACCACTGCTCAGTGGCTTTGCTGAGTGCCTCGGGGACCTTTGAGACTCACGACACCTCCCGAAGGTCCCCTGCCATATGCATCCCTATGAACAGATGAGCAAGGTGAGGCCAAAGGACCTGCATGGGACGTAATGAGTGTGGCGGGATGCATGAGCCGGTCTGCCTCTGCTATGTGGCCTTGAGCCACTCGTGATTTCCCTGTGCCTCAGTTTCTCATCTGTACATTAGGTGTGACTATCCACGGCATCCTAGTCTTCTAGGTGAGTATCTGAATGTCTGTAAGGCTACACTGCTTTTCCCCAGGAGTTTGCTGCCCCAGATGAAATCCTAAGAGACTCTTTTACAGCCTCCTCATTCCCACCCTCTCTCCACTTTCTCCCCTGTCTCAGCATTCATTCCCAGTTTCCTCTTGTCCCAATTAGGCCATCTTCCATGCTTGGAATGGTATGACATTGAACAAATCTTACAACAAGAAGTCTGGATATGGGGCCATTCTGGGATCCATTATCTGGGTTCTAGTTGGTATCTCTTCACTTCTCTTTTCTTCATGGGCCCTGGTGGCTGCTGTGGCACCAGAAGTCACATCCCATATAACCACATCTTAATTAGGAAGGGAAGGGGGTGCACAGAAAAGGGATTTTTCTCATCCAGAATCTCACTCTTTTATCAAGCAGGAAAATATTTCCTAAATGTCCCAGTAGACTTCCCCTGTGACAGTGTGATAATGGAGTCACATGTCCCCCATTAAACCAGAAAGGAGTTCCTATGGCTGACTTAGATCAATCAGGACTCAGCCTCTTTGGCTGCCCCCAAAGAATATGGCTCTGAGGGTGATGGGGCCACAGCCTGGCTGGCCTCCAGTTCCAGTCTTGCTGTCATTCATTTCCCCTCTGGACTGCGCCGGCAGGCCCAGATCTGCCGGACCTTCTCTGGCTTGTTCTCTTGGTGGTGCCAGCTCTCTTGTCTCCTCTTCCTCCCTGCCTGGTTCTCCTCAGGCCTCACAAATGGCCCTTGAGGTGAGGCGGAGCCCTCTCCTGCCTTCACCTGCCCATGCCCGGTGAGCTCAGCCACATGGGGTCCCTTGTTCCTGGACTACCTGAGCCCAGCCTCTTCTTCCTCCCACGTCTCTGTCTCTTTCTTGCTCAGTTTTCCAATCAGAGAGATGGGTGTCACTTAACCAGCCATGTCCCCCTCTGCACCCCCAGTTGAGAGAATGGCACTGCCGCCCACCCAGCCATCAGGTCTCAGATCCTGGAGTTGTTTCCCACTTCGCTCTCTCCAGCCCCATCAGCCTTACCTTCCAACGGGGCCCAGAATCTGCCCACGTTCCCCTCCTCTGCTGCCATCTTCACCCTTCCCTGCGTCCACCCTCACCGCTTCCGGAGGGGACCTGTGAGAGCCTCAGTCATTCCCACTGCTGCCCTGCTCAGAGGCCTCCCATGGCTCCCACCTGCCTCCAGAAAAGCCCACCTCATGGGCCCCTGCAGGATGGGCCTCTCTCCTCCCCACCCCTCCACCCTCCTTTCTGGCCATGCTGACTCTCACTCCCTCTTAAACAACACTCCAGCATTTCCCCTGCACTTTCCCCACCTTTGTCCTTGTTGTTCCTCTCCTTGGAACACGTCTTCTGGATCTTTCCATGACCTGCTCCCTTTCCTCACTTGGGCCTGTGCTCCTCAGAGAGGCCTCCCAGACCAGCCCTTGCTGCAGCCCCTCCCCCATTCTCCATCCCAGCCCTCATGCATTTTTCTGCTGCGCACTTGCCATCCTCTATGTGCTCATATTTTTCAGTGTCTTGTGCCCACCCTGAAGGTGAGCTCTAGCAAGGAGCTAGTCTTGTTCGGCACAGGGCCTGGCACACAGGCGGTGCACAAAACACTGGGCTTGGCGGCAGTCTTGGCAAGATCACCTCCTGGAGATGACCGTGGGGACACTGTCTGGGTCTGGAGGTAACTCCTGGCTGAGGGTTGACGGCCACCCCCTCCCCCGACTCGAGGGGTGCTGCCTGGACCTCGGGGCAGGGGAGGGTCCCAGGCAATGGGGAGAGGATCTTTGAGCTTCCACCTTGTCCAGAGCAGAGGGCAATACAGCCTTCGGGAGCCTGGAGGTGATACTGGGCAGGAATGGACGGTAGGAACTTTCAGCCCACCTTCAGTGCTCCCTGTGGGGACATCTTGACTGATGGTTTAATGTTTTTCCTTTTTTTTCTGAGCAGTGGTACCCACTGTTCAACAGAAGATCCTAGTGCAGTGGCCCACGTCTCCCAAGTGCAGGCTGTAAAGCTGACTTGTAAGGTGGAAATCGACCACGGCCAAGTTCCCCTTGGGGATTCCACAGGAAGGACACAGCCCTCCCCAACCGAGGCGGATGTACAGTTTCCACAACTTCAGCCCGCCAATCCCCCCTGCGTTGAGTCCCGCCCAAGGGAGGCCTGGCCAGTGTTCCGGGGGCCATGGTGTGGAAACAGAGTTGCATCTGAGCAGACTCAGGCTGTGGGGGAACTGCTAACCCATACCTCCCCCTCCTGGCATATCCACCATCAATCGGCTCTTTTCTCTCTGAGGCTGTCTTTTTAGTTTTTGCTGAGCATGTGTAATCAAATTCCTGTCAAAGTACCTAAGTTGTGGCTGCCCTGACTATAACATGATTAAGGGGGGCGCTGCTATTCTGCTTGGTATTGGGAATGGGGGGGCTCCTGGTCTTGACCTCTTCTCCAGGGTGACCCCAAGGCCCATCCTTAGAATACCAGGCTCAGGGGAACCCAGGGGAACCCATGATCAAGGGCCATGTCTCTGGTTTCCATCCAGGAAAATAAGGCTGTGAGAGGTGAGGAAGGTCTTGCTTTGGGGACAAGGAACAGGGAGGCTGAAGCAGCCATCCTGGGGGAGGGGTTCTGGGCAGGCAGGGATAGCACAGGGCTCAAGGCCAAAGCCAGATGTGAGAGGGGGTGTCTGGGGGTGTGACTTGTCCGTTGTACTATTCATTCTGTGTTTTATCACTCATTCATTCATTCAGCAAATATTAATGAAGCACTTACTCTGTGCAGGTGCTGGGGAGGTGATGATCCCTGCCCATAAGTTGCTCATAGTCTGCTGTGGGAGATGGACATTAACCAAATCACTCTCAGAAATATTGATTTGTGACTGAGAAGTACAAAGTGATGAGGGCCTACAGTGGGCAGGCAGGTTGATGTGATTGGGGAGGTCAGAAAGACTTCTTAGAAGTTGCTGAGCTGAGATCTGAAAGGTGATAGAGACCAAGTAGATGAGAAAGGGAGGAACAAATATTCTAGCAAGTGGGCACAGCAAGTGCAAAGGCCCTGGGGTGGGACAGAAGAGAGCCGTAGGTGAATCTAAAAGACCCTGTAGCTGGAGCTGGGAGGTGAGGGGTGAGTGGGGAGTAGGGAAGGCTGAGGGCTGGGCTCTCCTCAGAGGGAGAGCAGCCTGGTCTTATGCTTAGAGCAACGGAGAGCCTTGGGAAAGTCTGAGCAGGGAGATGGGTCACGAGGCACTTCTGCCTACCTCTGCCTTCTCACCTGACTACTTGGCATGCCCTGGCTCAGCATCTTTCATGAATGTTCTCTTTGAATCTCCACCACTTCTGAAGACTAGCTTCTGAAGGTGCAGGGTTGAGCCCACTTGTCAGATGAGGAAACTGAGTCTGTGGATCTTCCTATGGCCCCACCCGCTTCCTCCTGCACAGAGAAAAGAGGAACAGGGAACCGGTGCCCCATAGTCAGCTGGGAAGAGTCTGGGTTGGGAATGGGGAGGGTGAGGCCCTCAGAGGCCTGTGCCTGGGATGGGCCAGAGCCCTGCTTCCGTTGAACCACAGCCCTGTGGCATGCCCCAAAAGGGAAGCAGAGGCTGCCTGTCCTCATCCCCTGTACCCTAGGGAGGGGGCTAGGGATGCCTGGTGGGGGGTGGTGGATGACAGACTGGGATCTTGAAGAACTTTCTGGTCAGCTGAACCCAGCTGGGTGACCTTGTGATCGAGCCTCATTAGCTGGGCTTCCTCCTCCTTTTCCTTCCAGCTAGAGGATCAGAGCCTCGCCCTTGCCTGTTCTCAGGATTAGCACACGGCGGGCCTCACTGATTGTCTGGGATATGGGTGTCAGTTGAATGAGCTAAAGGTGTTTTTCTTTCTGAAAGGAGTAGCCAATTAGGTAAAGAACCCGTGCATTCGACATTCAACAAATATTTATTGAGCACCCGGTGTGTTCCAGGCCTTGTCCTGGGTGTTGTGGAGACAGCAGTGAACAAACCAGACCCACATGCCAGCAGGCGCACCCCTCCCCCCCAACCCTGCCTGCCCTGTGGCAGACATCACGAGTCGATCCTCTAGCCCACTGAAATCAGAATCCTCGCCAGCTGTGTGCTCTGGCTGGGGCCCGGCACCCGAGGGGACCAACCTGTCATTCCCAGACAGAGACTGTGAATATGGTCTCTGAAGATTCCCTGAGAACCTCCTACATGATTGAAGCCATTTCCTCTCAGTCTCTTTCAACAAACATCTTTTGAACACCTACTGTGTGCCAGGTGCTGGCAACATAGCCATGACCAGGGTGGATATGATGCTTGCCCTTGTGGAGTTGGCATTCCAGTGGGAGAGAGACACAAACAAATAAGGAGGTCCTTCCAGATGCGCGTCCATGCTACACAGACATAAGCAGAGGGGTGTTGTCGGGGGAGATGGGAGAACCCCCCGGCAGGGGCTGGGGGACTATTATGGGGCTGGAGGTGGCATTTATGGAGTCCGATGGAGGTGCAGCCACCAAGGAAAAATAGGGGGGAACAGTGTTACAGGTGGAGGGAACAGCAAGCAAAGTTCTGGAGGTGGGAATCCGGATTGACTCATTTTAGGAACAGGAAGACGTTTATATTTCTGGGGAGGTGAGTGACAGGAAAAGAAGGAGGTGGTGTTGGCGGGGGCAGGAGCCAGATGTCCGGGGCTGCAGGCCAGGGACGGTCATGTGGATTTTATCCTAAACGGTTGCCAGGGGGTTGAATCAGGGGAGCAACTTGGCCAGGATTACACTGGGGATCCCTCCAGCTGCCACGTGGGAAGGTTGTGTAGGAGGCCAGGGTGAAGCAGGGAGATCAGGTTGGAAACAACCGCGGGCTTCCAGGTGAGCGGTGATGGCGGCCTGGACCAGGGTGGGGGCAGCGAACCGGAGCTGGATGGCCAGATGGCCTAGGGCTCTGCATTCGGTTTCATTTTTCCTTCCACACAGTCCTCCCCCACCATGGGGCTTCGGGTCACTGGATTTTCACTGGTGCTGCTGGCGGAGCCCCCAGGATGCTGGTGATCTGGTCTTTCCCCCTCCCGGCCTCTTCCCCTGCCCCAGCCCGGACCCAACCTTTTCTCAGTTACTTAGTTTCCCTGCTGCTGTGGTCCCCCTGGGATTCTGCTCCAGCCCAATGGCTGTTCATAAAACACTTGGCGACCTTGCTGGGGAGAGGCTTTTTCCGCAGCTGCCTTTTTCAGATCAGGTTTGTCCCCAAGGTGGGGGCCCTGAGAGTCTGGGCTGGCAGGAGCAGATTTGTTTCCGGGTCCCTGATTCTAGAGAACCATCTAAAGGTAGCTTGCCAGAAGGCAGACTCTTTCTTGGGAGCGTCCCTCTGATTCAGCCTGGCACTGGGATAGAGCAGGCAGACATGCTGTCCTTCCTCACTTGGGTCCCAGGTGCTTGATTTCACAGTGCCTGGAGAGCTCTCTTGAGGAGGGTTCTGGGCTCCCTGGACGGAGAATCATAATTGATTAGTAATGCCTGCTGTGGGTCCAGGACTGAGAATATGGCATCACACTGGCTTGATGGTTGTGTCTCCAGCATGCACTGGGTCCTCAGGGCTGTCCTCCCCCATCATGCCCCTGAATCTTTAAGTAAAATAGATACTGCTCGAAAACAGCCCATGGCCTTGGGTTCGGCACCAGTCAAGTAGGCATGGTGATGACATAGCCCACCCCCCACAAGGGCTGGGAGGCGTGGAGGAAAGGCTTCCCTATTCTCTAGCGGTGCCTGGACACAGAGGCCCTGAGCTACATCGTCCAAAGTCATGCAGCTGGGAGATGGCAGAGGTGGGATTTGAACTCTGGGCCCCTGAATCAGGGACAGCGGGTAGAACTGTTGGGCCGGGGAGTGGAAGGTGCTGCCCGGATCTCCCTGTGACCCCGGACACCACTTCTCCTTTCTGCCCAGTGCACTCAGCACACAGGAAGCCTGGCGGGGGCCTCCCTTGCCCATCCTGTCTGCAGCGGGTGGACATGGGGTCCTGGCGTCACCCGCCACCACCCCGGGCCTCCCTCTTCCTGTCTTGTGCAAGACAAGGCGTCCCCTGCGTGGAATGGGCAGGCGGCTCTGGTGGATGAGTGGACGGGTGAAGAGGGGCCTCTCAGGCGGGGTCACTACCCGCAGTTACCGCTCGCAGGCCTGGCCTAGGCCCCGGCCTCTTCCTCTGCCCCTGCTTCTCCAAAGTGCTGGCAGCCATAAGCAAGAGGCTGGAGGACCCAGGAAATTGGGGCGGTCATTCAGCCAGCATCTCGTCCCTGCTGGGGGATGGCCTGGGCTCTGGGCCTTAAGCAAAAATGACAAGTGGTGACAATGGCCCCCATTTACTGTGTGGCTTCTGTGCACCAGGCATGACCTCCTTAAAACACAAATATTTACATCAGCGCCTAGTGTCTGCCATGTGCTCTTCTAAGCCCTGCGAGCTGGTGTCCCACTGAAGCCCCACAAAAATCTGGGAGGTAGTTTTTTGTTGTTGTTTTATTTTAATGACCCTTTTCTTCAGATGAGGACAATGAGGCTCTGCGAAGTGAAGGGGCCGGCCCATGGTCACACAGCTCAGCGGGGTCCTGCGGGTTGTCGTCTGTGACCCAGAGCCAGTACTGTTCCAGAAGTCCATTCAGCCACTCTCCCACTGAGCAGCCTGTAGCATGTGGGCAGCCCCTCTGGGCCTCAGTTTCCCCGTCTGTTCCAGCTCAGTTTCTCAGGTTTCTGTTGTTGGCTCAGAAGCAGTGTGGGAAGAGAGAGGGATGGAAGACACCTCTGGGATGGTTACCGTACCAGGTCCTCTCCGTGTCCACCTGGGAGGGCACACTTGTGGCTGTGGTCCTGGCTGAAGAGTGTGGGGCAGACATGAGAGACACTAGCCGGGGGAGGTGGGAATCAGCACTCACCCTGGGTTGGGACGATGCAGACGCATGTTCTCCTCCTTCTCCCAGAGGTTCCTGGATGCTGAGCCCACAGAGGCGACCTATTCACCTCCCTTCCTGTCTCACTTCCTCATTCTCTACTGGTGTTCCTGGGATCACCTCCCAAATCAAATGCTTGCACCCCAAACCTTGTCTTTGCCCACCTAAGCTAGCAGCTGCGCAGCGTGGGGAGGAAGAGCTTAGCAATTAGACCTGAGTTTAAATCCTGGCACTGCCACTGCCTTGTCTGTGACCTTGGGAACCTGCCCCCTCTCTTAGAACCTCAGTTCCTCCATCTATGAAACAGGAACTTAGAATCAGAGAACCAAGTGATGATGAAATGGACAGGGAGTTTGACGTCATGGGGACTGGAGCCGAGTTCTCAGCTGGGAGTCCCGTGAGGGACACTGAGTGCCATCTTTGAAGGCTTTAGGGGTGAGGGGGAGCAGCAGGAGTCTAGAATTAGGTAGGCAGGGGAAGAGGGTAAAAGGGAACAGGCTGGATGAAGATGTGGAGGAAGAACTGGCCATGAGCCCCCCTCGGCCCTGTTTGGCTGGCCAGGGAGGCGGGCAGGTGGGAAGGACGTAGAACCTTGTTCCGCTCCCAGCCGCCCACCCTCTAGGATTTTGGGGAGCCTGGTGGGATGCTCAGGGCAGAGCGAAGAGCAGTAAGGTTGCCCACTCTGGGGTGAGGTTGGGCTGCTCAAGGGAGCTCTGTCTGCAGGGCTCCCACAGGTCGATAACACCTCACTTCTGGGGCCATCTGACCATGGGACCCCTTCATTGACACTGTGCTTGAGGCAGGGTGGGGGGACTAGGTGCCCCTCTTTTACCTTGAGTGGGGCCTTATGCCCAGAAGGGACACTGCCCCCACCACAAACCTGGGTCTCCCCCACTACAGTGATGGAAGCCCCAGCCACTTGATGGCCCAGGATCCAGACCTGGGTTTCTCTCTGCTGCCCGAGGGTCGGTCGGTCTGCGAGCTCATCCAAGTGTCCAAGGGTCCCTCTCTACTGCCCCACCCTGGGCCAGCACTGCCTTCTCCCGCTGGGACCTTTGCAGTTCTCTCTTCATCTCCCTGCCTCCACTCTTAGCCTCCTAAACCGGAGGGATTCCATTAGAACCCAAAACAGATCCTGTTCCTTCCCTGCCCAGAACCTTCCATGGTTCCCACTGCACTCAGAGCAGAAACCAGAGTCTACAGCAGGGGACCGCCTCCCCTGTCCTGAAGCCCTTTCTAACTTAACTCCCTCCTCCCACCCTAGCCCACCCATTCTCTCCCTTTTTTTGCTCAGCTGCAGCCACACTGGCCTCTTGCCTGTGGCTGAACATGTGTGTTATGCTGCTGCCTCAGGGCCTTTGCACTTGCTTTCCCCTCTGGCCTGGAGAATATTCTCTCCTTAGCTCTCCCCATGAGGTGAGTCGGGCCTTGGCTCCAAAGTCAGCCCTCAGAGAGGCCCTCCCTGGCTAGCCCTCCCTTCTATCAGCTCATGCTGTTTCATTTTCTTCTAGGACTTAGAGCTTACTCTAGAAAATTGCTCTGCTTATTTATTTGACTTCTTGACTGGTTTCTTCCACTGGAATGTCGCCATTACTCAGGCAGGGAGTTTTGCCTCTGTTATTCATTGCTGTACACCCAGCTCCCAGCACAGTGCCCATACAGAGCAGGTCCCAGTAAACACTTGTGAATGAATGAATGAATGAATGCATGAATGACAGATGAGGGGTCTGAGGCCCAGAGAAAGCCCCAGAGACTCACATTCCAGAGCTTTCTCCTGACTCACCCTGGTCTCTGGAGCAGTTCGTTGGCAGCCTGATTTGGGGTCCTAAGTGCTAATCTCAACTCCTGTGTGCCTTGTGCTATGGGACCATTGGCAAGTCTGCTTCCCCGCCTGCAGGAAAGGTCACATGGAGGTCCCAGTGGCACATGGTCAGGGTGCCAAGGCGATGGGATGGTGTGTGGTGAGCGCTCAGCATGAAATAGGTGCTCAGTAAATGGGGTGGCTGTGGGGGAGGCTCTGGCTGTGGTCCCCTCCCCCTCTGTGCCAATGCCCATAATTACCACTTACCCTGGTCAGTGGGCCCAGGAGATTCCATGTGTGGGCAGGGCTGTGGCCCGGGTGCTCACCCGGCCACTGGTGGGTCCCACGGGCACTGTCTGACCCTGGGCCTCATGGCTGACATTCCAGGCACGTTTCCCAGCCCTGGGGCTGCCACAGGCCCACACAGGGTGGGGGTCGGGGTCGTAGGCTTCAGGCTGGCCAACCAGTCAGCCTCCCAGGCTGGGCTGCCTGACCACCAACTTCCTGCTGGGCCTCCTGAGGCCCAGAGGGGCCTCCACGTCTTTCCTTCTGCTTCCAGTGTCACCGTCGCCACCCGCCCACCGCGGCACGGAAGCTTCCATCGAGAACCCCCACTAGAAATTCCCTCTTCACACTCAGCCAGAGGGGTCCTTTAGAACTGTGGCTCAGCTGCTGGGTTGTACCCCCAGTGCTTCGAGGATCGGTCCTCAAGTTCTTCCCTTGAGTCACAAGGCCCTCCGCCATCTGACCTCCTCTTCTTTCTCCTCTCCTCACTCATCTTCCAGTTATACTGACCTCATCTGAGTCTCTGAAGTAGTCCAAGTTCCTGCTGGTTTCTACTCCATCCCTACTCTACCTCCATCCCTTTCTTCAGGTTTCTGCTCAAATGTCTTCTTCGTCCGAACCCTCCTTGGATGCCCCCTTCCATCCCCTACCCAGGATTCCACCTCCCCTTTCCTGCTTCATGTTCCCCAGGGCTGCTCACCGCCATCTAACAGCCACACATTTTACGTATCCACAAGGACACAAGACTTTTGTCTGCTTTGGGGTGCCTGGGCGGCTCGGTTGCTTAAGTGACTGACTCTTTGGCTCAGGTCATGGTCTTGCGGTCATGAGATCGAGCCCTGGTCAGGCTCCGCGCTCAGCAGGGAGGCTGCTGGAGATCTCTCTCCCTCTGCCTCTGCCCCTCTGCCTGCTGCTTGTACCTCTTTCTCTCTCAAATAAATAAATAAATCTTAAAAGTAAAAAAAAAAAAAAAGGAGTTTGTCTGCTTTGTTCTCTGTTGTAGCTCCAGCGCCCAGCACCGTACCCAGAACACAATCTGTGCTCAACAAACATTTGCTGAATGACCGAACAAACAACTCTATGAGTTCTTGGCAGATAAGGACCCTGAGGTCCCTCAGGGTAGGTGACCGGCCCAAGGCCACACAGCTAGTCTGTGACTGAGCCAGGAGAGGAGATGAGTTTGGGTTCATGAGATCCTGGAGCTAGCATCTCGGAAACTATTTCAGGAGCATGGCAGATGGGATGGAGGCCCTCGCCATGGAGCCTGACGATTCTGTTGGCCTGCCAACCCCAGGACCAGGCAGTGCGCCGGCTGATCCCGGAGTCCCGGCCTGCTTGCCCAGGCATTCCAGGCTCTGACCCAGGTTCCGAGCTTTCTATTTTGAGCCTCCTAGTCCCGAGGACTCTGTGTTCCCAGCAGGCAGTGCGGGCCAGAGGCTGAGCCTGGGTGTGGCTGTCACCCTAACTGGGACCTTGCCGTGGGTGCTGGAGCTGGGGCCCTGCCGGGGAGCCCAAGCACCCAGATCCCCCAGTCCTCAGCCTGTTGTCTACTGAGACCTCTGGCACAAGCCTCGTTCTGTGCCTGAGGGTCCCGCCTTCAAGCCCCTGCCCTCACGGAGTGATGTTGACTCATCCCACCTTGGACTATATACTTCTGTTTGTCCCCAGGACTTCAGGACCCATTCAAATTCTGGCTCTGCCCCTTTCAAGAAGTGACCTTGGGCAAGTCACTTCCCCTCTCTGAGTCTATTGCCTCACCTGGGAAATGGGGACAAGAAGAGGACCTATCTCCTGGATTGCTGGGGACATTGTGTGATAAATCTGGTGAAAGTGCCCTGTCCTCAGCAAGTACATGGTCACGAGCCCCCTTCCGGGGGACAGTTCTTCCCTACGTGCCCTGATGTCTTTCTGCCACTGCCCTTCTCTCACCTGGGGCAGGTACGTTAATTGTCGGTTGCTTGTCTCTCTCCCCACCTAAATCGTCAACTCCACCAGGGGAGGGACTTTGGTTTGCATTTTTCACTGCTCTGTCCCCTGTGCCCATCACAGCACCTGGCGCACAGTAGGTGCTCAATAAATATTTGGTGAAAGAATGAAGACATGAATAATGACCCCTTTTGGAACACAGACCCCCACCTCAGAAAGTGTGTCCTCACTCCCCTCCTCAGCCCGGGGAGGGGGCAACTCTAGTGTTCTTGGGTGCTCGTTGGTTCCAGATACCAGCACCCCTCCAGCTCCATCTCATCAGGCAGCCAAGGGCGCTGTCTGCGTAGCATCAGCCTTGTTTCCCAGGTGGGAAGAATGAGGCGGAGAGGGCATCCCCTGTCTGATGGTACCCAATGGGCAGCCCCTGAGCCAGCCAGGACTGTCTGTGGCGTGGCTCAGTCTTTCCCTGGAGGGACTTGGTGGTGATGGAGAGAATGGTGGGGTCAGTGGTGAGGTGCTGGGGGAAGGAGGGATGGGAAATGAGTCAGCCCCTCCTGAGTTCCGTCTGTCTTTGTGTCTCCCTGGATCCCTTTATCCCTGTCTTTGTTCTCTCTCTCTTTGACTCTGTGTCTCTCTCCCGGTCTTGTGTATTTGACCCACTGCAGCAGAACCCTGGCTTGGGGGTGGGGATGTGGGTGACGTGGGAACCGCTGGCTTCCCCCAGCCCCAGCGTCATGAGCAGGGGTTGCTAAGCATGGAGGGGGCTCTCCCCTGGCAGCTCCCCCCATTGCCTGCTGTACTGGGAAGCCTTCCCAAATTAATCAATTCAATATTTTATTTCCTCAATGCTGGGACATCTTGGGCAAATTCCCTCACTCTCAGCTCTGTGCATGGGGCTCTGGTGGTATCTATTCCTTTAGTATGTTGTGAGAAGAAAAGAGCCCATGAAAGGAAGAGCTTGGCTTGGCCCCAAGCTTGGCAGGTGCTCATGGAGTCATTCAAGGGTCCCCTAGATGCTCCCTGAGGCCTCCCCAAGGCTAGCCTGGTGCTGAGAGGACGGAAGGTGGGGTGGGGGTGGGGGTCCAGGGGCCAAAGACACGGTCCTTGTCCTCACCTAAAGGCTAGAGACTTTCAAATGCTTCTCTCCAACCTAGACATCTCCCCAACTCCAGACCCGATTCTCACCCACCCTCCTCCCCATTGCTGCTGGGATGACTAATAGCCCAAAATTCAGTACAGCCACCACCCTACCCCCGACCCTCTCCCAAAACGATCCCCGTCTCAGTTACTGGCTCCTCCATCCCCCAGATGCACCCCCAAACCTAGGAGTCATCCTTGACCCTTTGTTCTCAGTAGCCCATACATCTGATCGCTCACCACGTGCTATTGGCACTCCCCACCCCCATCTCCAGTGCCCTGCACTGGTCCAGGCCACCAGCATCACCCACCCGGGGGCCTCATGCCTACAGTTTGTTCTCCACACACAGCCAGAGGGATCCCCTTAGGCTCAGATCCTGTCCCTCTCCTGCTCAGAGACCTCCCAGGGCTCCCACCTTGCTCAGAGTAAAAGCTGAAGTCATCCCCCACCCCCCGTCAAGGCCCTGTGTAATCCCCTCCCCCAGCAAACCCTATACCTTTCTGATGACGCCATCTCCTCCCACCCTCCCCCTTGCTATTCCTTCCCAACCCAGTGACCTCCTTGCTGTTCCTCTAATAAGCCTCAGACCTTTCTACCCCAGGGCCTTTGCACACGCTGTTTCCTGTGCTTGGAAACCTCACCTGCCATGTATTCACATGACTCACTCCTTCACCCCCTTCAGGTCTCAGCTTGGATGCCACCCCTCAGAGCAGCCTTCTCAGAGCCCCCTTCCCTTGCCAATATCAGTATCTTCCACCTCCTTTTTACTATCTCTCTCTACACCCTGATTCTGCTTTCTTTGTCCTTTATGAGAGGAGGAAATTGCCCCCTTGGTACCCCCAAGAAGGGATAGCATGCTAAAAGACGTGGGACTGTGAGCAGTGAGGAGGTTCAGGACGGTGGCAGAGCAGAGGCTGGTGAAGTCAGGACGGCGGGCTGAGCTCCAGGATAAAGCACTGTCCAGCAGTCAGTAGGCTAGGGTCATCCTGGTTCTTTTACTCCCTGGCTGTGTGACCTCAGGAAACCCTGTCCCTATGTGTGCCCAAGAATCTTCAACTTCTGGTAGAGACCACCAAAGTGGACCCATTATTTGACAGATGGGGAAACAGTCTACAAAACTTCTATGACCTGGTTAAAGGTCAAGCCAGGTATGGGAATAAAGCAGGGATTGTTAGCAGTCCCTCACAACTTAGTGTGAATGAGTTCCCTGGGTTCTTGGCTACCCAGCGCCCTCGAGACCTCAGAGGGCCTGGGAGGCAGGGTGAGCATGGGGCTGAGGCTCCCAGGGCTAGGTGGAGAAAGGAGAAGCACCGGGCCGGTGAGGGTAGGATGTAAGTTTGCTGGGATACACAATCACCACATCTATGGTTATGACATGGGGGACACATGCTATGTGGGAGTCACCCCTGGGCCACACAGCCTTATCACATAAACTTCCCCCTCCACGCACAGTCTGACTTGTACTCTGCTCCCTGAGCTGCCATTTCCTGACTGTGTGACTCTGGGAAAGTCACTTCCCCTCTCTGAGCCTCAATTTCTTCTTCCATAAGGGGAGATAATGGAAGTACCCAGTCCGCTGGTTGTTGGGAGGATTCACCCCACCCCTGCCACACTGACCCACTTGCTATCCCTCAAACATGCCATGCATGCTCCTACCCCAGGGTCTTTGCACTTCCCATTCTCAGTGCCTGCTATACCTGTCCCAAAGGTGGCTTGCTCTCACTCCTCCTTCAGGTCTCTGCTCCAATACCACAGTTCAGTGAGGCTTCCTCTGACCCCAGACACCTCCTTCCTCTCTTAGTTTGTCTCTGTAGCTCTTAGCAATACGTGAGGCATCATGGTTTTGCTTATTTGTTTACTTCTCCGAGGACCGCAGCTCCATTTATGTCCCTCACGATCACTGTTACGTTCCTATCCCCCAGCATGGCACGTGGCACAGGAAGGAGCTCACTGAAGACTTGCAGAATGGCTGAATGAATGAGTGGATGGATGTCAGGCGCTCAGCACCGTGCCCGACTCATACAAAGCACTCCATCCCCAATGGGGTGAACGGTGTTATTCTCGGCAGAAACTTCCCAGTGCCCCTTCACTCCCAGCTGCCTTAAACCCTGCTCTCACCAGCCCTGTGCTCCTGCTTTGTCTGCCCAGCCCAGCTCCCTGCTGCCGGCACCGTCTCATCCCTGGGTCAGGGCGACCTCTGGGGAGTCACAGGCTGTGGGGCGGGCTCCCCCGGGCTCTGCCTCTGGCTCCTCTTACATCCCCGGGGGGCAGAGGCTTCTGGGAAATGGGCAGAGCCATGCTTTGAAGTTCCCCTGGGTCAGACCCACCGAGCTCCTGGGCCTTCCTTCGATGTTGCCTGACGTGACCCCGCTATTGCACAAACGGGACAGTGAGAGGGGCAGCCGGGCTCCCGGAGCATTCAGGGCAGCCCCCGGAACAGGCCTGGAACTCAGGTGCCTGTTTTCCAGATGGCAAGACTGACTCTCGTAGAGGCTTTGAGGCCAGGTTTGAATCTCATCCTCCCGCTTCCTGGCTGTGGGATCTGAGGCTGGTCCCTCGGTCCCTCTGAGTGACAGTTTCCTTGTCTGTAGAATGGCGTGCTAATGGTTTCCAGCTCACGGGGGTGTTTGGGAGGACAAGACCAGCCATCTGGCTGACGTCTTGGGTCTTTGGCCCCTCCCCTGGGCCTCAGGTGTCCCGGCTCCAGAGGCCCCTGGGCTCTGGCCACTGGGACCTGGCGCTGGGCCTCACGGCTGGGGTAATCCACGGTCCCAGGAGGCTGCTGCCGCTGCCGCTCTAGTTTTTCCCTCCCCGACTTCTCCCCTCCTCAGCCTGGCCTCCCTTCTCCAGAGCCAGCTTGTTTTTGTTTTCTGTTTTTACGGCTCCATAAATGAGTCACGAGCCTGATTTGATTTAATTTCGTTGTAACTGTTATCTTTTCAGGCTTGTTTTTTTCCACTCAGTTACTCACGAGACCACAAAACCTAAACAGGACGGGGCCTTCCCCAGCTTCCCCACGGCACGGCTTCCCGGGTCTCTGGGGCTCAGGGCCAGGGTCAGCGGCTCCCGGAGGACTGAGGTGGGGTCCGGGGAGCTTCTGGGGGGTAGGCACTCAGTGTGCTGCGCAGGGCTGGGGGTCTTGAGTCCCAGGGCGGTAACCCTCATCGTTGCTATGTGACCCTGGAAATGTTGTTTAAGCTCTCTGGGCCCGATTCCTCCTTGGCTAGCTTTAGAACAGGGAGTCAGAAACTCAGACATCTCGGGATCAGGAGGTGACATGATGAGTGAGGTGGGCTGGGTAGCAATTGCCACGAACTGGAGAGAATAGGCCCTTCTCAGGGGACAGCTGCCTCTTGGCCGGCCCAGATCTTTCAATTTACCAAGAGAAGCCAGAAATCCGAGGTTGCATGTGAAAAGTCCTGATTTTTAAATGCTGGCCAACGAATCAAATTAAAAACAACAAACAACCCAACTCTGTGGATGCGTCTGGTTTAGAAGGTTCTAGAAGAGTCAGCCCTGCCCACACTCCAGCTGAGGCTGGAGTTCCTTCTCCTTCCACACCTTTGCCAAGCATCTCCTTCTGCTTGGAACAGTCTCCCCTCTTCCTCACCTCATCGTTCTGGATGATGAGTGTGTCCCTGCTTTCCTGCTGCCCCCTGGGTGCCCCTGGTCACTGTGGGGCGGGGGATCCCCCTTTGAGGCATTTCTCCCACTGGCGATAAGCTCAGGAGGATGACATCAGGAGCCAGTGAGGGGTTAAGGAATGGGGGCTCAGGGGGAAGGCAGGACCCTGGCCAGGGGGAAGGAGGGGTTGAGGGCTGCTCCTCCAAGCTAAGGCCATATGACTGGTGTGCACCAATCAGGTGTATCCATGCCACTTTTATGAATCAGAAGTTGGAAATGTTGGGGGTGGGGCGCGGGAGTCCATTCTGGGGTGGGTGGGGCCACAGCTTCCTCTACTTTCTAGAGGCTGCAGTGGGCGGGCTGATTCTAGGGGCAGTGACCAGGGCCCAGTGGTAGCCACAGTGCAGACGGAATAATTTAGCAGAAATTCCTCTCTCTGTGATCATTTAGGGATGGTCAAATGTAATGAAAAGGACATTGCACTCTGCTGTTGTGCAGTTTTGTTTAAATATATTTAAATATAGTAACACTCGATTGACTTTGTTCATCCTAAGAATTTGCCTAATTATGTGTGAAGAGAAAATCAATATATTTTCACTTTATTTTTTTTAAACATTGCAAAATAGGGTCCTCATCAGATTTCTTTAAGCTGGATCTTTATTTTGAAATTTTGGCCCTGATTCTGGATGAATTCACTCTATGTGGCTTTTTCCTGGGCCAAATTGTCTACCTTTGTTTTCTGAGCTTCCATGTGAGTTCTCTAGGAATTCTCTCCCTTACACCGCCAGGCACAGCTCATGTTCTGTGAGGGGCTCCCAGGATCTCCAATGCTCTGGAGAAGCCCTGGAATGTCTCCCAAGCTGGGTCCCATTATCCATCACCCCCACCGGTGGCCTCAGCCTTCCAACCTTCTGGCCCAGCCCCTGCCTCCCCTGCTGTCTTGCCCTCTGGCCTTTCTCTCTCCAAGCCAGGACCTGGGGAACCCTCAGCAGTGCTCCAGCCTGGTACAGAAGGTCAGTGGATGCTCAAGGTCCTGGAGTCCTGGAAACAGAGAATTCTTTCCTCCAGGACAGAGGAATCCTGGCTTTTAGTCATCCAAGCCCCCGCAATTCTAACAGTCTAATGCATGGGAGGCCTGGTAGACCCAGACCCCTTAGCAGATATTTACTGAGCATCTATTATGTGCCAAGCACATCAGGGAACAAAACAAGCGAAACTCCATGCCTTTGTGGCACTTACATTTTAGCAGTGGAGACAATCAAGAAATAAAGGAGTAAAAGAGCATATCTGATGGTGAAATCAGTGGTGAAGGGGGACAGGGAGTATAGGGGCTGTAGTATCACATGGCCCATCACAGAAGGAACAGGAGGCTGGAGGAAAGTGAGGGCACCGGCCCTGCGGACATCTGGGCAGAGTGTTCCAGATGGTGGGAAGAGCAGATGCAAATGCCCTGAGGCAGGAAAAATTCTGCGTTGTTGGAGAAAGAGGAGAGCAATCTGGCCAGTGAGCAAGGGTGGCAGGGGGCAGTGGGGCCCAGATCACTCACTGCTGTTGGAGCTTGGGAGGAGGAGCTTGGATTTTATTGCAAGTGAAGTGGGAGCCCCTGGAGGGTTGTGACCCAGAAGGGGCAGAGTCCGACTTAGGTTCCGACACAGGGTTTCCCACCCTGGGCACTATGGGCATTTGGCCAGCTGGTTCTCTGTTGTGGGGGGCTCTCCTGGGCATTGCAGGAGGCTGAGCAGCTAAGCAGCACTTCTCACCCTGGGAGCCGCTAGCCCTTCTCCCTACACCCAGTTGTGACGACTTAAAATACCTCCAGACATTGTCAAATGTGCCCTGGAGTACAAAATTGCCCCCAGTTGGGAACTACTGGTCTAACAGGATCCCTCTAGCTTAGAATGAGGAGAGCAGGCTGTAGGCATTCCAGGGAGGGCGAGGGAGTGGAGGGAGGGGAAGGAGGCAAAGCCCTTGGATTCTGAAGCTATTTTGAAGGCGAGGTGAGCAGGACTTGGATTGTACCCGGAGAGTGGGAGGGAGACAGAGTCCACCTAGGGTGTTTCAAGAAGGGAGTCTGAGACTGAAGGAAGCCTTGGGACCCCCCCGCCTCCAGTGCAAGGATTGCCACCTCCAGGGCAGATGGTGATGTGGCCGGCAAGAGGGGCAGGCCTGTCTCAAGGGTGGGTACGGCTCAGTGTCAGCCCAGCGGCGCCATGTGGGAAGGCCAGGATTTCCAGTTTTCCACAAGAAGCTATAAATCTGCATTGACTTTTCTGGAGTTTTCAGTGTTGGGGAAATCTACAAATAGGCCAGATTTGTCCTGAGGCCCATGCGTTTGACATCCCTGTCCCCCTCCGGCCCTCTCATCTTGCGGATGGGGGGAGGTGCCCCAGAGGAGAATCGGAGGGGTAGCGGCTTCCCCTGGGTCGGGTGGGGCTGGCAGCCCTCAGGGAGGGAGGTGGGGCTTGGATTCTGAAGAAGGGTCAGCTGCAGACTCAAAAAGAAGAGAGGGCATTCCAGGAGTTGGGGGAGTTCGAGCAATGGTGTGGAGGTGGGAATATGGAAGACAGTTTTGGGGAGGAGGGAGATAAGAAAAGATGGAACCAGGAGGGACGAGAAGGAGATAATGGGGGTTGGGGGGAGATTTACCGGGAAATACACGAAGAGGCCAGACCAAAAGCAGGACTGAAAAAAAAAATCACAAAAGGACTTTAATAATATTAATAATTGCACTTCCGAAATTGTTTGGCAACAAGCAGCTCATTTATTTTACCACTGACTTTGGGTTCTTGGCAATTCCCACGTACACGAGGGAGTGTTTGCCCAACAAGGAACATTCTTGTTTGCAGATTGTTTTCAAACGGCATGAAAATTTTCGTAAATACTAAATTAGGAATTTAATACTGAATTGTGAAGTTTGAGTGGATTAATGACAAATTTATTAATTTCAATTTAGCAGGTTTCTGTCTTTTAGAGGTAAAACCATTTCTTTTTCAAATCTCCCTTGCAAATTTTCCACCTCACAGCAGCCAAAATTTGAGGTGATGTGTGCAAAAATAGCTGATGTGTAATGAAAGAAAGGGGTAAGTGAGGTTTAGAGAGTGTGCCTTCAGCAGGGAGGATCAAGACAGGCTCCCTGGAGGAGGTGGTTTTAAACCCAAGTGACAAAGGATGGGTGAAATACAGAGCAGACAGATGGGTTAGGGTAAGTGAGGGCATGCCAAGTGGAGGGCCCTGTGCGTGCAGGTATAAAGGTGGGAATCATGGGATGAGGGCCTGGATCTAGGGAGCTGGGCCTGTGGCTTGCCATCCAGAGGCACTACAAGAAGCAAAGGACAAAGTTAAGACCTGTCAGAAGCACAGCCAGGCCCAAGAGCAGAAAGCGTGAAGAAGGATGAGGAGGTGACTTCCTCCGTTTAAATTGCTCATGGGTCCAAAAGGGTGGCAGAGAGCGTGGCTGCCTTGTCCTTCTATCCGTGGCCTCGGGCCTCTTTCCCTCACCCCAGCAGAGTCTTCTTAGGCGAAATATCAGAAAAGTCACCTGTGTTGAGTGCCTGCGGAATGCCCAGCTCTCCCTCCCACCAGCAGCATGAGGGAGGTGTTATGATGCCCATATTACAGAAGACATGGAGGCCCAGAGAGGTTAAGCTCTCCACCTGAGAACACACAGTAGGACTGGAACCCACACATGCCCGAGCCCCAAGTCCGTGTTCTCACCTCTGCTCTGTAATGACCCTCATGGGGTCCCACCAGGTCGAGCTCCCTGTGACCTGAGCACCAGAGTCGTCCCTGTCTATCAGGGAGGTAAAGCAAGGCTCTGAGCGGCGGAGTCACTTCTGTCACATGACACCAATGGAGTGGGTGGAGCCAGTATCTGCGTCCCCCGGCCAGCTGACTCTGGAGCCCGCTCTCTTGCCAGCAGACCACACAGCTGCTTGCCTTCCTAGGCCTCTGGTTCCTCGTGGGATAAGTCGGGGTGGGGACAATGCATACCTGATGAGATCCATGTGAGGATCAGAGGTGGCACATATCAGTCACCCAGCTCTGTGCAGAGCACTTAGTAGGTGCTTTAAAAATAACGGCTGGGATTACTTGCGTGAAGGTGGCTGCATATTAAATGAGTGACTCAATGTCAGACACTTAGAGTGGTGTCCTCAAGGGCACTGATGTGCCTGACGACTCGTAGTAGGTGCTCAAGAAATGCTAGGTGTTCTTATTCCTGGACCTACCCTGGGGGAACAGCCTGATACCCTTCCAAACCTGCTTCCTTCGAAGCCAAGTGGCCTCCTTCCCTGTGTGTCTGCCTTCATCTGACAGACTGGCCTCAGGGTCTAGGTTAGGATTTGGGGGTTTGGAGGATGCCAAGCCTTTTGCCCTTCAGTCAGACAGATGCCGGGAGCACTGGATGACGAGTCTAGAAATCTGGGTTTGAACCCTAGACTCACTGTGTGGCCTCTGGCAAGTGCCTTGCCCTCTCTGAGCCTCAGTTTCCCCTTTCCTCTGCGGAGCCGGGGCCAGCTGCCCCTGGAGGTGCTTGCCCTGCACAGGGATGGGGGCAGTTCCTGTGTCCCCTGTGGCCACCAGTCCCCACCTCCTGCCTCCTGCGCTGTAGGCCCGCCCGGCTCAGCTGTGACGACCAACCAGCCAATCTGTTTACTGAACTGACTGACCCCTTCCGGGAACTCGGCCCAAGCTTCCCAGAACTCGGGTATTAATGACCCGGAGCCACATGACAGAGCATGACACAGCACTTTTGGACCGGGGCAGGGCCCAGAGGGGCGCGTGGGGGGCGGCGGCCCAGGCCCCAAGCCCTGCTGGCTGGTGAGTCAACCCGGCCTCCTGCAGCTTCCCGATCCCAGCCACCCTGCTGCCCTCCCCCCATGCCCAGGACCTCCTCTCCCCAGCAGGGCCACCCCTGGACCCTCGGACTTCTGCCCCAGTGACCTAGAAGAGATCGTGGGTGATCAGGACTGCCCTCTGGGGTTACAGAGGGGGAAAGCAAGGCCCAGGGAACTGGAGTAAATAACTGTAAGCACTTATTAAGCATTTATGGCATTCGAAGCACTGGCAAATAGCTCATCCTAGTCTTACCATAACCCTATGAAACGATAAAGGCCAGATGGGGAAATTGAGGCTCAGAGGGGAGCGAGGGCACACAGCCGTGCAGGGCTGCACTGAATCCCAGCAGCTCTTTTCGGCCTCGGGCGATCTCCTTTCAGTCCTTCAACAACTCAGCAGAGAGGGGCCGCGTGGTCTGTTCCATGGCTGGGGAAACCGAGGCCCAGCAGGGCTGAGTACCCTGACTGCAGTTTCAGCACGGGTCGGCTTCAGGGTCCAGTGCTCGGAGCCAGTGCTTGCCACATAGCGCTCACACGCTGTCCGTGGGGTAACAAGGATGGGTGAGTGCACACACGGGCTTTGGTGCTTGGCAGAGCTGGGTTCGAATCCTGACTGTGCCTTTCTCTGGTTGCTCGGCTGGCAGCATGCTGTTACACTCTGCTACGCCTGGGTTTCTTCACTGGCAAAGGGTCATTGTCACGGTCCTGACCTTGTAGCGTGGCCACGAGCACTGCGTGTGGTGTTCCAACAGCTCCTGGGCCTGCAGAAAGGGCTCCATGAATATAGACGGCCATGGTCTTCTGCATCTTCTCCGGGCCTGGAGCTCAGAAGCCATATTGGGGTCAGTCCCTGGGCCCCAAGCCTGCCTCCTTTGCTCTTTGCTGCCCCAGGGCAAAGTGAGAGTGGTGGTTTTTATGGGGCTGGGAACCAGACAGGCTTTGGGGCTCGGAGGGAGCTACCTGGTTCCCAGTCCCTGAACTTTGGGCTGGGGGTGGGGGTAGGCAAGGGAAGGGCAGCACTTCAATGATCTTCCCTTCGTGTTACAACCACTGCTTGAGCACCTACTGTATACCAGACTATAGGGAACAAAACGACGAACAAGGTCTCTGCCTGCATTCTGGTGGAGGACACAGGAGATCAGCAAACAAACCCATGAACAGATAAGACAGTTTCAGAAAAGGAGAAGACCATGACAGAGATAAGAAGACCATGACAGAGCTGCATGGATCAGAAAGGGCTTCTCTGAGGAGGTAGTGTGGAGACACATCTAAAGGAGGAAAAGAAAAGGAGCCCAAGGGAAGGGATTTTCAGCAGGGGGGACAGCAAGGGCAAAGGCCCTGGGGTAGGTTTGGGCTTAGAATGTTCCAGGAAATGTAGGAGGCCAGGTGGCTGGACAGACCTGGGGATGTCGGTGAGTGACAGGAGATGATGCTGGAGAGGTCAGCAGGTCTGAGATCATGTAGGGATTTGTGGGCTGAGAGCTACTGGTAGGATCTGAGTCGGGAGGGCACTGATGTGACCCAATTTGATGGACAACAAGCCTTCGCTTACTCTGACATTCAAATTTTCTACCCATCTGACAGAGGAGCTAACTATGGCCTAGGCCAAGTTCACCCAGAAGGTCAGTGGCAGGGTGGGGATGAAACCGAGGGTGGATGGACGGCCAGGGCAGGGCAGCCACCCCAAAGGAGAGGGAAGTAAGACATGGGCTGAAGAGTAGAGGGCCCATAGGTCAGCAGAATGGGGCCCTGCGGCCCGGAGCACTGCAAGTTTCCTGGCAGAGGAGCGCCCTCTAAGCTGAGGGCGGGGTGCCGAGGTGCTGGAAAGGTGGTCTGGGTAGTGGGAACAACGTGTAGAGGGGAGGGATGATGGGGGTTGTGGTCAGGATCCTGATTCCGGGAGCCTTGGAGCCAAGGGGGAGGAGCTGGAATTTCAGTCCAAAGGCCTACTGTGTGCCAGGCCTGGGCTGGAACCTGCGGACACCAAGATGGGCACCTGTTTCACCGTCCTGGGTCCCACAGTCCAGAGCTGGGGGCAGCATAGAGAGGGGTCGGGGCCATGGGGGGTAGGAGGCCAGAGGGGAGTGTGCTCCCACCCTGGCTTTTATAAAACTCCCGAGATCCAAATCTCAGTTCTGTGACATCTTCACTGTGACCTGAGCCAAGTCACTGTACCCCTCTGAGCCTTGGTTTCCTCCTCTGCAAATGCCACCTGGAAAGATATCGTCAGAACTCCGTGAGATCATTCACTTATTCATTCGTTCACTGTTTTTTGAGCCCTTACTATGTGCCAGGCATTAGCTTCGGTGCTGGGGACACGGCAGTGCCGAAACCTTTGCTCTGAGGGGAGAGGTGGCAGTTAAGTTAAGGACATGACTCCGGAGCCGGATGGCCTGGGGGAGCTCCTGCCCATCACTCACCAACTGTGTGACCTTAGACGAATTACTTTACCTCTCTGAGCCTTCTCTGTAAAATGGCGTAATCAGAGTACCTGCCTTGTAGGGCTGCTGTGCGGACATATGCGTTGACACCTGTGACATGTTTAGCCTGGAGTCGGGGACGCAGTGGGTGCTCAGGAGGCAGTCTCCGTGCTTGGGCTCAACTGTGGGAGGAGAGACATAATAAGCAGGCCACCGGCCGGTGAGAGGACAAGGCGGGGTCTGATGTGGGGTGTGACGATACCAGCTCTTAGCACCAAGCAGGTAGGTACTGAAGTGTGTCTCCTTCCTTGTCCCCTTCTGAGCCCAGCGTGGACTATGATAGGGACCTGAGGCTTGGGAGTCTGTATGGAAGCTGGGAAGCTCTGTGCTGATCCAAACCCAGGGCTGAGTTTTGGGGCCAGGGAGGGCAGAGCCATCCCCACCACCCCTTTGTCCCCCCACACTCCCTGCACCCCGTCCCCAGCAATGATTGCAGCCTGGGTGGCTAGGGCGAGCCAGGGCCTGCCTGGCGGGTCCCCAGTAATGACACTCATTACACAGGTGTCTGGCAGCACAGGGGTAGGGAGGGCCCCAGGGGCTGCGTTCATATGGCACCCAGCCAGCCCACCCCAGGCCCTTCCTCATCCTTTATGAGTCTGGTGCCCAGGGCAGGCAGGCAGGTTGGGGGAGAGGAGTTGGCACAGAGCCAGCTGGCGCTTGGTAAAAGGAGGGAAAGTTGAGAAGTTTGGGTGCCAAGGTCTGATGTGGAGGACGGGATAGAGGGTGCTGGTTGGTGGTAGTGTGTGTGCGTGTGTGCACGCTCACGTGTGCAGGTGTGTACAGGGACACAATCAGTCCAGGCATCCCTCCAGCCCATCCATGGGGAGGTGAGAGGATCCATGTAGACATAGCCCTGATGGCCTCTGACTGGGTCAAAGTCTCCCACTCCCATTTCATTTGTTTGCTAATAGGTGGGCGCCAAGCTGTGCTGGGTGACGTCAGACCCAATGCTGGGCCAGCCCGAGACTCTGCCATCTAAGGCTCCAAATCCACAGAGAGACACATGCCAAACCAGGGGCATAAGAAATCCCAATGAAGCCTTTTGTGGAGGAGAATAAGGCAGGCTGAGGACAGAGAGAGCAATCGGATGGGGGCAGGAAGGGCCCCCTCCGAGAGGGTAACCTTAGAGCTGAGCCCTAAGATCTGGGCAGCCTTGGCAAGATCTGGAGGAAGAGGGTTCTGGGTTGGAGGAACAGCAAGTGCAAAGGCCCTGGGGCGGCATCAGCCTGGTGTGTTTGCAGAGCATGCCCTAGGTAGAGGAGTGACTGAAGAGAGCAGGGAGGAGGCAGGGTCAAGTGTGGGCAGAGCCAGAACTCATGGACCGGGGTGAGCAGTGCGGATCTTATTCGCAATACGAGAAATTTGGCACCTGGTAGACATAGAGATGGGGCAGCCCTGGGGTGAATGGGTTGGAAGAGAGTGGGGGCCAGGCCCGCTGGGTGTGGGAACGATCAGCTTTTAGACCCACAGACAGGAACGTGGGCTGCCCAATTTGTGTTTGAACCTCTTCTCCTGGGTTCAAACCCCCTGGCTCCTGCAGCCTGTTATTAAGCTGGCTGCACCCTGGGGCGCCTGCCTTCATCCCCAGACAGAGCCCGGCCCGCCTGCCCTGAGGTCGACCCTGGCCCCCAGATGGGAGCGGATGGGCAGGACTGGTGAACCCCTGCACCCGCCCTGGCCCCCACCAAGGTGCCTTGGCAGGGCCAGACCTACTTCTGAGAGCTGGAGGGAGGCTGTGGAGCCCTGAAAATCTCCAGGTTCCACATACAGAAACCGAAGTGCGGAGGAGGAGAGGGTATATCCCAGGGCCTCATGGTGGAGAGCTAGTAGCAGCACCCAGGGCGCCTTGGTCATTGCTCGTATCTCTCTCCACTTCCTCCCCTGGCCGCTGGGCTCTTCTCAGTGCAACTCTGGCCAGGGGACAAGTTGATGTTTGGGCAGGGCCAGAGGAAAGAGCTGGGGCCAATTTGAGAGGCCTCTTAATCGAGCCCTATAGATAGAACTGCCCGACAGCTGAGATAGTGAGTTTCTCATCACTGGAGGCATGCAAGGAGACCCAGAAAGCAGTCTTTCATCTGCTTACAAGGTTGCAGAGAGGTTTAGATGAAGGAGAGACCGCCTCCCTTTAAGCTCTGCGATTTCACAGGATCTCAGCCTAATCCTCTGTCGGAGCCTCAGTTTCCCCGCTGTAAATTTAATTAATTAGCTAGTTAATTAATTAATAAATCTGACTGTGATAGAAGAACAGCCTTGATAATGAAACTCCCCGGCTTTCAGTTCTTCCAGGACATCCCAGGTCTCTGGAGACAGCTCCAGCCTGCACCATGGCCCAGGCATCCCACAGCCCTGGCTCCTGAAGCCTCTCCCTCCCTCTCCGATGAAGCCGCTTGACTTCTCACTTGTTCACATCACTTTCCCTTCTTGCAGTGTTGATGCTGTGACTGTTGGATACCAGGCCGAGTGTTCTCTATAATTTAAATCCCCCATCACAGCTTTGCACAGTGGCAGTACCAGAGCCAATGAGATTTATCCAAGGCGCGATTATTGCTAATTAAATCCCCCATCAGCCCGGTGGGATAAATACTATTGTGGAGACCATTTTACAGGTGAGGAAGCTGAGTCTTGGAGAGGGACAGTCTCTTGCCCAGAGTTGCATAGCCTGGAAGCAGAGGAGTCAGGATTTGAACTCAGGCCATCTGGAACTTAATACCGCTCTCTTTTCTTCTTGCCTTATGTAACTTATTTTCATCTTCAGAATTTTCCTTAATAGTCTCCTTCTCCAGGAAGCCTTCGCTGATTGCCTTCCCAGTCCTTCTCCCATGCCCTTCCTGACTTTCCCCCATTGCTTCACTAATCACATTACCTCGTAATCATCTTTCTTTTTACTCAACAGCTTTATTGAGGTGTAACAGAGACAGACATACTGTAACTGGCACATGTCCTAGAGTGCACTTTGATGCCTTTTGGCACACGTGTGCACTCATGAAGCCACCAGCACAGCCAAGGTGGCCAACAGATCCATCGCCTCCGTGGGTTTCCTTGTGTCCTTTCATCATTCATTCCTCCTGCCCCCCACCTCCGCACTCCCATTGCCAGGCAACCGCAGTAGGCTTTCAGTTGCTGCGGATCCGTCTGTGTTCTCTAGAATTTTCTTTAAGTAGAATCATATAGCATATTTAACCTTCGCTGTCCTTCTTTCCCTCAGCATAATGATTATGAGGTTTACCTGTGTTGTTGCAATTTTGGGGTGGGGGTATCTGCCCTGCTCCCCATCAGACTATGAGGTCCCCAGGGTGAGACATTTGCTTGTGTCTGTGTCCTCAGCACCCAGCACAGGGCTGGGCACAGAGGAAATGCCAAATAAATGTTGACTGGCTAGCTGGCAGGAGGATGGGGATACATCCAAGTGGGGAAATGGCAGGCGCAGTTGCATGGCAACCAGGATCCCAAGGACTGACTATCAAAACAGCCCCTGGAATGATCTGGAAGCTTCATGGCCCCATCAGATAAGCACATCCGCTCATCCCTGTGGCTGTCTCTGTGGAACAAAGATGTGGATTGCACAATTGGGCTTGGGCTGAGGAGGCACTTACTGGCCCCTTTATCTGGCGTGGGCATCCGGCTCCATGTTCTAGAACTGCACAGCCCACACCTCCCAGCAGGCTACACGTCCTGGGCTCCGGCAGCAGCAGTGGGCAGGCAGGTAGGTGGCGGGAAGGGGAAGTGGCCAGCCGGTCCTCCCCAAACCAGTCGGACTCCTTTGCAGAGGTTTCTGGAGGTGCTCTGGGAGCTGAGTAAGGGAGAGCGGGAGGCCGTGGTAAAGGGAAGAGGAGGAGGAGGAGGGAGAAATCATTTAATTAGTGAATATTATGGGGAATTTCCAGTTCATGCCCCATCAGGCTGGGCAGGGATGCTGTGGGATTACTCAGGCGGTTTCCAGGTACCAGCCTCTGCCACAAAGGCTCAGCATGGCCCAGAGGCCTCTAGGTCTCATCTCCACCATTGGCTGGAAACTCAGCTAGTCAAGGTGAGAAAGTAGCAGGTTAGACAGAGCTACACCATGGGACAGAGGCTGTAGCAGATGCCGAGCCTATGCATGCACTTCCTTCGTCCAGGAAGATCTCATTGCTCATTCCTAGACTGAAGAACTGAGGCTGGGGGCTGTGGAGTTGGCTGAGGTCACATGGGGCCATCGGGGAACAGGGAGAGCTTAAGAACAAGGGGTCATTTTGGAATGACTCCTTCAACAACATTCTTTTGACAAATGCTTGTTGAACACTTACTGTGTGCTGGGCAGTGCTTGGCCCTGGGGATTAAAAGAGTCCTGGGCACAAATATCATATATTGCATCTTACCTCCAAATGGAACAGTTTTGGAGGGCAGAGACTGTTCTGTGGAATTTTGTTTTCTTATTTATGAAAACAAGGAGTTTTGACCAGGCTAGCATTTCTCAATTGGGGTTCTAAAGGACATGGATTCTCTGAGATATTAATAGGAGTGATGTGGGGACAGGGTTCCATGGTCCAATGAGTCTGAGAATTACCAAGTTTAACAATGTTAATGTTTGGTGCAGGACTTATCAGTGTCTTTAATGCCTTACGCACAGTGAACATCTAGGTAGATAGGTGTTCTGAGTCACCCTTTGAGATATCTAAGGGAACTTATTCACTGTGTTTCTGTCTTTCCTGTCCACTGTTTTCCTGTCTCTATGAATCCTTGTTTGGATGCCATCTCCCCCAAGGAGAATTCTGAATCCCTAATGTACCTAAGTTACTTCCTGTGGGGGCACCTGCCTAGAGCTCCCTTTGACCTCTTAAGATTTCCCACCTTGAGTTGTAACTGTCTGTTCCCATCGCTAGACTGTGAGCTTCTCTTGGGAGGGGCCAGCTGTGATTCATCTCTTGGTTCTGGTATAGGAAACAGAATGAATGGATAGGGAATTTAATGGGTGGAAGGATGGGTGATGATTTGCTGGATGGGTAGACGGTCAAATAGGTGATTTGATGGCTGGGTACATGGGTGGATGGATGAGGGAACTGTTTATGGGTGGACAAAATGGATGAAGAGACAGATAAATGGAAGGTAGATGATTCGATGAATGAAATGATAAACAATTGAAGTAATGGATGGGTAGATGGATGGAGGGATGAGGGAAGGATGGATGAGTAAAGAAATCAGTGGGTAAATGGTTAGATGGATGACGGGTGGGTGGTTGAATAAATAAATGGATGATGGATGATAATTTAGAACACGGCTGGTGTGGATGATTTCATGGTTGAATACTGTGAATTATTGACGGTGAATGAATAGACAAACATATAAATAAATGAGCAAATAAATTAATAAGTGAAATGTTGGATAAGTCAATAGATGGCTAGGTGAGTAAACACATAAAGGGATAAATGAATAGATGGATTGGTGATTCCATGAGTGAGTGGATGGGAGCATTGATGGATGGTTGGGTGGATGGATTAGTGAATGGGAGGATGGATGGATGGTTGGATGGATGATAGGTGGGTGGATGAAGGAGTGGTTGGATGGATGGATGGATGGATGGATGGGTTAGTGGATGGATGGATGGATTGTATGGATGGATGGGTAGATGAGTGAGAGTTTGGATGGATGGATAGTTGTGTGGATAGATGAGTGAGCGGATGGAAGGAGGGATGGATGGGTGGATGGGGGAGTGGATGCATGCAATGTCGTAAGATCTGAACTGAGGTCAGAATGGCAGAAAGATCCCTGTATCTCTCCCCGATGCAGTGGTTGATCAAGGTTTCGGAATTTGAAAGTTTAATGAAAGTAACAAAACCCTAGCTCCTGAAAATTGTATATAGACCGAAAGTGTTGTCGGAAATTTGAAGAAGACAGAGGTCATTGAATCTAGTCGTCACCTCTAGACCCTAGGTGAGGAGTCTCAGTGCCATGCAATTTGTTTCTTTCTGTTCCGTGAGATCTGACCTTGGAGAGGAACCTGGACCCAGAGGGATACAGCCAGCAGGGATGGGGACAGCATGTGTCCCAGTGGAGGGGTCACTTGTGCATTCATTTGCTCATTGTACAGCATTTCTTTGACTTTTCTGGGTGCCTGAGAGAAGACAAATCCGCCTTTCATAGTGGCAAGTGTTTGGAACTTGAAATCAGATAGATTTCATTTTTAATTGTATCTCCAATAGTCACTGAATAATCTTAGGGAAATCACTTCACACCTCTGGGCCTCCTCTTCATGTATAAAACAGGGACAGCAATAATCCCCACCCTGCTGGGTTGTAAAATGTGAATAAGTATATAGAACACATAGCTCAGGGGTCAGTGCATTGTAAATCCTAAAAAAAAAAAACAACAAAAAACAAACAAACAAACAAAAACCCAAAACTGCCAGTGAGCCTAGGGTATCTGAGGCACCGTCCTGTCCCTTGAAGTGCTTACCGTCTGGTAGGAAAGACAGACGAGTGAACAGAGGATACACTCAACATGGTGTCCGGGCTGCAGCAGGGAGTCCTGACACATCACGTTGAGGTTGTGTTGGCTCTCAGCATCCATTTACATGGGCATGGCCTTCTGGCTGGAAGCTGCAGAGACTGGAAAGCCGCAGGCCTCATTTTGCAGCCTCCTTGCAGCTCCATTCTGCGTGCTCCTTGGGTGCCACCAGCCAGATGCTCTCCCGTGGGATTCAGGAAGCGCATGCCATCTTGGTTTTGCCTTGGCTCTCTCTCTGCTGGACAACATGGTCATGGGTGGCATCTTCTTGCAGCAATACACCCTGCCTGGTTACCAGTTTGGGGGAGTCCAAAGGTGGTGTTGGTGGCCTCCTGATCTTCGGACTGCTGCTCCATGCCGTATTCTCAAGACCAGCAGTTACCCTGGTTGCCTCTTGATTCCCTGCCATCCTGACTGGCTGAGGGGGGTGGCTCCCTGCAGGGCTGGCTCTGCCCTGTGGTTTTGGAGCCCCTCCAGCCCTTCTGTTGGCTTTGTGAGCACCCAACTCCCTGGATTCCATCCTCTCTCTCTTCTTAAGCTGACTCCCCGCTGAGCACAGAGCCTGATGCGGAATTCGATCTCATGACCCTGAGATCATGACCTAGCCGAAACCAAAAGCTGGACGCTTAACCGACTAAGCCTCCCACATGCCCCTGGATTCCATACCTGGAGGGGGTTCTGGTTCCTGCAGCTGGAGTCTGGCTCACATACGCCTTGGGGGTGGAGGGGAGGAGGGGAAGGCTGTCAGACCCCAAAGGAAACCTAGACTTAGGGGATCAGGGAAAGTGTATGAAGTCCATGATACCTAAGCTGAGTCCTGAAGGGCATTTGTGGACTAGGCAGACAAGAGGTGGGGGTCGGGGAGGGAAGAACCCTCGGAGCAGAAGGAAGAGCCCGGGCAAAGCCTCGATGAGGGAGGGCACAGTGTGTTGGAGACGTGGTTCATTCAGGCTGGTTGGAATGGCTAGAGCACAGAGGAGAGGTTGCTAGACCAAGCTAGGGTTTTAAAGCTGACCACGGTGTGTGGGCCTCCTTCTGAGGGTGATGGGTGCTACATTTGATAGCTGGGTTGGAGCATGAGAGAGTGCCAACATAGAGTGACCATCGAGGAGGCAGTGAGGAAGTGAGACGCAGATTTGAAGGACACTGAGACTGAGACTCCCTGGTCTTGGGGACCATTTGGGTTGAGAGTGTGGTGGGGGAGGCATTTTGGATGATGCTTGGGCTTCTGGCTTTGGCCATTGGGCAGAATGGGCCATTGGGCCTCCTATGAGAAGGGAGATGGAGACAAGAGAGCAGCTGGGGAATGCTGCTGAGTTCACTTTGGGTGCGTTGATTGGGAAGTGTCCTGGGGGCCTTCCAGGAGTAGGAATCTGGGAAGCATGTGGACCTGTGGTCAGAGAAATGAGATGCCAGGGCTGAGACAAACAGATTGGACATGGACGGAGGCCCACGACTTTCGGGAAAATGAGATTCCCAGTGAATGAATGAAATATTCATTCAACAAACGCTGTGGGGGATCCTGAGATAAGCACTACTTGTTCATTTCTGAATATCTAGCATCTGGCCTGGGGCCTGGATGCCGGTCAGATAAACTAGGAGGAAGCACGGGGCCCGAGCCATGAGCATATGCTGAATTCTAGCAGGAAGGGATGGGGTGAGGCTCCCATGGTCAAAACCGTGAGGCCTGGGCTGGAGTGCAGCAACTCCACGTGCTTGTTGGAAGGCTGTGGGCCAGACACTTTCCCTCCCTGAGCCTCAGTTTCCTCATCTGGAAATTGGCCACTGAGGGATGTGGTCAAGATTCACGGGTTCCTGTGGAAACATGCAGCTTGGGGCACAGGCAGGGGAGAAGGGCAGTGAGGAGGCTGCTGAAGGCAGGGCTTTGGGGGCTGATCTAGAGCACAGAAGGAATCACCTCCTTCCTGGTGTTGCTGGGACATGGGGAACGGGAGAGAGAAGTTAGGATCTGGCTGGCAAACACATCCACAGCTGTGTCCCATGTGGGAAAGGAGACCTCAGTCCCGCCCAGGCCCCCTTCCCCCACAGCCAGCTGGAGAGGGCGGGGCAGGAGAGGGAGGCTCATCCCCGTGGCTGGAGGAGGGGACCAGATGACAGGAACCTTCTCTGAAGTCCCTCTGAGCAGCTGGCGCCAGGTCCTGGCCGCAGTCCGACCCTTAGATCCTGACTCAGGATTGGGCTGTGATCGGGTGCTTCTCTGGCCGCTCAATGAGGCCGGGCCCAAGGGACTGAACCTTGGGTGGGCTTCATTTGGTCCACACAGAATTTTTTAATGAATGGAGCCAACATTAAAAAAATCTGTACATGCTTTGTAAGAACCTGTTTCTAGCTCCCCTTGGAAAAACGGAGCATCTGAAGATTTGATTGTGTGGGATCCTCATTCCTGGGGGGTCGAACTCAGCTGAGACAGAGCATGTGCCCCAGTCCCCACCACTCCCTCTTGTCTCTCCAAAACTGCGGGCAAGGAAGAGTAATTCTTTATTGTCGGACCCTGGCCTGCTTTATTTATTTAAAATCCCTGCCTGGCCCCCGGTGGCCTTGTGTTTTCAACCCCGGAGCCAGTCTCTTGTTCTTCCACACCAGGGTTCCAGCCCTGAGCCCCTTAATCTGTGCCCCATGTGATACCTTGGGGCTACTGTTTTCTCCCCCTTGCCCCAAGGCCCAGCACCACGCCCCAGGGGTTGGGGATGGGTTGAGACTTGGCTGGGGCCAGCTGGACCCGTGGGAGGCAGACCCACATCTGCTCTGAGATGTGTCAGCTGGGCCTGGTCACACTCTCTGTAGCTCATCCCTGAGGCATGTGGGACCAGGCGCTGTGCTTTCGACCCAGCCAGGGGGGTGGTGGGGCCAAGTCTGGGGATGTGGTATATGTCAAGGCTGCACATAGCAGCCCTCAGATTTCAGCTGCAAATGCATTGGCCAAAAAGAGGGAAGGAGGAGGAGGAGAGAGACAGGGCTGCTTTAGCAGAAAGCAGCCAAAACGCAGAGGTGGAAAGACCTGAATTCTCACCTTTAGCTGCTGTGTGACCTTGGGCAAGTAATTTTACCTCTCTGAGCCTCCAGATTAAGTGGGAGCCAAGGAGAGGCCCAGTAGTGGTAATGTGGTTAATGGGGGGCCTAAATGCCAGAGGGGCAGCTAGAATGGAGGGGAAAAAAATCCTAGACTTTGGGACCATATTGACCTGACACTTGTGAGTTGGATGACCTTGGGCAAGTCACTTCTCTATTGGGATCCTAAAATGAAGGTTGTAAGCTTTGGTCCACCTGAACCCTCACCACATTATTCTGAGGGGAAAAAGAATCCATTCATTCAACCAATATTTATTGAGTACTTGCTAATGTCAGGCACTGGGACATAGCAAGACATGAGACAGCCAAATGTCTCTGTCCCCATGGAGTTCACACTTCTTTGGGAAACAATAAACAATTTGGCAAAAAAAATAAACGAGATAAATAAGTTGTGTATTATATTTGAAATAATCAGTGCTACAGAAAGAAATAAAGCCAGAAAAGGAGATGGGGCATGCTGGGGATTTAAATAAGTAGGTCAGAGACAGCCTCACTAAGCCCGTGACATCTGGGCAATAATCTGTAGGAGTGCAGGAGGGTTCCATCGGGGGATAAGCTTTCCAGGCAGTGGGAATAGCCAGTGCAAAGGTCCTGAGGTGGGGTGCAGCGGGGAGGAGACTGATATGATTGGAACACAGGGAGGGAAGGAGAGTGGGAGGAGGTGAGGGCAGGGAGGGGGATGGGGGGCAGAACACTTGGGCCTTGTGGGTCGTTGTAAGAACTTTGGCTTTTTCTCTGCATGAGGTGGGAGCCATGGAGGGTTCTGAGCAGACGAGGGACATGCCTGACTTGGGTTTTCCCAGGATCCCCCTGGCTGCCAGTGGAGAATGGACAGTAGAGGCCAGAGCAGAAGCAGGAAAAGCAGAGGGGAAATGACTACGGTAGTTAGCTCTCTGTTCAGTGATCATGTCCCTCTCCTGCTCTAAAGCCTTCATGGCTCCCTACTGCCCCTGCGCAAAGCCTAAGCTCCTTAGCATGACATTCAAGGCCCCTATTACTTGGCCCTGGCCTCATCACTCCCACCCCTAGCCCCTCAATCTTTCTACCCCCTCCTAACTAGATATTCTGCCTCCACTGCCATGAGCTCTCTCTCCTTTCCCAGCTGTTAGCGCTGGCAGGAATGCCCTTCTTGGTCCTCTTTGTGACCTAGCTCATGGGCAGCTCAGTGTCATTAGGAAAATGGGAGGGAGAGAGGAAGTCCTATTCCCAAGGAGGGCCGGGGTGGGCCAGGTCTCACCTCCCTCCTCCTTAAACATACTTCAGGACCTCTGCCAGCTAAGGGCAGGTGCAGGAGGTAAAAACAGGGCTGTAGCCCGCACATCTGCTGTGTGACTTTGAGCAAGTCTCTGGGTCTTGTTTTTTCTGCCCTGTAAAAGGGGGAGGATAACGAACCTTCTCACAGGTGGTTCAAATGATGGTATCTATGAATCTGGGGGCTGTTGCAACGGGAGTCATGGCATCCTGGAGAAGATGTGACCTCACGTCTCTAACCAGCCGTGCAGGCCCACACAGGACGGCCCTGAGCCCATGCCAGGGATGTCTTGGGGGAGCGATGCCCTTGGCAGCCCTGGGCATCTCCAATCTGTTGCTCCTGAGTTACCTAAGCCCTCATTGTGTGTCTAGCTCTGTGCCTCAGTGGGGATAGAGGCCGGAAGGCTTTGGTTCAAATCCTCCCTCTACCTCTTAGTAGCTGTGCTGTCTGGGCAAGTCAACCCCTCGGTTTCCTTGTCTGTGAAAGGGGAGAATAGAGTATGTACCTCCTAGGGTGAAGTCCGGGAGGAGACAGACGCTAACAGCTTACGGCGTTAGCCCCTCATCAGGGCCGGCTGGTACGTTACGGTTATTACTAATGCCGCGTACAAGCTGTGTGGCCTCATGCCTGTCACTTACCTCTCTGTGCCCCAGTTTCCCCCTCTGTGAGGTGACGTAATAACACCACTGCCCTCGTGGCATTTTCTTGAGGACTGAGTCTCATGTGTATCAGTGGTGCCTGGGGCAGGGAGAGCACTGGGACTTTCTAAAAGATTTCAAATGTAGAATTTATTTAATTCAATACTATAGGTCACCACGGCTCTGTGAATAGTCCCTCTGAAATCTTTCTGTTGCCCCCAGTCAAACAAATGCCCATTCGGTTTAATCCAACTTAACAAAATAAACCAAGAAAGTGCCAGCCCCCTGCCACGGCAACCCTTCACCCTCCCGGGGCCCCAGGCCAGCGGGCGAGCCCTCTTCTCTGCTGCGGATGTGACACCTTCCTGCCTGCTCTGTCGGGCTCTCAGGAGCAGGGTTGGGCTCAAACCCATCCCACCTATCACTTATTAAGTGCCTCCCTACGCAAAGCAACGTTTGACACCTCCGGCTCCAGGCTCCCGCTGGCCCTCTCTCCCAGGAGGGAAGGCTGGATGCTGTCCGTTTTTTCCAGAGAGGACAGTGGGGCTGGGAGGGGGGAGCCTGGGGATGCGGGATGAGGGAGGGAAGGAAGTGGGGGGGTCAGGGCAGGCTGTGCTGACGCAGCTGTGATGTCAGGGACTGGCCGCAGGAGGTGGCCAGCCCAGTGCTAATGGCATGCTCTCTGCCGGCCTGGCCCCGTGCCTCCTGCGGGGGGGGGGGGGGGGGGGGGGGGGGGGGGGGGGCGCCCCCCCCCCGGGCGCCGGCGCGGGCGGGGAGGGCCCGCCACCCCCCTTAACCCCTTCCCAGCCTCTCTTTCCCAGACAGCCGTCCCCTGGGCCTGGCCTTGCCCACAAGATTCCCAGATTTCACAACTGGGGCTGGCGCTGAATCATGTACAGTGAGTCCTCGGAGAGCAGCTCCTGTCTGCCCAGAGTCCCCGGGACAGGACAACCACCAAGCCTGCCCTCCCTCCCGGTGGGCAGGGGTAGTGGCTGCCAGGGAGCCTGGGGTGGGGGGTGGGGGTGTATCTCTCCAGGCTGCTGCCCAGCTGGGGGGCGTCAGACAGGACACACAACCTCTCTGGGCTAGGCCAGGAATCGTGAGGTGGGGAGGGCTGGGGGTGTGGTGGCCGCGGTGGCACCGGAGGGAGTCCCTCTCTACCCGTCCAAACTCCATTCTGGAGAGCGGGGGTGATCATAGGACTGGCCAGGTGAGGGCCCTGCGAGGGCTGGCTGAGGTCTGGGTAAGGGGCTGTGGACCGTCAACACCTGGTCGGTATCCGGACCCTTGTTGTGGTCACGCTCCCCGTGATACTTTAAGACCCTGGAGGGATGAGTCAGCCCTTCTGGCGATGCCTCCCCTGGAGCCTCGGCCCCTCCTCTCATGATCTGAATTATTTTTACCTTTTGTTTTTATATTTGATTTATTTTTTAAAAAATATTTTATTTATTTGAGAGAGACAGAGATAGGGAGAGAGAGCAGAAGCGGGGAGAAGAGGGAGAAGCAGGCTCCCCACTGAGCAGGAGCCCGACACGAGACTTGATCCCAGGACCCTGAGATGATGACCAGAGCTGAAGGCAGATGCTTAATGGACTGAGCCATCCAGGGGTCCCTAGTCTTACCCTTTAAAAACTTCTTCATGGGGGCACCTGGGTGGCTCAGTCATTAAGTGTCTGCCTTTGGCTCAGGTCATGATCCCAGGGTACTGGGATGGAGCCCCACATTGGGCTCCCTGCTAAGCGGGAAGCCGGTTTCTCCCTCTCCCATTCCCCCTGCTTGTGTTCTCTCTCCCGCTGGGAAAGGGAACAAATAAATAAGCAAAGATCTTAAAAAAAAAAAACAAAAAAAAACCTCTTCATGACCTAAATAAACTTTTATTGAACACCACTGTATGCCAGGCACTCTACTGGGCCCTGGAGCTCCAACAGTGAACAAAACAGAGAAAAACCCCTCTCTGTTCTCCCAGAGTCCGTATTGTAGTTGAGGGAATCAGGAGTTTGAGAGTCCTTCCCAATGGTCAGGGTTCTGAAGGAAGTAAAGCCGAGAGTGTGAAGGATAGGGGCTGGAAATTGCCCTCTGAGGAGGTGAGGTTTAACCAGAGACGTGAACGAAGAGAAGAAGCCAGTGTGCAAAGGTCTAAAGGGACAGTATTCCAGGTGCAAAGGTTAGGTGACGGGAATCCAGGTGTGTTTGGGGATCGGCTAGGCCCGTGGGGCTGGAGGACAGAAAGTTGGGGTACGAGGAGAACTTGGTAGGGTGTGCACCGGCCCTTGGCCCTGGCCTAGCTCTCTGAACCCAAGGCTCTTTGTAAATGTGGTGCCTCCCAGGGCCTGACTTGTACCTGCCCAGGCGGCTGAGGAACCAGCTTCCCAGCAAGGACCTGGCCGCGTCCATCTGGGGGCCTGCAAGCCCAGGATCACCAGGGAGGGGTAGGCCCCTGTGCTGAGGCCACAGCGGGGACTCTGATTCCCTCCCTTAGGTGGGGGCAAAGCCCAGAGGGAAGCCGAGGACCTGGGTCAGACCCGAGTGTGAGCCTCCCCGCCCCCTGCTGGCTCAGGGCTTGTCTTTTGCATCTCAGGGCTTCAGGGTCCGCACCTGTGACATGGGCGCATGATGCTGCCCCTCGGAGGGGTTAAAAGGGGGGGGGCTCCAACTTCAGTATGTGTCCTCACTCCCCCTCCCCAGCCCAGGGCTAAACCCTGCAAGAGAAGAAACCTCCAGGGGTCCCGGAGGGATACGCTCTGTGTTTACAGCTGGACCAAGAGCTAGGACGTGCACACATGCATGTGTGTGTGCATATGTGTGTGTGTGTGTGTATGCACATGCATGCCTGTGTGTATGTGTGTGGGGGGCATAGATCAAGACCCAGGCACCGCCAAAGAGGGAAGAGAGAAGGGGTGGGCTTCCGGGGCCGGGGGCACTTAGAACCTGATTCAGGGACCCGAGTGTGGGGAGGGCAACATGAGGCCTGATTAACATCTCCAACGGTGTTTTAAAAAAATCATTTATTTATTTCTAGAAAAGTTCCTCATCATTTCCCATCAGGTCATGGGGGCCAGGATGGCTGACAGCAAGGGTGACCGTGGCCTGACGTGTCCCTTCTTCTCTCAACTGAGGCAGATGAAATGACAGATTGCATGGCATCTGGGCACGTGTGAGAGATAACACAGTCCCCGTGGGACAAGCTGGTTCTTATCCCCATTGTACAGATGAAGAAGCTGAGGCCCCGCATCTCCCCCAAAGGGGATTGGGGATTGGCAGAGATGTGATTGAACCCCAGCCTGTGTGGCCCGTGACTGCTCATCACAGCCCCAACCCCACCTCTACCCTCCCCCCTGCCGGTGCAGGAGGGGGTCAAAGGCAGATGGCTGGGGCATGTCGGGCCCCCACACATCCGGAAAGGAGCCTGGGGTTGAATCAGAACCAGGTGCGACCCCTCTCGTCCCCTCCCCACCCCCCACTGGCAGTAATTACCTGCCCGGGGTTAATAGTGCCCACTTCCCCTCACCTTTCATCAAGGCTCCGGAATTGCCAGGCAGTAATTAACCCTCAGAGCACCTCTCTGAAGTTGGCACTGGAGGCAGACATGTTATTAAACCCATTTTTTTTTTTACAGGTGGGTAAACTGAGGCAGAGCTCATTGAGGCCTGGGAGCCTGTTGTACCCTCATTACTCAGCAGTCCCAATCAGTCTCCACTTTCTTCCCACAGTTAAGCAGAGGGCCTTCCCCTGGGTGCCTTTCCTCCTGAGGGCTGAGCAGGCAGCCGAGAAGACTGTAGGTCCTGGACACTCCTTATTCTTGCCCTCTCATCTGTCAGAGTATGGGCATAGGGCCAGATGGAAGGAGCTGGGCTCTGGCTGTGTTGTGTGACCCTGGGCAAGTCACTGTCTTTCTCTGGGCCCAGTTCCTCCTCAGTAAAAAGGGAGTGATCCTCCCCACTCCGTGGGTTTGTCTGAAGCAAAAAGCATGGAGCCTCCCTCTGATCCATCTCCTCTCCCTCACCTTGCTTTGGCCACACTGGCCTCTCTGTTCCTTGAACACTCAAGCCCCTTCCAACCTCAGGGCCTTTGCATGTGCAATGCCATTGCCTGGAATGTCCTTCCCTCAGTCTCCCCGTGGCTGACTCCTGCTCATCTTCCTCAGCTCAGGTGTCACCTCCTCAACTTAGAGTGCCCTCCCCTCAACCCCAACCCCTCACCCTGTTTTCATTTTGTTTTGTTTTATAAATATTGAATGATACTCTATTTATTTTTGGATTTTTAAAAATATTTATTTTTTTTAAAACCCTCTTTTATTTTCTTAAAGCATCTATGATGGTAACTCATTGTTTACATTGTTTGTTTCCTCTTCAGTCCCACTGGGCAGGGGCTTTTGTCTGTTTCATTCAAGCATTCCCGGGGCTCAGCTCACACAACAGAATGCTTTCTCCTCTTCTTTCCTTGCTGACTCCAAGGTCAGCGGCTAACTGGCTCTGTGACCCTGTGAGCTTCGTTCCCTCACTCCCCCGTTTTTTTTTGTTTGTTTTAGTTTTTTTTTTTAATTAAAAAAAATTTCTTAAGATTGTAAGTAATCCCTATACACAAAGTGGGTCTTGAACTCATAACCCCAAGATCAAGAGTCGCTTGCTCTACTGACTGAGCCAGCCAGGCACCTCCTTCCTACTCCCCGCTCAACTAGGACGGACTGGGCATCATTCTATAGAAGGACTCAGGTAGTTTTGACATTCCCAGGACCTCAGAGTCCTATCTCCCCATGTCACAGGGATTGAGAGCAAGAAGGAGAGGAGGGCAGCAAGGCTTCTCTGTCGCCGCTCTGCCCCCTCCCCTGCTGCCTCAGGTTGTTGGGCTCTCTCTGGGCAGATCCCCGCAACCAGCCACCCCCCTCCCTTGGCACGTCTTTCAGCACCCTTGGGGGAAAGAATTTGGAAAGGGGAGGAAGAGAGAGGAAAGAAACCAGGGTGCCGGGGATGGTTCCCACACCTGTGTAAATAATTTGTCATCTTAAAACTCATCAAATATGCTCACCTTTAATGCCTGGTTCTTGGGCTTGTTTTCCTTGGCAAGGCTGCCACAAGAGTGGAATTTCGGCCAAAGGGAGCCCAATTGTCATCTTCTAAGCATGTTCCCAGGCCAGGGGGCCGGGGCCAGCTCAAGCTGACACTCCACTTCCGTCCCCAGAAGTACTGGAATGTTACTGGGATTTTGGAAGCAGCCGCCAGTTCTGGAAGCTGTCCCAGAATTTTGGAATGTTGGAATTTATACTGCCTCCTGCCCATTTTCCAGAGGAGGAACATGAGGCCCAGAGAGGGGAAAGGGTTGGCCTGAGGTCACACAGCATGCTGGGATGAGTTAGGGTTTGCCAGGAGAAGCTGGAAAGTTTATGAACAGGTAATTTTCAGGTACTAACATCCCAGTCTAATGCTGTAGAAACTCCTTTTTCCTCATCTCAGTCCTTGAGGTTTGGGTGGGGTACCCCAGGACCCTGTTTCTAAGAGTGGGCCCGTGACCAGGTCTGGCTCTAGCAATTAGCCTAGAGGTGGAGTTGTACCTGAGCTTGCCCTGTGAAACTGGATCCTGGACTCGGGTTACTGGGAACTCTTTGTGAAGGAGATGCAGTTTTTCAATTGGATTAAGAATGAGGGAGTGACAGCCTGGGGCATCAGAGGATGTTATAGGGAAGAGGCTGGCAGAGAGAGATCAACATAGAGCCGAGGCTGGTGGAGAGAGGTCAACATAGAGCCGGCTAGGGTTTGAGCCCCTGGAGCCAGCCATACCTGAAACTGGCACCCTTGGGATTTTTAGTTCTCTGAGCCACTACATTTCCCATTTTTGGCCGAAAACAGTTGGGCTGGTTTTCTGTCACTTGCACACAAACGGTTCTGACTGACCCAGAGGACGGAGGGAAGGGAAGTGACTGCAAGCAGAAAAAAATCACGCATGCATGGTGACTGCAGAGCAGGGGTCCCTCAAGAGACAGGGAGGAGGTGGAGGAGGCATCCCTGAGGTGAGTGTAGGAGTTGGTCGGTGGTCAAGGCGGGAGAAGAGGGTGTCTCCCGCAGAGGGAACAACTAGTACAGAAGCCCACAGGGTTGACTCGTTGGTGCCTGCTCCGTGCTGGGGGCCAAGGGACCCAGAGACAGAAAAGATAAAATCTAATCCAGCTAAATATGGACCCCTGTGCTTTTGGAGCTGAGCCTTCCCATGTCCGTGCTTTCGTCTCTGCTGTGCCTGCCGGCATGCTGCCTCCAATGCTCCAGCGCTCTCCTCACTGGCCAGGGCACGTCGGTTTGTAAGTTGTTGTTGTAGAGGGCTCCGGACAGAGTGACAGACCATGTTCCCACCAGCAATGTAGGAAAGGTTCAGTTGCTTCCCATCCTCACCGGCACTTGGTATTGTCAGGATTTGGGGGTTTTTTTGTTCATTGGTTTTTAAATTTTAGCCATTCTAGTACGTGTATACTGGTCTGTCATTATACTATTAGCTTGAATTTCCCTAATCATGGATGATGTTGAGCATCTTTTTTTTTTTTTTTTAAGATTTTATTTGTTTATTTGACACACAGAGAGAGCAAGAGAGCACAAGTGAGGGGGAGGGCATAGGGAGAAGCAGACTCCCTGCTGAGCAGAGAGCCCATGCGGGGCTCGAACCCAGGATCCTGGGATCGTGACCTAAGCCAAAGGTGGTTGCTTAACCAACTGAGCCACCCAGGAGCCCAAAGTGTTTCCTTTTAAAAATAAATGTATTTTTAAAAATAAGCAAGTCAATGTGACTTATGTGAAGAATGTGAATGTGAAGAATGTGAAGACAATGTGAAGAAAACTATGAAATAATGGCAGAATTGGAGGCAGACTGCATGGAAATCATGAGGGCAGAGGTGCCTGGGCGGCACAGTTGGTTAAGCGTCCGACTCTTGCTTTCAGCTCAGGTCGCGAGCTCAGGTTTGTGAATCAAGCCCTGTGTCATGCTCTGCGCTCAGCGTGGAGTCTGCTTGGGATTCTCTCTCTCTCCCTCTGCTGCTTCCACTTGTGCTCTCTCCCTAAAATAAATAAATGTATGGAAAAAAAAATCACGAAGGCAGTTACTTGTATAACTGAAGTGTGGGTAGCTCCAACTTGTTCCACCAGCGAATACTGACTGAGGACCTCCACGTGCTGGGCTGTGTCTTACTTAGGTCCTGGGACACAGTGACGAGCAAGGGGAATCCTTGGTGCCCTTTGGTGATGATTTCTGTCCAGCGGGTTCCTCTTTATCCTTCAAAAGCCAACTCGAATAACCTTTCCTCCGTCTGGCCCTTGCCTTTCCATGTTGCACTGAACTTTTCTATTTTTGTGGGCGTCTTCTTTGGAAGGACTGTATCTGGGAGCTTCTTATGGGGTTGCACAGACGCTGGTGCTTAGGTCCCCAATAAATAGTGCCTCATCAAGTAGACACTGTTCTGAGAGTCCAAAGATGAGTTTGCTGATTTGAATGGTTGAAATCAGCCAGGTCCGTCGGGTGAGCTAGCCCCTCCCTGCTGCATTCTGGTCTGGCCCCACACAAACCAAGGTCATCCGCCTTGGCATTCTCTCCCACTGACAAAGACAGCAAGAAAAAAAAAAAACCCTCCCAGACCCCACTTTGCTCCCCATCCAGTGCCCATGGATGCCAGCTCTGAGTGACTCATTGACCCCACAAATACTTGACAGGCAACACTTTGCTCTGACCTGACCCCAGTGACCACTCACCCCGACCTCCCACTACTCTTCCTCCTTTCCCTCCACTCCAGCACAGCAACCTGCTTCTGTTCCTCTAACACACCAAACTCATTGCCATCCCTGGGCCTTTGCATGTGCTCTTCCCTCTCCTGAACCCTCTTTCTTTATCTCTTTGCATGAGTAGCTACTTCTCCACATACAGTTCTGAGCTTAAGTGACCCCTCCTCAGAGACCCTCCCAGGCCATACCATCAAAAGCCTTCTCCGCATCTACTTTTTCTTGTATCATTCTGTTTTTCCTTTGTAGCCCCAAAGACTCTCATTTCAGAATTTATTTCTGTGTTCACCTGTTTTTTTGTTTTTTGTTTTGTTTTGTTTTGTTTTCTGTATCCCCACTAGAGGGTCAGTGGTACTGTGGTAAAGGATTTGGGTCTGGCCATCTATCTCTGCAGTGCCTGGCACAGTGCCCACACATAGTAGGTACTCAATAAACATTTGGAGAATGAATAAGTATGCGAACGAATGAGTGCATGAGCTCTCCCTTCTCAAGATGCACTCTAAGCAGAGTTGAGGCCATCAGCTCATGTGTCAGGCTAACAGCCTTCTGAGCTCATTCAGAGTGGGGCCACAAGTCCTTTTTCCAGCCCCCTTCTGGCCCCTGTGCCCAGCCCCATGCTGGGTGCTGTCTACTGGGTCCCCCAGGCTTGTATTCTGCCAGCCGTCCCGCCTGGGGGTGGGGGGGCTGTTCCACTATCCTCAGAGCTGGCCTGTTGTTCCAGGACCTCCCGAGCTATGGACCATGGAAGGGCCTGGAAAGAGCAATGTGGGGTCCAGGGCCTTGCGTGGAATCCCGTCTTCTCACCATGAGAGTCATTTCCCCTCCCTTTCTGTCCTCCTGGTTCTGCCATGGGAAGGAAAGTCTCCACGAGCAGCCAGTGTGTCTTTTCCATCTCTCTACCCGCTGTTCTTTCTTTTTAAGAAACAGAGAGCAGAGCCAGTGCCAGGCCATCAGCAGCCGTGGGGTCTGGCTCTGTCTTACTTCTTTGTAGAATCTCCTAAATACCTCTGATTTCCAGCAAGTGCCTTGGGTTGGGTTCCCCTAGAAGCAGATCCCAAAGAGGATCCGTTGAAGGCGGATAGTTTATTTGGGAGGTGACCCCTGGGAACCCTGGTGGGGATGTGGGGACGTGAGGGAGGAGGGCGGCCAATGCCAAGGGTACACCCGGGGCTCTCTGGTGGAGACCCTGCTCCTCTGGGCTATCCCACTTGGAGGGGCGGTGGGGAGAGGGTGGAGACAGAGCTGAGGAAATGGACATCCTCCCTGCCAGTCTGTGGCTGAGGGTGTGTCCTCCCTGGAATGTTCGTTCCCAGCACCTCCCGCCTGCCACAGGTGGGCAGAGCCCGCAGGTGAAGGGCAGGTGCTGGCTACGGGAATCAGGTCCGTGGGAGGGGAGATGGGCGGAGCCCCGGCAGTGAAAACCTCACCCTGAAGAGGGGTAGCTCATTTAAAGCAGAGGCAAACATGTTCCCTTTAAAAACTAGGTTTAAATAAAAATTCTAAAGGCAAATGGACTTAAAAAAAAGGAGTCTGGGGGCGCCTGGGTGGCTCAGTGGGTTAAGCCGCTGCCTTCAGCTCAGGTCATGATCCCAGGGTCCTGGGATCGAGTCCCGCATCGGGCTCTCTGCTTAGCAGGGAGCCTGCTTCCCTTCCTCTCTCTCTGCCTGCCTCTCTGCCTACTTGTGATCTCTGTCTGTCAAATAAATAAATAAAATCTTTAAAAAAAAAAAAAAAGGAGTCTGTAAGTGGGGCACAGGGGAAATGCCAAATTTGGCGAACGCTGTTTTCGAGGGCATTTAAAAAGCAGACACGTCTCATCTCTTTGGGGAGCCACCAACACAGATGTATCCGGGGTGGCGAAGAGACCCCCCGCAACTCCTCCCAGCCTGCCTGCCTCGCACCTTCCCTGACACTGCCCTGTGCCCCTGGAAGTCTTGGAAATGGGCCAGGAAGCGTGAAGACCTTTGTGATTCAGGGTCTGTCATTTCCAGGCCTCTATGTTCAAAGGGTATGTCCTCAAGTCCCAGGAAGAACTAAATTTGCCAAAATGGGCAAGACAGTCCTGAAAAAGAAAACCTAAAAGGAGGACTTTGGGGGGCAGACATTAGACCCTGCAACAAAGGCGTAGTATGGCGTGGGCATAGCCGTGAGTAAATACATCAAGAGTCCAAGAAATGACCCAGTGTCCCCCACACCGCCTAATGGATGCGGAAGGCTTGGGAAAGAGGAAGACATTCATTAGCATGGATCTTTGATTACGTCTGGGCTGGGGCACTGCCTTCCCATTAGGGTCCCCGTCATGGGCCCTCCCCTCTGACCCACCTGCGGGGGCACTGGGGAGACTCACCCTCGGGAACCCTGCACACCCCATGTCTACCGTGGAAATGTCAGAAGCCCCAATTCAAGATGAATTAGGTAACAGGTGGCCCCGAGGAGGATGTCCTTCCCTTTGCAGTTCTCTTTGATTCTTCTGAGTAGCCCACGGAGAGAGCCTCGTGCGGGTGCTGTAAGTCCACCTCCGAGCTCGCTCACCTGCCGTGACGAGGCAGAGCAGACCTCCACCCGGAGCCCTCCCTCGGCGGCTGCAGGATCCTGCTAGAATTTAATCATGCTGTTTTGTGATCATTGTTTTTAAGGTTACTTTCCCTCTGTAGAAATGAATACTTGTTTTCCCTTTCTGGTTGTAATACAGATCATTTAAAAATCATTTTACCAGGGCGCCTGGGTGGCTCAGTCTGTTAAGCTTCTGCCTTTGGTTGAGGTCATGATCCTGCTCAGCGGGGAGCCTGCTTCTCTCTCTGCCCCTCCCCCACTCATTCTCTCTCTCAAATAAAAAAAAATAAAAACCATTTTACTAACACATGCTAGGAGAAGAATGAAGCATTCAGGGTAGATGACTCTACGGCGACGGAAAGCAGCCTGGGGTAGGGGGGTCGCAGAACTGGGAGCAACTGCGTGACGGGTGCGGGGTCTCCTTCTGGGGGGGTGAAAATGTTTTGGAACCAGTTAGAGGTGGTGGTTGCACCACATCGCGAACGTACCAAATGCCTCTGAATCGTTCACTTTGAAAGGGTTGGTTTGATGTTACGTGGATTTTACCTCAGTAAATTGTTTTTAAAAAACCAACCAAGCCAAAAAAAAAAAAAAAAATCAATTTTACTTAATAAAAGGTACTCATGTCTTTAAAGATGCCTTTTAAGTGAGGCGTGGGAGTCCCGGGCTTAGACGATCGGTCTCACCCCCTTGGCCTGGGTTTGTGCCGTGCCCAGGCCTGGAATGCCCTCTCTGCTCACTGACAGAATCCTGCCCATCCCTGGGAACTCAGGCCAAGCCTCACCTCTGCAGGAAGCCCTCCTGATTCCAGAGGCATAGGGGGTGACCGGAGCAGTCAGGTGGGCCCAGCCTTGCAGCCCTGTGGCCCCAGGCCTGGCACTCAGACCAGCAGGCTTCCCAGGAGCCTCCTAACTTTGGGCACGTTGCATAACCTCTCCAAGAGGGTCTCGGGCTTCCTCGCCTTTAAAATGGGTGTTCGTGATTGTTCTTATTTCACGAGATTGAGTAACTCCGTAGAAAGTCCGTGCACAGGGCCTGGGGCCGAGTGGGTCAAGCGCTGATCACACCATTAAGTGCATTTATTTGCCTCCTGTTTCCGGAACCATAAGCAAGGGCTCAGCCTGCAGGAGGTCTGTATCCCTAGTTCACCCATGGGGCTCACCAACAGTAAGTTCCCCAGAACAGCGTGTTGACTGATGCCCAAAGGAATTCCTAGAATCCCTCTTGTTCCCTCAGCCTCCACCGCCCTTACCCTGGTCCAGCCCCCTTCATTGCTCAGCTGGACTCTTGTGGTCACCTCCTCCCTGGTCTCCTGGCTTCTGTCCTGTACCCCCCACTTCCAGTCCATTCTCCATACACAACCAGATGGATCTCATCAGAACCTAAGTCAGATCCTGCCCTTCCCTGGCTCAGGATGTTGCCAGGGCCCCCACTTCATTCAGGGTAAAAACCAAAGTTCTCCCCATGGCCCAGAAGGCCCTGCTTTGTCTGCCCATGTCCTATAAGTCCCCCACCCCTCACGAGTGCCTCGTCTCCCTCGTCTTGGACCAGCCATGATAGTCTCCATGCTGTTGCTGTCAAACTCCAGGCCTCCTCCTTTAGGCCTTTGTACTTGCTGTTCCCTTCTCTGAGGACACTGTTCCCCAGATGTCCCCCACTGCTCACTTCTTACCCGCTTCAGGCCTTGATTCAAATGCCCCCTGTCCATGGAGGCTTCCCCTGGCTGCCCAGATCTTGTTGGGCTCCAAAGCTCACTCCTGAGGAAAGGACCGTGGCTGGGTCTCTGGGCCCCACCCCCTGTCTCAGGCAGAGGAGAGGCTCCCAGGCCTCTTTCTGGACTCAGGGATCTGGGGTCAGCTGTGGAGGCAGGCCACACCCAGGCTCTATCTCGTGCCGAGGCCTCTGCTTACTTGCCACGGGAGGTGGCCCTGACCTGCTCACATGGGCTTCTAGGGTGCCGATGGGAAAGCCCCACGTCCTCCTCCACTTACCTGACTTGGGCTGACTCAGACCCTCACCCCTGGCTGGAGGGAGCTGCAGCCGCCCCGCCCGGCCCCTTGATGGGAAACAGCGCTGCTAGGGCCTGGCTGGGCCAAACAATGACTCACCTCACCCCGCCCAGCCTCTGCCACTGGAAGTCACACCTCCTTCTGGCCAGAGACGCTCCAGCCCTTTGCTCCTGGGGAGCTTTCCCACTCTGCGCTTTTGCCCAAACTGTGCCTTGGCAGGCAGTGGCCTTCTGCCCGGAGCCCTTCTGCTCCTTTCCAGCCCAGCCTGAGGGCTGTCTCCTCCCGGGAAACGTTAGAGATTGCTCTAGCTAGAAGGGTACAGGGGGTAGTGGGAGAGCTAATACTAATATACGAATAATACTATTACCCCACTAATAATAGCTATTATGCACCAGTAATAGTAGAGTCACTGTGGGTACTGTGGGCTGGGCACTGTCCTACAAACTTTATTGTATTAACTCATTCAACCATCACAGTCATCTCACGAGGTAGAGACTTTCATTTCCCCGAGGCACGGAGTGGTTAGTAACTAACCCAAGGTTTCCAGCTGGTGAGCGGAAGAAGGATTTGATTCTAGGAAGTTTGGATGGCAAACTCACCCACCAGATTAGGAGAGCAGAGAGGGGGCTCTGAGGCTGGAATCCAGGGAATGGGGAAGGAGGCGATGCCAGCCCTAGGCTCTGTGTCAGTGCCCCTTCCTGCCACCAGCACAGGCTGGCCCTCAGTTCCTCTGTCCAGGTGAATCCTCAGAACACAGGGTCTGGGCCATCCACCAACAGCCTCTAAAAGGGAATTGACACATACGAAGCAGGGGCCATGGACACTTAAGACATTAACATGTGGAGCAGCCCCGTGGAGCAACAGTTACTAACATCCGTTTTACAGAGGAGGAGACTATGGCCCAGAGAGTAGTGGGATTTGCTCAAGTTCACAGAGCCAGGTGCGGCAGAGGCTGAATTCAAACCCAGGATTATTCTGACACCATAAGGCCAGAGTCCCTTCTACTGGGTGGTGACATAGCACCTCAGTGAAGAACAGGGCAGGACCCAGAGGTCAGAAAGAGCCTAGAACTTCAGTTCTCATCACCCCTTCTCTCCAGCATCCTACTAACTGTCACCCCCAACCCATCCATTCATTTACTCATCCATCTGCTCATCCACCCATCCACCCACTCATCCACCATCCAGACATCTATCCACCCATCCTTCCCTTATTCTATCTAGTTCTTCATTCACCCTTCCATCTGTCCATCCACACTTGCATCCACCCATCCTTCTATCCATCTGCCTACCCATTTTTCTATCCCTCCCACATTCCATCCTTTTATCTATTCATCCATCCATCCATCCATCCATCCATCCATCCACTCATCCATCCATACATTCATCTATCCATCCATCCATCCATGCATCCATGCATCCATGCATCCATCCATCCACCTACTCACCCATCCATACATCCA